>NC_083430.1:2500-302500 GCF_020745735.1 Hemiscyllium ocellatum
TGTTACTCTGTTCTGTAATGCTGTGGCTCGGATGGCAACCATTTCAACATCAATCTTATCAAGGGCCTAACAGATGTCATTTGCTACCATACGGATAGATTCTCTGGTTAGCTCGGCTACACCGTAGGAAACAAGATGAGAAAGAACCTTTCTGCTTTTGTAATGGCATGTTGTGGTGTCTCATCAATCCCTCCAGGGGCTCAGCATATGAAGAGGGCAGAGCACTGGACGTGATCTACTTGGACTTCAGTAAGGTATTCGACAAGGTTCCCCATCAGAGACTGGTTAGCAAGGTTAGATCTAATGGAATGTGGGGAGAACTAGCCATTTGGATACAGAACTGGCTCAAAGGTAGAAGACAGAGAGTGATGGTGGAGGGTTGTTTTTCAGAATCGAGACCTGTGATCAGTGGAGTGCCACAAGGATCAGTGCTGGATCTACTATTTTTTGTCATTTATTTAAACGATTTGGATGTGAACATAGGAAGTGTAGTTATTAAGTTTGCAGTTGACACCAAAATTGGAGGTGTAGTGGACAGCAAAGAAGGTTATCTCAGAGTACAACTGGATCATGATCAGATCGGCCAATGGGTGAGGAGGGGCAGATGGAGTTTAATTTAGATCAATGTGAAGTGCTGCATTTTGGAAAGACAAGTCAGAGCAGGACTTATCCATTAAAAGGTAAGGTCCTTGGAAGTGTTGCTGAGCAAAGAGACCTGATAGTGCAGGTTCATAGTTCCTGAAAGTGGTGTCTGAAGGCGTTTGTTATGCGTTCCTTTATTGGTCAGATTACTGAACATAGGAATTGGCAGGTCATGTTGCAGCTGTACAAGACATTGGTTAGGCCACTTTTGGAAGAATGCATTGAAAATTGAAAGAAGGGTTTGGAAAAGATTTACAAGAATGCTGCCAGGAGGATTTGAGCTATAGGGAGAGGGTGAATAGGCTGGCTGCCGAGGCTGAAGGGTGACCATATAAGAGGTTTATAAGATCATGAGGGGCATAGATAATGAAAATAGACAAGGTCTTTTCACTGGATTGGGGGAGTCCAAAACGGGAGGGCATAGGTTTAGGGTGAGAGTGGAAAGATATAAAAGGGACCTAAGGGGCAACTTTTTCATGCAGAGGGTTGAACATGTATGGAATGAACTGCCAGAGGAAGTGATGGAGGCTGGTACATTTGCAGGATTTAAAAGGCATCTGGATAGGTAGATGAATAGGAAGGGTTTAGAGGGAAATGGGCCACGCCCTGGCAAATGGGACTAGATTAGCTTAGGATATCGGGTCAACATGGAAAAGTTGGACTGAAGGGTCTGTTTCCATTTTGTACATGTCTATGAATCTATATGGTATACGAATGGCACTATGTAACCTAGGTATGATGACCCTGTCCAAGATTGCATTAGCCATGCATATGCTTTGTGTCCACACACAAAATAAGTGCCATTGCATAGGATAAATTTAGTTACATATTCAGAAAACCAGACAAGATTAAAAGGTCTGGCTGATGTAGGGTTAGTAAAATTAAGTTTAGATGTAGGCAAAGTGACAATAAAATATTGAAAGCAACTACTGTAACCTATACACCAACCCTGGGCTTGGATCTAATAAAGGAAATATAAGCAATCAGTCTTCATGTTGTTGATGGATTGATCATGGTAAAAGGGCAACAGTGAGGACTGCAGATGCTGGAGATAATAGTAACAAATGGTTGTATATGGGAGGTATTGAATTTGGTTGGTGCCAGCCTTCAAAAGCAGAAAATCTGTACACTGCTGATTCAAACTTATTCAGTTACCATTAATGTCCACCCAATATAACTCAGTCTCTGCAGAAGATTTATCAGCCATGTGAACCCCAGCTATTAGGAATTTGTTCTGGTGAGTAATCCATTCTGCTGCTTCAGATGCATTAAAAGGAAAAGGTCTCAGAAGGATACCGCACTTTGAATGGATGGCAATATGTGAACAAACCCAGCAACTAGATATATTAATACATTTGGCATAAGCATTTGATATGTATATAAACATGCTAACATTAAGTTCTCCTTTTACCACATGCCCATCTGTTGCCAGAGGGATCAGAATTGAGAGGAGCCCATAGAGGAATAGCATTATCATGATTATGCCACGATCAGTGTTATTCATAATTACAATTGCCATCACGCAACCACATCACAATCTGTTTTTCGAGGTTCGTGGATTGTTGGCGAAGTTCTGAGATGCTGTGCTCAGGGGCACATGCGATCTGTGTGAGGGAGGAAACACCAGATCTGCTGGTTGGTAGTTTTAAATACTTTTAATTGTACACAATGTCTCAATTTCCCAATTCCACTTTCATTAGTAATCGTATTCCTATTACTTCAACGTCCATCCCATCGAGGGCATTAGGGTCCCTTGTTTAATATTAGTTTTCACAAGGATCTTTGATACTGGGGCTATCATTTCTGTTTCTCCTGGGTGTCCCTCAGACTCCCAGTCCTTGACAAAGTGCTGGTCTTGTGCTTGTCCGTAAAATATGTGTAAATGCTCACAGAGGGATTTCATGCAATCTCACACTTTTCCCTTGCTATTCATCAGTTCTGCTCCCCCAAGTGATCAGATCCTGGGGGAGCTACATTGCCTAACCTTGCCATGATCTCAAAGGGTGTTATTCTATTGGCCCTCAAGGCTGTTGCTCTCTGAACCATCAAATTGGCTGGTAGGGATATGTCCATTTAATTCTTCTCTTATCATTATCTTGGTCAGAGCAGTTTTCAGCGTTCTATTCATTCTGTCTAATATCCCTGTGCTCTGTGGTTAGGAGGTTGCTCATGTTATTTCCAAGATTTTGCAAACTTATTTTGAGTACTTGCCTGTGTGTCCCCTGGTCTGAATCCAGTTATAGGGGCACTTCCCACACGGGTATTATTTCTGAGGTAAGTCTCCTTTCTACTGTGGTTGCAGTACAATCAGTTACAGGGAAGGCTTCAACCCATCTGGTGAACTGGTCAACCATGACCAGGCAGAATTTTTTATCCTGACTTTGAGGGAGTAGTCCTACAAAATCCATTTGAATGTGTTCCCATAGACAGGGCTGGTGGCTCATGTCGATTGTAATCCCCTATCCTGGTTCAGTCTGTGCACATGTAGTGCATCTCTGACAAAATTTAACTATATCTGCTTCCATTTCTTTCCAACACCAGCATTTAGATATCAGTCGTATCATTGTATGTGCTCGTCCATGGTAAATATTAAATAAGGCCTATTGTCAGTGTGGAAGTTACCACCTTACCTTCCTTCCATCTCCTTGAGGTAACAGTGGCTGAAGGACCTGAACTTAAGGGAATTTATATTTACCAGGAATTGGTGTTGGAGAGACTGTTAGGTCTGAAGGTTGATAAGTCCCTGGGGCCTGATGGTCTACATCCACGGTACTGAAGGAGGTGGCTCGAGAAATCATGGATGCGTTGGTGATTATTTGCTCGAGTCAATAGATTCGGGATCAGTTCCTGCGGATTGGAGGGTGGCTAATGTTGTACCATGTTTTAAGAAAGGTGGGAGAGAGAAAGCAGGAAATTATAGACCAGTTAGTCTGACCTCAGTGGTGGGAAAGATGCTGGAGACTATTATAAAGGACGAAATTACGACACATCTGGAGAGTAGTAACAGGATAGGTCAGAGTCAGCATGGATTTATGAATGGGAAATCATGCTTGACTAACCTTCTGGAATTTTTTGAGGATGTAACTCTGAAGATGGACGAGGGAGATCTAGTAGATGTAGTGTACCTGGACTTTCAGAAAGCTTTTGATAAAGTCCCCCATTGGAGGTTAGTGAGCAAAATTAGGGTGCATGGTATTGGGGGCAAAGTACTAACTTGGATTGAAAGTTGGTTGGCTGATTCAAAGAGTAGTGATAAATAGCTCCATTTCGGAATGGCAGGCAGTGACCAGTGGGGTACCGCAGGGATCAGTACTGGGACCGCAGCTTTTTACAATATATGTTAATGATATAGAAGATGGTATTAGCTATAACATTAGCAAATTTGCGGATGATACTAAGCTGGATGGCGGGGTGAAATGTGATGAGGATGCTAGGAGATTACAGGGTGACCTGGACAAATTAGGTGAGTGGTCAGATGCATGGCAGATGCAGTTTAATGTGGATAAATGTATGGTTATCCACTTTGGTGGCAAGAACAAGAAGGCAGATTACTACCTAAATGGAATCAATTTAGGTAAAGGGGCAGTACAGAGAGATCTGGATGTTCTTGTACATCAGTCAATGAAGGTAAGCATGTAGGTACAGCAGGTAGTGAAAAAGGCTAATAGCATGCTGGCCTTCATAACAAGAGGGATTGAGTATAGAAGCAAAGAGGTTCTTCTGCAGCTGTACAGGGCCCTGTTGAGACCACACCTGGAGTACTGTGTGCAGTTCTGGTCTTCAAATTTGAGGAAAGACATTCTGGCTATTGAGGGAGTGCAACATAGGTTCACGAGGTCAATTCCTGGAATGGCTGGATTACCTTGCACTAAAAGACTGGAGCGACTGGGCTTGTGTACCCTTGAGTTTAGAAGACTGAGAGGAGATATGATTGAGACATACAAGATTATTAAAGTTTTTGACACTCTGGAGGCAGGAAACATGCTTCCGCTGATGGGTGAGTGCCGAACCAGAGAACACAGCTTAAAAATACGGGGTAGACCATTTAGGACAGAAATGAGGAGAAACATCTTCACCCAGAGAGTGGTGGCTGTGTGGAATGTTCTGCCCCAGAGGGCAGTGGAGGCCCAGTCTCTGGATTCATTTAAGAAAGAGCTAGATAGCGCTCACAAGGATTGCGGAATCAAGGGTTACGGAGATAAGGCAGGAACAGGATACTGATTAAGGATGATCAGCCATAATCGTATTGAATGGGGGTGCAGGTTCGAAGGGCAGAACGGCCTACTCCTGCACCTATTGTCTATTGTCTATTGTCTTCCTCCAAACATCTTCTGCTTCTAACACTGCCCCATCTTTAATCCATTCTGTTTTTTCTTCTAAACTAGCTGCTGCTTGAAAACTTAAAATGCTTCTCGGTTTTCTTTTTTACAGTTGCTACTGTTATCACTTCCTGTTCTAACACTGTTTCTGCTGCTGTGCTGTCTGCGTATTCATTTCCTCTGTTCTTTCGCATGCTTTAGTTTTAATAACTGTTGCCTCTTTCAGTTCAGTTGCTGTCGCTCCACTAAGTTGTTTACTAGGGTTTCATGTGAATTGTACTGTCACTTGTGGTTATATAATCCCATCTTGCCCATGCCATCATGTAATCATGGACCACACCAAATGCATATCTACTGTTTGTGTAGATGTTAACTCTTTATCCTTTTCTCAGTTGACGGGGCAGCAGTAAGAGTTTTTAGTCTTGCTGGTTGGGTTGAATGTCTCCCAGGAATCTGCTCTCTGGCCATCAAGATTTTCTTCCACATCTACCATTGTCCAAGTAATGCAGGGCTCACCTTCATATTTCCTCTATCCATCTTCAATCAACTCTAACACTGTCTCATGCTGTTGGCATTTCAACATTCCCACCAGTCTCTCTCTCTCTCTAACTTCTCTCACATACCCATGCACAGTCCCTTCCTTAACCATAAGTTCTGCCAGGTTTACTACTTTATCCTTCATCATCTGTATGTGTTTATCTGCTGGGAGTAAGACAGACACCCATTTAGCTCTGCGGCTGTCTAATATTACTGAGGTGACCAGAGTATAGTCTGCATTTTTTTTCATTTCAGTTAATCAATTTACATAATTTGCTCTAAAAGTCAGCATATTTCAGATTCAGGATTCGTAATTTGCGTTTATTTTCCTTACAGTTTTCTGTCCGCAAATTACTTCACCCAGGAACTTACCATTGTACATGGACTCAAAATTTCTCCAGCTCTCGTTATCTGTACCCACTTTGAGGTTACTGCTTCAATATGATTCCTAAATTTGTCAATTTTGTGAATGATTGTATCATAGTGGATCCAATTTTGCAATTCAACTATCTAGTTCCAGATATCTGGCAAGATTTTCGTCATGGAACATAAGCTGCTAATATTTTAAAATAGAAGCCAAACATTCCTATTTGATTCAGGCAAAACATACTTTGTTCTTTTGCTGAGATGAACCACATTTTTAATAAAAAGTTACTTGATATTTCATTATACATATTTGATAAATCTCTGTAAATTCATCCAAATTCAAAATTCTGTTTACCGTTTCAAAGTCACTAACAATATTTTATGCATTGAAATTCCTGATACCCAATACATTTAAGGTTTTCACACTACTTTTCCAACATTGAGATATGTTGTTGATGAATGGTTGATGGGTTGAGGGTGCCTCATCCTTACAATGAGCAAATCACATTATCCAGAACTAATGATCTACTTATGTGTTGAAACAGCATTTGGAAATTCACTTTGTTCAGAAAATGAAATTTCAACACAATAACCTAAACAAAATTCCTGAGATTAAAATGCAACCAGATCTCTTTCCTCCAGCCAAACATAAATATACTATCTTGAGGAAGAAGGAGATAAGTTAAGTCTTTTTTGTCTTGATTTTTAAAAATTTCAATTAATTTTAATCAAATATGACCAAATCCATGTGCTAACTTTTTACATGCTTTAAGGTACTAATTCTAAATCAACCCTTCATAGCAGCTTCTCTTTCTTTTACATTACCATGACTAGCATAAAGTTACATCACCTTAACCATACATATTCCAAACTGATACAGACACAAATGCAATTTTAAATCATCATACATTCCCAAAATGCAAACTAAACTCAAAGTATCCCTAGATCTCGAACTCCAGGGAGCAAATGCACATCATGCCATAAAGGTGGATTCAAACCAGGCCACAAAGAGTCAACACTCTACTTAAAAGCTGACCTCTCTGCCTCTACTCGCTGATCTCTGTTTCTCTTTTTGTCTCTCACTCGCACTTATCAACAGTTGGGCCTTTGTCTCTCTTTCTCTCTCTCGCCCTAAGGACAGTTCTACACAGTCTGCAGGATCTCAAGGACTACTTGCCTCATTTAGAGGCTTTTCACCCTGATTTTTTTATGTGCTGTCCTCTGTGTCCGAGACAATCTCGTTATCCCTCCGGTGCTTATCTCTTTAGCACAGGTCTCTGTTTTCTTTGTGCTTGTCTGTTAATGCTGCACCTTTACCACCACACTTGTAACTCTGCCTTCTCCCTACTTGCTCCAATTAAAACGTTATTTTGTGTTGTGATTTACACGCTCACACACCAAATGCTATGCTACTTAAGGACTGGTAAATCAAACTATTCACCCATTTCGAGGTCCACAGTATGCCGGCTGCAAGCAGAACATCCTGCTCCCAGTGCCAAAGTGTATCAGCGATTCGTTATTATTAGATTAGATTACCTACAGTATGGAAACAGGCTCTTTGGTCCAACAAGTCCATACCAACCCTCCAAAGAGTATCCCACCTAGACTCCATTCCCCTTACCCTGACTAATGCACCTAACACTATGGGCAATTTAGTATGGCCAATTCACCCAACATTTGGACTGTGTGAGGAAACTGGAGCATCCAGAAGAAACGCACACAGACATAGGGAGAATGTGCAAACTCCACACAGACAGTCGCTCAAAGCTGGAATCGAACCCGGGTCCCTGGCGCTGTGAGGCAGCAGTGCTAACCACTGAGCCACCGTGCAATAAGTTTCCGGGAACAGCTGAGTTTAGGCATTTGATAATTTATTCAAGCAATGTAAGGTATAATTCAAGGAGAGGCCAAAGACCACCCTGAACGTGATCTCAATGTGAGCGCTCAATCGCCCCCTTAATCTTTGTCTCACATTGGAAGAAAAGTCAATTGACCCTCTAATTTTAAATTCGCCCAAACCTTTTATACATTTTCTTGCTGCTTTAACATACCCATTCCCATTGTATACTATTTGTTAATTAGTGCTGGGTTGGTCAACTATGATTGTGTTTTTAATACATCACTCTGCTGTATAAAATCACACAACACCAGGCTATAGTCTAACAGGTTTATTTATAAGGAGAAGCTTTTGAAGTGCTGACTAAGGAGCAGCACTGTGAAAGCAACTAAACCAATTGGACTGTAACCTGGTGTTGTGTGATTGTTAACTTTGTCCACCCCAGTACAACACTGGCACCTTCAAATCAGCACTCTCTTTTTTACAAGCTCAGAGTCAATCCCTTGAACCGAGGAGATTCGAAACCCCCTGTTAATTTTTTTAAATGCTTATTTCTTCACCAGAAACCACATTTGTGTACTCGAGAACTCTGTGGGAAACTAGAGAAGAGATTGCTGGGCCTCTTGCTGAGATTTTTGCATCATCAATAGTTACAGGTGAGATGCCGGAAGACTGGAGGTTGGCAAACGTGGTGCCACTGTATAAGAAGGGCGATAAAGACAAGCCAGGGAACTATAGACCGGTGAGCCAGCCCTCTTGGTGGGCAAGTTGTTGGAGGGAATCCTGAGGGACAGGATGCACATGTATTTGGACAGGCAAGGACTGATGAGGGATAGTCAACAAGGCTTTGTGCATGGGAAATCATGTCTCACAAACTTAATTGAGTTTTTTGAAGAAGTAACAAAGACGATTGATGAGGGCAGACGTGATCTATATGGACTTCAGTAAGGCGTTCAACAAGGTTCCCCATGGGAGTCTGATTAGCAAGGTTAGATCTCATGGAATAAAGGGAGAACTAGCCATTTGGACACAGAATTGGCTCAAATGTAGAAGACAGAGGGCGGTGGTGGAGGGTTGTTTTTCAGACTGGAGCCTGTGACCAGTGGAGTGCCACAAGGATCCTCTACTTTTTGTCATTTACATAAATGATTTGGATGTGAACATAAGAGGTACAATTAGTAAGTTTGCAGATGACACCTGGAGGTGTAGTAGACAGCGAAGAGGGTTACCTCAGATTACAACAGGATCTGGATCAGATGGGCCAATGAGCTGAGGAGCGTCAGATGGAGTTTAATTCAGATAAATACGAGGTGCTGCATTTTGGGAAAGCAAATCTTAGCAGGGCTTATACACTTAATGGTAAGGTCCTAGAGAGTGTTGCTGAACAAAGAGACCTTGGAGTGCAGGTTCATAGCTCCTTGAAAGTGGAGTCGCAGGTAGATAGGATAGTGAAGGCAGCGTTTGGTATGCTTTTCTTTATTGGTTAGAGTATTGAGTACAGGAGTTGGGAGGTCATGATGCAGCTATACAGGACGTTGGTTAGGCCACTGTTGGAATATTGCGTGCAATCCTGGTCTCCTTCCTATCGGAAAGATGTTGTGAAACTTGAAAGGGTTCAGAAAAGATTTACAAGGATGTTGCCAGGGTTGGAGGATTTGAGCCACAGGGAGAGGCCGAAGAGGCTGGGGCGGTTTCCCCAGGAGCATCGCAGGCTGAGGGGTGACATTTTAGGGGTTTACAAAATCATGAGGAGCACGGATAGGATAAATAGACAAAGTCTTTTCCCTGGGGTCGGGGAGTCCAGAACTAGAGGGCATAGGTGAGGGGGGAAAGATATAAAAGATATAAATGGGTATGGAATGAGCTGCCAGAGCAAGTGGTGGAGGCTGGTGCAATTGCAAAATTTAGGAGGCCTTTAAATTGGTATATGAATAGGAAGGGTTTGGAGGAATATGGGCTGAGTGCTGGCAGGTGGGACTAGATTGGGTTGGGATATCTGGTCGGCATGGACGGGTTGGACCGAAGGGTCTGTTTCCATGCTGTACATCTCTATACCTCTATGTCATGTGTGTGCAGGTGTAGGACACAGTGAGAACAACAAGTGCATAAATCTTTAATCATATTCCACCACTAGGAAGAAAATAAACATCCCGAGTGACCAATGACAAGTAGTGCCCTTCTCAACACAGAGCAATGCTAAGTGATCAAAAAAGTGAATGGAGGGATGAGATTAAATCAAAATAGAGTCAGAAGGGGAAATAAAACATTGCAGTGCCCATTTCTTCCTGAAGACCTCAAGGGTGTTGGTAGACATCTCATGCTCCTTCTCCAGGGACGCCTGGGCAGGATCATCACTTAATATTAGTAATTGCTTGCTATTGAGTCCTGACTTGTTCCCACGAGTGAAAAGGTTAACCTCAATTATTTTGCTGCTGGGCAAAATCTTCCAATAATAATGACTATCTCTGCTTCCAATGTCAAACTACGACATATTATTTCCAATCTCCATGGAGGTGGGTTTGGAAACTTAATGTATCCAATGTATGCCTCCACAACAAATAGGCTACCTAATTATAAAGAAGAAAGGCTGCACAATGGCTCAGTGGTTAGCACTGCTACCTCATAGCGCCACTACCTCATAGCGCCAGAGACTCAGGGTCAATTCTAGCCTCGGGCGAGTGTCTCGGGAGAGTTTGCATATTCTCCCCATGTGTCTCTGGGTTTCTCTTACAGTCCAAAGATGTGCGGGTTAGGTGGATTGGCCATGCTAAATTGCCCAGAGTGTTCAGGGATATGTAGGTTAGGTCTATTAGTCAGGGGTAAATGTCAGAGAATGGGTTTGGGTGGATTACTCTTTGGAGGGTTAGTGTGGACATGTTGGGCTAAAGAGCCTGTTTTCACACTGTGGGGATTCTATAGTCTGTTATCTTGTACAAGACTGTAACATAGACAGGGGATTTTGAAAGGTTAGGACCATACATCAGGATGAAACTTTGACTTTCCTGGTCCTCGGATCCTCGCTGATCTGCTGCGTTTTTCCAACTCCACATTTTATTGACTCTGACTTCCAGCATCTGCAGTCCTTACTATCCCTTTAAGTCCTGAGAACACAATTGTTTCCCAGACACTGTAATTTCCGTTAAACATGTTCCGCAAAGTTTGTTGGAGCTTTCGTCATCCATTTTATGCGGTTATGAAATGACAGTCCTAATAAGCAGAAATCATTTCGTCTTTGCTTTAAATCACTGACCACAAATTTTTATCCCAGGTTTTGATATTCTTATTTGAGGAAACATTCTCTCCCTTGGGAAGTTCCCCTAGAATCTCCTATCTTTCATTGAAAATGCCTTTTACTGTTTGCTTACAATAATTCCTTTTGCAACCACAGATTGCCGAACTGATAATGCTCCATTTCGTCCTACACCATGGCTTTGGCCTTAGAAAATGATCCATGCGGTTAAGTCTTTAATTTTGTTTACAGAGGTGTAATATATTGGGTTAATTCTGATTTCGCTGGATACTTCAAAAGCATGACATCAACCCGGCAGCTGCTGCACAAACTTGCTTTAATTAATTGGTAATGCAATTTACCAAATTAAATGATTCTCTCCCTGGAGGTTAACATAATACTTAATAAAGATGATTTCTCACTGAAGTGAAGGTGGCGCTAAGAGCTTCTGACAAAGAAAATGCATGGAATGCCACCAGGTCCAGTCTTTGCTGTTTACTATCCAATCCTTGCAGCTATCGCGATTCCAGGTAAAGCTTTACTTGGAAAATCATCACTTGAAAAGACCTGTCCTTTTTGCCCATGGCACAACAAAGTAGGTGTATTCTCCTCCAAATAAGTATGTTCTATTTTCACCTTCACTGTTATTTCTTCCATTTTCACTCACATAAGTTCTAAACTCTTCCATAACTGCTTCCCAACTCAACAATGTCACCATGAAGCATTTTAGTTCCTTCCGTTTCCTGATATTACACACTGGTGTTAATATCTCCTTTTCACTTCAGTGTTACTTCTTCCACTTTGTAAACAGATATTTATAACTGCACAATCTTTCTCATTTAAAAGTACTTTCCTGGAAAAAAAATGATATTTCATTGCATTCATAATGTAATGTCTCCCATTTGCTAAATATATTTCAATTGTTTTATTAGCATCCTTACAAGAAGTAGGTATCATATTCATACCAAACTTGGAATGTAAATCCATTGCACATTTGACATTCTGTGCGAATATCTGTAAAAGTATTATGGCACAAGAATAGCTTCAATCAGCATTAACACTTCTGTGAACTCTAATATTGTCATGCCTGCTTAAATGGAGATTTACTGCATTATCGACACCGTTTCTGACAAATGATGTTTGCAAGCTCACCTGCAAACTTGTTCCTGTGGAGGAATTAATTCCAGCACTGAGGGACACACCGGTTGAAATACCTTGGCAAGTACCACTTAACTTCATAATGGCGCGTGAGTCAAAAGTTTCTGTCAAGTTTTGAGAGGTATCTAGCATGAAATTGAATAGTTGACTTTAGTATTCTTTAGTGTTCTTTAGTATTCTATTCCAAAATGAATCACCCCGCAAAAACATTCCCACCAGAAACAACATCAGATGGCAGCATAGATGTAGAACTGAAGTGAAACCAGCCAAGAATTTAAAAAAATAGCCTGAGACATGTCATTTAAAATATATATCCTCCATGGTACAGCAAGTGTCATGTGGGAGATTTCCCAGCTACAAAACTGCAAGCAGACAGACATCCTCGACTTCTGTCAAAGGTTACAAGCAAGGAAATGTCAGAAACAATCAGTTGAAAGATCAGCATGCATCCAGGGCTGTGCCACTTCCAAAGTTTGTGTACCTTCCTGATCTATTGGATTTGTTAGGTATAGGAGTAAGGAATGCTTCATGTTTCGTAAAATTTAATAGGAGAAGACACTGAGCCTTGATCCATGTGATCAATCGCATCAACGAATATAGATTAAGTTTAGTACTTTGTTTTTGGTGAGTTGCCTTATATGTTGTTCAAATGTATATAATTACTGATATATTAACTGAAGTTGGTTGATCTTTGTTGGTAATTATACACAACTGAAGTTCCCTACATACCAAAAGTGTGATTAGAGCTGGTCTTCAGTTCTTGAACTCGTGAATGTTGGGGTCATGTACTTTGTCATTGTAGTGATGTGTTCACGTTCATCACTATTAAGCTTCTTCACCCTTCTCATAACATTGAAGACTACTACTTGTTTTAGGTCAGACCCACCAGGTCATGTGAGATATTCTTTAAGTGTTGATAAGTGATATGAAAACCTTGAACAGATACTCAGAAACATGAATGCCCAAAAATAAAGTTATTACAGTGAGAATGGATGTGTTGCTCCTGACTACGGGATTGTTCCCGACTTACCACATAGATGTTTTAATTTAGATTTTTAAAAAAATTTCACTTTGGAATGGAACAATAATATTGCATAACTGATTCGTGGCTTGGAGTAGTCCTACCTATGGCTATTCCCGACTGCATTTAGTGATTTGTTTCTTAATTTTCAACTTTTTCAATAATTATTTGCATATGTTTTAATTATTTGATTTCTGATATTCCTGTTATATTTGATGTATCTCCTGTGTCTTTTTTTCCATTAGATGCATATTAAAAAAAATTGAACTTTTTTTTATCTCCTAGATTTTTTTTCAGTTTGGAAATAATGCTCCCAACGTAAGGGATACCCTGAGCTAGGATCACGTGAAAAATATACAGAGAATCTATAAGGCAGCTGATGCTTTGAGAATGATTCTTTAGCTTCCTGATAATTACATCCAGTATGTCCATTTTGCCTGTCTCTGTCTCTCTCACAATGTCCCCATAACTTCCCTCTCTATAACCACCTAACTATTTTCGATAACTTGGCAGCATCTTGTCTGGAAGCAGATGTAGCCTCTCCATGCATATACTGCAAATGTGTTGCTGGTCAAAGCACAGCAGGCCAGGCAGCATCTCAGGAATAGAGAATTCGACGTTTCGAGCATAAGCCCTTCATCAGGAATAAGAGAGAGTAGCCAAGCAGGCTAAGATAAAAGGTAGGGAGGAGGGACTAGGGGGAGGGGCGATGGAGGTGGGATAGGTGGAAGGAGGTCAAGGTGAGGGTGATAGGCCGGAGTGGGGTGGGGGCGGAGAGGTCAGGAAGAGGATTGCAGGTTAGGAGGGCGGTGCTGAGTTGAGGGAACCGACTGAGACAAGGTGGGGGGAGGGAAATGAGGAAACTGGAGAAATCTGAATTCATACCTTGTGGTTGGAGGGTTCATGCATATAATTGATTTTCTGGGATACAAGTGGTCACAGATCATCTTGTCAAGGTCAATGCTCAACTATCAAAGCTTTATTGTTCTAATTCACATCCGACTCACTTTGTCCCTTACCATATAATGGTAAAATTTATATTGCGCCTTAGTTTTGCACACAGATGCTTTGTTAAAGTTTTGAAATTGTGTTTAAATCGAACTACGTAAAAATATAATCACACATTAATTCTATTTCATTCTGTACTTCATGTCATCACAGACTATGAAGAATTGGTTCAATATCACAAGATATCCTTAGGGTCAATTATTGCACTGTCACCATATTATGATCAGAAGTTCATTGCTTTATTGGCACTCACATTGTGGGTAAATGATCACATAGTGCTTCTGTAATAATTATACTTCCATTGTATTGTTGACTTGACTTTGAGTCATTGAAATGAACATTGGTAGAGTTGTTGATAGTAATTTAAGAATGATCTCATTCTTCAGTCTGATGGTGATCAGGCAGTAAATTGGGAAGAGAAATCATTGTTGGAATCTAACTCCTCATAAATGGAGGTGATGAATTTTGGGAGGTTCAAAAGGGGAAGCCCTTTGGAAATGCCTTGGTATAATATGCTATGGCCCAAATATATTTAAATGGGATTGGGCTTTTTTTAAATTTTGTTGGTTGGCATAGAAATGGTGGTCTGCAGAATTTGTTTCTATGCCGTATGGCTGTAAATTTCATAAATTATTTACTATGATGTTGGGGTGCTGGACTGGTGTAGACAAAATCATAAGTCACACGACACCAGGTTATAGTCCAACATGTTTATTGATCACCTGACAAAGGAGCAGCACTTCAAAAGCTTATGATTTCAAATAAACTTGTTGGACTATAAGCTGATGTCATTTGACTTCTAAATTATTAATTAATTGAGAGCTTTGAATAATAATTACCGGTTGAATAGAATGGTTTCATGTCTTCAAAAGGTAGGAACTGGTATACAGTTGCTCACAGTTTCATAGAAGCAAGACAACTATGCTGTTTGGTGAATTATTCACTTTCACCAAAATTTTGCATTTCCATGTCATTGGCGATGAACTCCTCCAATTGTTAATGGTTTCTCATCAGCAACGTTTATGCTAAATTCATTGGACTACTTTTAATGCCATATGAATTATGAACCATTATCCCATTCATTTTCACAATTATTGCACATTTGTATTTAAACCTTTAAAAGTAACAAATGTATCACCTTAGGATTTGTTTCCACTTGGTCAGGTCTCAAGTGTAACACCTTTCCTCATAATCCTGTAGAAACAATTGTGTTTGAGTTCAAACTCAAACCTGTATTCACTTAGCATATATGTTTTTGCCTCTTACAGCTAACACCACAGTGATTGTGATCCTGTCTCAGCGACGATGTGGTCTCTCAAGATGTATCACTTACTACCTGGTGTCCATGGCGGTAACAGACCTTCTTGTCATGGTAACTGCTGTGATGTTAAACCGGATTATTGGAATTCACTTCCCAAACAGTTTCTTCTCCATTACACCTCTATGCAGTCTTCGCCATGCCTTAAGCTATGCAACAATTGATAGTTCTGCCTGGTTAACTGTTGCATTCACCTTTGATCGATTTGTGGCCATTTGCTGTGACAGGCTGAAAATGAGGTACTGCACTGAGAAGACAGCAATGCGTGTTATAGGAATTGTGACCATACTTTGTTGTGTAAAAAGTTCCTTTGTGTATTTTGTAACTGAAGCTAAATATATAGTTGAAAATGTACCATGGTTCTGCAAATTAACAACAATATTTTACACATCACCAGCATGGGCTGCATATGACTGGATTAGGGTCATTTTAACCCCTTGCCTCGCATTCATTCTGATTATACTGCTGAATGCTCTTACTGTCAAACATATCTTAGCAGCTAATAGAATCCGCAGGAGACTCCGAACCCAGAAAAATGAGGGGAATCAAATTGACCCAGAGATGGAAAAGCGCAAGAGGTCTATGGTTTTACTGTTCGCCATTTCGGGTAGTTTTATTCTGTCATATTTCTTATTTTTTTATACAACCATCTCTGTCCGAATTGCGAACGTTCGTTATTCTCCTGGTTCTGATCTTAGTAACTCAGCATTTATCATAGAGGAATGTGGCTATATACTTCAGTTCATGAGTTCCTTTGTTAATCCATTTATTTATGCAGGGACCCAGAATAAATTCAGAGCTGAGTTAATAAATGGTCTGAAATATCTACTAAATCTCATTGTTAATTTATGCAAATATTGCAAGTAATAAAAGTGGACATCAATAACGAATGAAATAAAACTACATGCTGCATATCCATGTCACTAGTTCTGATTTTCTGACTTGCATCCAAGCCTCCTAGATCTACTTTCAAACATTTCAGAATTGTGGTGGTCGTGAAGGCACCTCCAAGTTATTCCTCTTTGTTTTGTGGTGTGGGAGTTTTCTTCTCCAGAAAGTTCATAAATTTCGATGTGTCCACCCATCAACCCATGTTGTATGTGCTTGTATGTATCAAAGTAGGGAATTTAATGAAATTCAATTCTTAGGGGTAATGGTTACATTTTCTTTTGTTGGACAATGTCATTGCCTGGCTTATGTGCAGTGTTAATGTTACTTGCTACTTGGAATTGTCCAGATCTTGTTGCATTTGAACATGGTTTACCGCAGTACCTAGGGAGTTGCAAATGGTGCTGATATTATGCAAACATTATGCAATCTTAGGATAGAGAGAAGGTCATTAATGAGGAAACTGAAGACAATTGGGTCCAGAACACTACCATCGAAATATCATAGATGTATCATAGGATCCCTACAATGTGGAAAAATGCCATTTGGCCCATCAACTCCACACCGACCTTCTGAAGAGTAACCCACCCAGACCAATTCCCCTACTACTCTACTTTTATCCCTGACTAATGCACTCAAACCACGTATCCCTTAACACAATCCATGAACACATGGCCAATTCACCTATCCTGCACAACTTTGGATTGTGGGAGGAAACCGGAGCACCCAGAGGAAACCTATGCAGCCATGGGGAGAATGTGCAAACTCCACACAGACAGTCGCCCAAGGCTGGAATCGAACTGGAGTCACTGGCGCTGTGAGGAACTCCTGGAGGGATGTATTGGAGCTTAGACGACTGATCTCCAATAAACATAACCATCTTCCTGTGTGCCAGGTATGACTTCACTAAGCAGAGAGTTTTCCCCTGATAACCATTGATTCCAGTTTTTCCTCGGGATGCTTGATGTCAAACTCAATTAAATGCAGTCTTGATGTTAAGGGCTGCCACTCTCACCTCACCTTTGGAATTCATCATTTTTGTCCATCTGTGAGGTAAGGCTGTCATGGTATCAGGAGCTGAATGCCTCTGATGGAATCTAAGCTAGTGAGCATGCTGTTGCAAAACGTGCTGCTGATTAGCTCAGTTGATAACAGTTTTCAAGCCTGCAGTGATGACTGAGAGCATGCTGATGGGGCAGTAATTGGCTGGGTTGAGTTTGATTTTTTTTTGTGTAAAGATATACCAGTTTCTGGTAATCCAAGATGGAGGACAGGAAAAGTTGTGGCTGTAAGGGCTGCTCCTTTTTTTGAGATATTTTAGGTGTTGGAGGTGATTTCCTCGAATTCCAGGAGCAGCAATTGCTGCTTTATATGCTGTTGCATTGTTTAGGAACTTTGGAGAAAAAAATCAAAACAACAGCACTTTTAAAAGAGGAAAATCAGGCAAAGAAAACGAACACATGATCAGAAGGGCGAGAAAGAAAGAAACCTGCCAACTGACTCAGCAGTGAATCTGCATATTTACTGCCTTGCTATTTGAGTTCATGTATCCTGGACATCAGAGTGCATCAAGGAAAACTTAATTAGCGAAATTCACAGCTGAGGAACCAGCACAGGAACAGATAAGTGCATAGTCTTTTTAATGCATAACCTTGCTGCAAGTCTGCAGGACTGAATAGAGTGGGTTCATCTTGATCACATGTTTAATTGAAATCTGTCTCTTGATGAAATTTTTTAAAAATATGCAAATCATAAGTGTTAAGTTAGCCTGGAACACTGCATTTCATGGCAAAAAGATGGTGCTATTTTTTGGATCTTTAGATTGTTTAGGAACAAAGATAGCCTTTAACAGAGTGATATGCTCTTCCTGTCAGATGTAGGAGTTTGGGGAGAGTTTCCATGTTGCTGGTGATTATGTCTGCAGTAAATGAGTTTGGTTGCGAATCATTTTGGATTCATGGATCAGTTGGAGTGACAGTTAGAGGCAATGAGGAATTTACAAGAGTGAGGGGGTGTAATGGATGACAGTTATAGAAAGGGAGAAAAGCTGCAGATACAATCAAGTAGATGGGTTAACTCTAGGAAAAGTAGGCAGGTAGTGCAGGAGTCTTCTGTAGCTATTCCCATTTCAAACAAGTATGCTGTTTTTGGAAAATGTAGCGGTTGATGTACTTTGAGGGGAATGTAGCATGAGCAGGCAAGTTTCTGGTATCAAGTCAGACTCTAGTGCAGTGAGGGGTATGTCAGGTTCCAAGTGATCGGTTGTGATAGGGGACTCTCTAGTCAGAGGCACAGACAGAGGTTTCTGCAGCCAGCAATGAAAAACCAGAATGGCGTGTTGCCTCCTTGGTGCCAGAATCAAGGGTGTCTCAGAGAGAGTGCAGAATGTTCTCAAAGAGGAGAGGGGCCAGTAGGAGTTCATTGTACACATTAGAACCAATGAAATAGGAAGGGAAGAGGATGAGATGCTAAAGGGAGAATGTGGAAGGTTAGGCAGGAATTTTAAAAGGAGGTCCTTGTGGGTAGTAATATTAGTAATCTGGATTACTCATGTTGCTGTGAGCTAGTGTGGTTAGGGATAGGAGGATAGAGCAGATGAATGCATGGCTGAGGAGATGGTGCATGGGAGAAAGTTTCACATTTTTGGATCACTGGAATGTCTTCTGGGGTAGACGTGACCTGTACAAGAAGGATGGATTGCACCTGAATTGGAAGGGAACTAATATACAGGCTGGAAAATTTGCGAGAGCTGCTAGGGAGGATTTAAGCTAGTAAGGTGGAAGGATGGGATCCAGGGAAATAATGAGAAGGAGATCAATCTAAGACTGGTACAATTGGGAAAGGGAGTGAGTCAAACAGTTAGGGCATGAAGGAACAAGGCAGAGAACATGGTAGGACTGATAAAATAAACTGCATCTACTTCAATGCAAGAGGCCTCACAGGAAAGGCAGATGAACTCAGGGCATGGTTAGTAACATGGGACTGGGATATCATAGCAATTACAGAAACGTGGCTCAGGGATGGACAGGACTGGTAACTCAATATTCCAGGACACAAATGCTATAAGGAGGATAGAATGGGGGGCAAGAGAGGAAGGGTGTGGATATCATACTGCTATACTAGGGAGGATATTCCTGGGAATACATACGGGCAAGTTATTTGGGTGGAACTGAGAAATAAGAAAGCGATGATCACCTTAGTAGGATTGTATTATAGACCCCTTAATAGTCAGTGGGAAATTGAGAAACAATTTTGTCAGAAGATTTCAGATATCTATAAGAATAATAGGGTGGTTATGGTAGGGGATTTTAACTTTCCAAACATAGTCTGGGAATGCCATAGTGTTACGATGGAGAGGAATTTGTTAAGTGTGCACAAGAAAGTTTTCTGATTCAAAATGTGGATGTACCTACTAGACAAGGTGCAAAACCTGACCTACTCTTGGGAAATAAGACAGGGCAGGTGACTGCGGTGTTAGGGGGGGAGCACTTTGGGGCTAGTTACCATAATTCTATTAGCTTTAAAATAGTGATGGAAAAACATAGACTCGATCGAAAATTGAAGTTCTAAATTGGAAGCAAGCTAATTTTGATGGTATTAGACAAGATCTTTTAAACGCTGATTGGGGGCAGATGTTCGCAGGTAAAGAGACGACTGGAAAATGGGAAGCCTTCAAAAATGAGATATTGAGATTCCAGAGACAGTATATTCCTATTAGGCTAATAGGTATAGCGGATGCTGGATGACTAGAGAAATTGAGGTTTGGGTTAAGAAAAAAGAAGAAAGCATATGACAAATATAGACAGGAGAGACTGAGTGAATCCTTGGAAAAATATGAAAGCAATAGGAGTATACTTAAGAGGGAAATCAGGATGGCAAAAAGGGGACATGAAATAGCTTTGGCAAAGAAGGTTAAGGAGAATCCAAAGAGTTTTATAAATACATTAAGAACAAAAGGCTAAGTAGGGAGAGAATAGGGCCCCATAAAGATCAGCAAGGCAACCTATGTGTGGAGCCGCAGGAGAGGAGGGAGACACTAAATGAGTATTTTGCATCAGTGTTTACTGTGGAGAAGGACATGGGAGGTATAGAATGTGGGGAAGTAGATGGTGACATCTTGAAAAATGTCCATATTACAGAGGAAGTGGTGCTGGATTTCTTGAAACATATAAAAGTGGACCTGATCAGGTGTACCCTAGAACACCGTGTGAAGCTAGGGAAGTGATTGCTGGGCCCCTTGCTCAGATATTTGATTAATCTATAGTCACAGGTGCGGTGCCGGAAAACTGGAGGTGGCTAACATGGTGTCACTATTTAAGAAAGGTAATAAGGAAAAGCCAGGGAATGACAAACTGGTGAGCCTGACATTGGTGGTGAGCAAGTTGTTGGAGGGAATCCTGAGGAACAGGGTTTACATGTATTTGGAAAGGTAAGGACTTGATTTGGGATAGTCAGCATGGCTTTGTGCGTGAGGTGCATGTCTCACAAACGTGATTGAGTTTTTTGAAGAAGTAATGAAGAGAATTGATAAGGGCAGAGCAGTAGACACGATCAATATAGATTTCAGTAAGGCATTCGACAAGGATCCTCATGGGACACTGGTTAGCAAAGTTAGGAATACAGGGAGAACTAGCCATTTGGATACAGAACTGGCTCGAAGGTAGAGGACAGAGGGTAGTGGTGGAGCATTGCTTTTCAGACTAGAGGCCTGTAATCAGTAGTGTATCACAAGGATCAATGTTGGGTCCACTACTTTTTGTCATTTATGTAAAGAATTTGGATGTGAACATAGGAAGTATAGTTATTAAGTTTGAAGGTGACACCAGAATTGGAGATGCAGTGTACAGCAAAGAAGGTAACCTCAGATTACAATGAGATCATGATCAGCTGGGACACTGGGCTGAGGAGGGGCAGATGGAGTTTAATTTAGAAAAATGTGATATGTTGCATTTGGAAAAGCAAATCAGGACAAAACTTATACACTTAGTGGTAAGATCCTAGGGAGTGTTGCTGAACAAAAAGATCTTGAAGCACAGATTCATAGTTCCTTGATAGTCGAGTCACAGGTAGATAGGATAGTGAAGAAGGCATTTGGTATGCTTCCACTTATCGGTCAGAGTGTTGAGTACAGGAGTTGGGATATCATGTTGCGGCTGTACGGTACATTGGTTAGGCCACTTTTGGAGTATTGTGTGCAGTTTGGTCTTTTTCCTATCAGAAGGATATTGTATAACTTGAAAGGGTTCAGAAAAGATTTACAAGGAAGTTGCCAGGTTTGGAGAATTTCAGCAATAGAGAGAGGGTGAATAGGCTGGGGCTGTTTTCCCTGGAGTCTCGGAGGCTGAAGGGTGACCTTATAGAGGTTTATCAACTCATGAGGAGCATGGATAAGGTAAATAGACAAAGTTTTTTCCCTGGGGTGGGGAAGTCCAGAACTAGAGGGCATAGGTTTAGGGTGAGAGGGGAAAGATATAAAAGAGACCTAAGGGGCAACTATTTCACACAGAGGGTGATGCATGTATGAAATGGGCTGCCAGAGGAAGTGATGGAGGCTGATACAGTTACAGCATTTAAAAGGAATCTGAATGGGTATATGGATAGGAAGAGTTTAGAGGGATATGGGCCTAGTAATGGCAAATGGGACTAGATTAGGTTAGAATATCTGGTCGGCATGGACGAGTTGGACCGTTGGGTCTGTTTCTGTGTTGTGTATATTCCTATGACTCTATGACTTACCTGGGCAATGTTCCACATTGTTGTGTAGACGCCAGAGTTGTAACAGTACTGGAAAAGATTGGCCTGGACAGCAGCATGTTCTGGAGTACATGCAGCCAGTACTATTGCCAGAATCTTGTGAGGGTTCATAGTCTGTGCAGTATCCACTGCCTCCTCCTGTTTCATGATGTCACGTGGAGTGAATGGAATTGGCTGAAGACTGGAATCTGGAATATTAAGGCCTACTGGAGGAGGCCTAGGTGGATCATCCGATCATTACTTCTGGCTGCAGATGCTGCGAGCAGTTCAGCCTTATTATTTGCACTGATGTGCTATGCTCTTCTGTCATTGACGATGGGAATATTTGTGGAGCTTCCTCTTCCAGTCAGTTGATTAATGGTCCATTTCAATGCACAACCGGATGTAGCTAGACTGCAGGTCTTAGATCTGCTCTGTTGTTTATGGGATTGCTTAACTCTGTGTATTACTTGCTGCTTATGCTGTTTTGCACGTATATAGTCCTCTTTGGTAGCTTCATCAGATTAACACCTCAGTTTTATATATACATGCGGATATTCAGCCCTCAACTGAACCAGTTCTGGTTTGATAGTAATAGTTAGAGCCCCCAAACTGTTATGATACGGAAGGGCGAACCCCTTAATTAAATCAAACACCCAGAAATGCTTGCCTCACAATCTGTTAAAATGTGAGAGTTAGGGAACTCTCAAATTCCATTATTTAAAGAAAAAAATATCAATTTATTTTTCTAACTCTAATAGTGAGCACCAAACAAAAGAAACGATTGACAAATCCAACGCCCACCCGCCTTATCTTAATTATTTACTATATGACTCTGACTCTATAAAAAGATGCTGACACTTATTAAAATTATATTAACTTAATCTCAGAAAACAGAGTCTCTGTCTTCTTCTGTGTCTTCACTCTTCCAGCTGATGATTTCCCTGGGTCATCTTCTTTCTTTTTACTGTATGATTCACATGAAAGGGTACCTTTGATAGAGAGCGTTTTCTAATTTCTTTGATAGCAAGATGTTAGATGGGCAGCTAGCTCACTGTCAGATGTTCTCTCTTTCCGGCAGTTGTTCTCCATCTAATTTTCAAAATACCAGGTTTATGTACCCCTAGTGACATATTAAACTGTTATGATTTGATTGGTTTACAGGTGTCAAAACAATAAAATTCAGATTCCATTGGCCACTGGTATCCTGGGCATGATTTAGAATAATTGGTTAAATTTGAATTGTCTAAACAACAACAAGAACTCAGATATTCATTTAACAGCCAAATGTTACATTTGGCAGGAGGCTGGGAGAACACAGGAGGTGGAGAAGTTGATGTTTTGAGTGTAACCTTTCTTCAGGACTGGGGATGGTTGTGGGCTGCAGATAAAAGCGGTGGGGCGGAGGGGAGCAGGGTGGTGAAGTGGAGATAGGTGAAGGTAGGTAGAGAGTACTACCTGGTTGGTCAATGGAAGGAATGAATCCGATTGGTGGCAGGGAGCGGTGGAAGGAATGGGGAGGGACTGAGAAGGGAGTCAGGGGATGGGTAGGGAGTTTATTTGAAATTGGAGAAGTCAATGTTGAGTCCTCCAGGCTGTAGGCTGCCCAGGCAGAAGATGAGGTGTTGTTCCTTCAATTTGCAGTCTGATTCACTGTGGCAACAGAGAATAGTCATGTCAGAAAGGGAGTGGGAAGTGGAAGCTGTGGGCAAAGTCGATGAACTGCTCCATTTCAACTTCCACATTACTCTGAAATTCATTTGGTTAATCTTGAACACCCCTCTCCCCTTTCTTGACCTCACCGTTTACATCTCTGGCGACAGTCTCCAAATGGACATTTACTACAAACCTACAGACTCCTATAACTTACCTGGACCACACCTCATCCCACCCAGTATCCTGCAAGTACTCCATCCCATTCTCCCAATTCCTCTCCCTCTGCTGCATCTGCTCAACTGAGGTGACATTTCACTCACGAGCATCCCAGATGTCCACCTATTCTGAACAATGTGCCTTTTATCCCTCCGCCATCCAGACAGCCCTCTGCCACACCATCTCCGTTTCCCATTTCACTGCTCTAAACCAACCTCCACAATGTAATAAAGACAAAGTCCCCCCTTGTCCTCACCTACCACCCACCAGTCTCTGCATCCAACACACTTAAACACTTCCGCCAACTCCAACTAAACCCCACCACCAAGAACATCCTCCCCTCCCCACTCCTCTCTGCCTTCTGCAAGGACTGTTCCCTTTGACAGTCCTTGGTTTGCGCTGCTGTCCCCATCGAACCTACCAAAACCAGAAAAGATGCAAAATCTGCCATTACACCGCCTCTACCCCCCTTCCCCCTATCTAGGGCCCCAAACAGTCCTTCCAGGTGAGACAGAGGTTCACCTGCCTCTCCTCCAGCCTAGGTTACTGCATCAGGTGCTCCTGATGTGGTCTTCTGCACATCTGGGAGACCGAACGTAAACTTAGGGAACAGCTCACCGAGCATCAGAGATGGGCCCGCAGGCATCGACTGGTTCTCCCAGTCACCACCCATTTCAATTCCCTTCCTACTCCCTTTCCCACATGACCATGCTTAGCCTCCTCCTCCATTGCCAAAATGAACCACGGTGTAAATTGGAGGAACAACACCTCATCTTCCACCTGCGCAGTCTACGGTATCAACATTAACATCTTCAATTTCAAATAATCTCCCACCCCATCCACCGACTCTCTTCCCAGCCCCTCCTTATCCCTTCCACTGCTCTCTGCACCAACCAGATCCATTCCTCCCCTTGGTCAACCAGGTCGTACCCTCTACGTTCACCACCCTGCCCCCACAATCCCATTTATCTGTAGCTCCTCCCACAACCAACCCCAGTCCTGAAGATGGATCACACCCAGAATGTTGTCTTCTCCACCTCCTGATGCTGTCTGGCTTGCTGTGTTCTGTCAGGGTTAAAGACATCACAGACAGAGTGCAGAAAATCCTCAAGGACGAAGGTGAAGAGCCAGAGGTGGTGGTACATGTCGGCACAAATGATGTCGGGAAGAAGAGGAGGAACATACTACAGCGGGACTTCGGAGAACTAGGAAGAAGGCTGAAAAGCAGGACGTCCAGGGTGGTTATCTCCGGTTTGCTTCCAGTTCATCGGGCTGGTGAGGCCAGAAACAGGGAGATAATGGGCTTGAATGTGTGGCTGGAGAACTGGTGCAGGAAGCAAGGATTTAAATTCTTGGATCACTGGGGTATGTTTTGTGGTAAGCATAAATTCTGCAAGAGAGTTGGTTTGCACCTTAATAGGTTAGGGACCAGCATTCTGGCAGGCAGGTTTGCTACTGCAACACAGCTGCGTTTAAACTAAGTAGCGGGGGGGGGGGGGGGCGCGGGGAGGGGACTAACTGGATGTTTAAGAAGGAAATTGAAGGGATTGTTAGAACAAGGGAAGTCAAGAAAGACAACTGTATCAATGAGGCAGAAAACTCAGAAAGGGATCATGCTGTAAGGCTGAGTGAAATAGGAGTTGATGGGAAGGGTGAGGGCAGTAACAAATTAAAAATACTTTACATGGATGCACGAAGCATTAGACATGAGATGGATGAGCTTGAGGGTCTTTTGGAAATTGTCAGATACGATATTGTGGGGATAACTGAGACGTGGCTTCAAGTGGACAGGGCCTGGGAAATGAATATTCAAGGCTACACGTGCTGTCGTAAGGACAGACTGACGGGCAGAGGAGGTGGGGTGGCCATGTTGGTAAGGGAGGATATTCAGTCCCTTCCGTGGGGGGACCTAGAATCAGGGAATGTAGAGTCAGTGTGGATAGAGCTGAGAAATACTAAGGGTAAAAAGACCCTCTTGGGAGTTATCTACAGGCCCTTAAAACAGTAGTCTGGATGTCGGATGTAAGTTGAATCAGGAGCTGAAATTGGCCTGTCACAAAGATGTTGCTACAGTTGTTATGGGGGATTTCAACATGCAGGTAGACTGGGAGAATCAGGATGGCATTGGACCTCAAGAAAGATACTTTGTGGAGTACCTCCGCGATGGATTCTTAGAACAGCTGGTGCTGGAGCCGACCAGGGAGAAGGCAATTCTGGATCTGGTATTGTGCAACCAACCTGAATTGATCAGGGACCTCGAAGTGAAGGAGCCATTGGGAAGTAGTGACCATAATACAATAAGCTTCAATCTGCAATTCGAGAGGGAGAGGTACAATCGGAAGTGGCAATATTTCTGTTGAATAAAGGGAACTATGGAGCTATGAGGGAGGAGCTGGCCAGAGTTCAATGGTGCAATACCTTAGCAGGGATGACAGTGGAGGAACAATGGCGGATATTTCTGTGTATAATGCAGAAGTTGCAGGATCAGTTAATTCCAAAAAGGAAGAAAGATCCTAGGAAGAGGCATGGGTGGCCGTGGCTGATGAGGGAAGTTAAGAAAGTTAAAAGAGAAAAAGTATAACATAGCAAAGATAAGTGGAGAA
The DNA here is from genome assembly GCF_020745735.1 of Hemiscyllium ocellatum. Classification (NCBI taxonomy): domain Eukaryota; kingdom Metazoa; phylum Chordata; class Chondrichthyes; order Orectolobiformes; family Hemiscylliidae; genus Hemiscyllium; species Hemiscyllium ocellatum. Next base: position 29,032 of record NC_083430.1, read on the forward strand.
ATGGAGGATTGGGAAGCTTTTAAAGAACAACAGAGGATTACTAAGAAGGAAATACGCAGAGAAATAATGAGGTACAAATGTAAACTGGCCAATAATATAAAGTTTTTTTAGGCATATAAAAGGCAAAAAAAAATGGTTAAAACTAAAATTGGGCACTTGAAGACAGAACCAGGGGAATATATTACAGGAAACAAAGAAATGGCAGAAGAATTGAATTGGTACTTCAGATCTGTGTTCACTGGGGAAGACACAAGCAATCTCCCTGAGGTAACAGTGGCTGAAGGACCTGAACTAAAGGGAATTTATATTTACCAGGAATTGGTGTTGGAGAGACTGTTAGGTCTGAAGGTTGATAAGTCCCCGGGGCCTAATGGTCTACATCCCATGGTACTGAAGGAGGTGGCTCGAGAATTTGTGGATGCGTTGGTGATTATTTTCCAGAGATCAATAGATTCAGGATCAGTTCCTGTGGATTGAAAGGTGGCTAATGTTATACCACTTTAGGTGGGAGAGAGAAAGCAGGAAATTATAGACCAGTTAGTCTGACCTCAGTGGTGGGAAAGATGCTGGAGTCTATTATTAAGGATGAAATTACGACACATCTGGAGAGTAGTAACAGGATAGGTCAGAGTCAGCATGGATTTATGAAGGGGAAATCATGCTTGACTAATCTTCTGGTATTCTTTGAGGATGTAACTCTGAAGATGAACGACTGAGATCCAGTAGATGTAGTGTACCTGGACTTTCAGAAAGCTTTTGATAAAGTCCCACATTGGAGGTTAGTGAGCAAAATTAGGGCGCATGATATTGGGGGCAAAGTACTAACTTGGATTGAAAGTTGGTTGGCTGATAGGAAACAAAGAGTAGTGATAAATAGCTCCATTTCGGAATGGCAGGCAGTGACCAGTGGGATATCGCAGGAATCAGTACCGGGACCGCAGCTTTTTACAATATATGTTAATGATATAGAAGATGGTATTAGCAATAACATTAGCAAATTTGCTGATGATACTAAGCTGGATGGCGGGGTGAAATGTGATGAGGATGCTCAGAGATTACAGGGTGACCTGGACAGGTTAGGTGAGTGGTCAGATGCATGGCAGATGCAGTTTAATGTGGATAAATGTATGGTTATCCACTTTGGTGGCAAGAACAGGAAGGCAGATTACTACCTAAATGAAATCAATTTAGGTAAAGGGGTAGTATAGAGAGATCTGGGTGTTCTTGTACATCAGTCAATGAAGGCAAGCATGCAGGTACAGCAGGTAGTGAAAAAGGCTAATAGCATGCTGGCCTTCATAACAAGAGGGATTGAGTATAGAAGCAAAGAGGTTCTTCTGCAGCTGTACAGGGCCCTGTTGAGACCACACCTGGAGTACTGTGTGCAGTTCTGATCTCCAAACTTGAGGAAAGACATTCTGGCTATTGAGGGAGTGCAGTGTAGGTTCACGAGGTCAATTCCTGGAATGGCAGGCTTACCTTACACTGTAAGACTGGAGCGACTGGGCTTGTATACCCTTGAGTTTAGAAGACTGAGAGGGGATCTGATTGGGACATATAAGATTATTAAAGGATTGGACACTCTGGAGGCAGGAAACATGTTTCCACTGATGAATGAGTGCTGAACCAGAGGACACAGTTTAAAAATGCGGGGTAGACCATTTTGGACAGAGATGAGGAGAAACGTTTTCACCCAGGATACTGATTAAGGATGATCAACCATGATCATATTGAATGGTGGTGCAGGTTCAAAGGGCAGAATGGCCTACTCCTCCACCTATTGTCTATTGTCTATTTTGGATTCCAACATCTACAGTTTTTTTGTCTCTAAATGTTACATTTGTTTCAGCCTGACTTTTAGCTGGCAGCTCGGGCTATACTTGAAATTCAGAAAAGCACTTTATATCTTAAAGTGACCATACATGCTTTCGACTTCATAACAATTGAATTGGGCAATACACTAGGCCGTGATTTTGAAGATTTTGTTGGAGTATGACTCTACTCCTATTACTGGAATGAAAAAGCTGAACTGTTACCCTGCAGGCCCTGTATGCAAAAATCTGTGTGCAGTACAAGTAGCACTGACAAGCCAAGGCAAGAAATAGGGACAAAACTGAACAATGATGGAGCATTGCACCTACAGTGACGGGATTCTCAGATATCATTTGACATAGCTGTAGGAAAGGAACTAGCAGAGGTGGCTGATCAGATTGTCTCATTCGTCGTAAGAATCAAACCCCATGGGATCCTCATACTTGTTGGAGCTGAGAATTGATGGGCAAGTGAGATGGAGAGACCTTCAGAAGAAAATAAATTGCTTTAGAGCTATGACATAGATTTGATTGCCTTGCATTTAACAGAAACCTGATCGATACTGTTTTTATCCCCAAAAGATATCCAGACTGTTGGTGTTTCCAAACATCGTCAGAAACAGAACCCAGAAAGCATGGTTTGGAATGGATGGCAATAGCAGCAAATATCAATTCCTGCAGTCACTCAAAGAACTCCTGTGTGTTTAACTAGTCCTAATGAACCAGAAAATCCCTGTTTACACACTGTGCAGATTGATCAACTCTACTCAGTGTGAATGTCTTTGTGTACAAAAATATTTTGATTATTTCTAAAGCCAGGTCCTTCAGATACACAATTCTATTAACATTTTAACTGCGAAAGACCATTTTCCATTACTTGGTGTGAATAACAGAAATTAAAACTCTACACTATGGCCATTTATGAATTCGCTGGTGTCTCAGCAGTTTGGATGACTAAGTAAATGCTTTCCTACAAGCAGAGCCAGTAATGGTCTCTCTCCTGTGTAAACTCGCTGGTGTGTTAGCAGGTTGAATATCTGACTGAATTCCTTGCTAAGCATAGAACAGGTGAATGGTTTATTCCTAGTGTGAACTCATTGGTGTATCCTTAGGTTGGATGCCTGACTGAATTATTTCAAAGACACAGAGCAGATGTGTTGGTTTCTCCACAGTGTGAATTCAATAGTGGTCTCAGCAGTCTGGGTAACTCCCTGAAAGCAGGAGAACAGTTTTCCCCCAGTGTGAATTTGCTGGTGTCTTAGCCTGGAGGATATCTGAGTGAATCCCTTCCCACACATGGAGGAAGTGAAAAGTGTCACCCCAGTTCTAGATGTTGGTTTGCTCTCTGAACTGGAAGGTTTATTTTCAGATGTTTCGTCACCATACATCTTCAGTGAGGCTCCGAATGAAGCACTGCTGATGTTTCCTGCTTTCTATTTATATGTTTGGGTTTCGCTGGGTCACCACAGGAAATTACATCACCAATCCAAAGAAACCCAAGCATATAAATAAAAAGCAGGAAAGATCAGCAGTGTTTCATCCTGAGGCTCACTGAAGATGTTGCCTAGTATGGTGATGCAACATCTCGATATGAACATTCCAGCTCAGCGAGCACACCTGTATCCAGAACCTCAATCTGAGCTATAAATCTTCTCAAAACTCGCTGTGTCTCCCCAGTGTCAACTTGCTGGTGGGATGACTAAGTCATATACTTTCAGGGCAGATGAACAGCTTCTCCCCAGTGTGACTGTGCAGATTTCACATTTCAAATAAATGTTGTCAGACTTCTTTCATACAGAGAGAAGATGTGTTTCTCCCCACTGTGCATGGTGCTTTTTCCACCCATGTTCCAAATCTTTTGATAATTCAATTTAATATGCAGAATAACTGTCAGACCTAGATATGGTTTCATATGAATCAGTTAATTGCAAACCAGCCTTTCCAAAGAAATTAAAAATAAAGTAGTGAAAGAACATAGAACAGCACAGCACATTAGAGGTCCTTTGGCCCTTGATGTTGTGCAGACCTATTATCCTTCTCTCAGGGTAGGACTGACCTACTTACCCTTCATTGTACTATCTTCCATGTGATTATCCAAAAGTTGCTTAAATGTCCATCATGTATCTGACTCTACTACCACCACTGGCAGTACATCCCACATAACCACCACTCTCTGTGGAAAGAACCTACCTCTAACAGCTCCCCTAAATCTTCCACCTTAAAACTATGCCCCTCATTATAGCCATTTCCACTCTGGGGAAAAGTCTCTGGCAATCCACTCTACCTATGCCTCTCATCATCTTATACACCTCTATCAAGTCACCTCTTATCCTTCTTCACTCCAATCAGAAAAGTCATAGCTTCTTCAATCTTCTTCATAAGACATCCCCTCCAGTCCAGGCAGCATCCTGGTAAATCTCTGCATTCTGCCTAAAGCTTCCACGTCATTCCTGTAATAAGGTGCCCAGAACTCAACACAATATTTAAAATGTGGTCTAACATGGGCTTTATAGAGCTACAGCATAACCTCACTGCTCTTAAACTCAATCTCTCTGCTAATAAAAGCCAACAATCATACACCTTCTTGATAACCCTATCAACAACCTATGAACATGGATTCCAAGATCCCTCTGTTCCCCTATAATGCCAAGAATCCTGCCTTTAATCCTGTAATCTGCATTCAAATTCAACTTTGCAAAGTGAATCACTTTACCCTTTTCCAGTTTGAATTCTTATTGCCCCTTCTCAACCCAGTTCTGCACTCTGTCAGTATCCCGATGCAACCTACAGCAGGCTACCACGCTATCTACCACTCCACAAACCTTCGTATGATGGGCAAACTTACTAAACTATCCTTCCACTTCCTCATCATTTCATTTATAAAAATCACAAAGAGCAGATGTCCCAGAACTGATCCCTGTAGAACACCATTGGTCACCAAGCTCCAGGCTAAATACTTTCCATTTACCATCACCTTCTGTCTTCTATGGACCAGCCAGTTCTGTATCTTGACAGCCAGATTTCCCTGTATCCTATGCCTCCTTACTTTCTGAATGAGCCTACCATTGGAAACCTTATCAAACAACTTGCTAAAATCCATGCATACCACTTCCACTGCTCGACCTTCATCAATGTGTTTTGTCACATTTTGCTGACTATTTCTAAATCAAACTAATGTTTTCCAAATAATCATAAATCCTGTCTCTCAGAACCCCCTCCAATGTTTTACCCACCACAGATGTGCGAGGCTTACTGGTCTATACATCCCAGGATTATCCTATTCGTTTTCTTGAACAAGTGAATAACATTTGTCAGCCTCCAAACATTTGGCACTACTCCCGTGGACAGTGAGGAGGCAAAGATCATCATCAAAGGCACAGCAATCTCTTCCCTCGCTTCCTGTAGTAACATTGGATATAACCCATCTGGCCCAGGGGATTAATCCTCATAACGCAAAATTTTCAGCATGTTCTCCTTCTTAACATCAATCTGTTCGAGCATATCAGTCTCCTTTATGCTGTCCTTGGAAATGTCAATGTCCCTCTCAGTATTGCATACTGAAACAAAGAATTCATTAAGGAATCCCCTACCTCCACTATCTCTGACCAGCCCTACCATTAAAATGGCGATCCTCTTGTTCCTCCCATAAGTGTAGAATGGCTTAGGGTTTTCCTTAATCCTATGCACTAAAGCTTTTTCATGCCCCCCTCTAGTTCTCCTCAGCCCATTCTTCAGTTCCTTCCTGGCTACCTCGTAACCCTTTATAGCCCTGTCTGATCCTTGCCTTCTCAACCTTAAATAAGCTTCCTTCTTCCTCTTGACTAGATGTTCCACATACCTTGTCACCCAAGGTACTTCAACTTACCATCCCTTCCTTGTCTCAGTGGGACAAACCTCTCCAGCACTATCAGCAAGTACTCCTTAAATAATCTCCGCATTTCTGTCGTGGATTTCCCTGAATCTGTTCTCAGTCTAGGCACCCCAGTTCCTGTCTCATTGCATTGTATTACGCCCTCCCCCAATTAAATATTTTCCCATACCATCTGCTCCTATCCTTCTCCATGAGTATAGTGAAGATACTACCTTCAAAATGCTCTCTCATCATATTGGTTCATTGCCAAATCCAATATGGCCTCCCTTTTTTGGTCTATCTACATATTGAGTCAGGAAACCTTCCTGAACACACCTGCCAAAAACTGCTGCATCCAAACTATTTGAACTAAAGAGGTTCCAATCAATATAATGGAAGTTGGTTACCCATGACAACTACTCTGTTACTTCTGCATCTTGCCAAAATCTGCCTCCCTATCTGCTTCTCTGTGTCTCTGCTGTTATTGGGGGGGAAGGGGGGGGGGGGAAGTCTGTAGAAAACTCCCAATAAAGTGACTGCTCCTTTCCTGGTTTTGACTTCCACCTGTACTGACTCAGTGTACAAACCCTTTTCAGTGACCTCCCTTTCTGCAGCTGTGATAACATCCCTGATTAGCAATGCCACTCCTCCACCTCAGTTAACTTGCCCCTTTTCGTTTTGGAATGTCTAAGCCCTAGAACATCCAAACCATTCCTGCCCCTCTGATATCCAAGTCCAAGTAACAGCCACAACAAAATAGTTTCAAGGACTGATCCATCCTCTAATTCATCGCCCTTATTCCTGATACGTCTTGCATTAATATAGACACACTTCAATCTATCACACTGACAGCACCTTTGCCCTGTCAGGTGCCTATCCCCACTCACAGACTATCTGCATGCTGTATCTGGCTGTTCACCAGCTACTCCATCATCTGATCTGTAGCTCAGGTTCCCATCCCTTGCCAGAAGAGAAACTAGCAGAACAGCGCCGATTGTGAGATTGAGATACTAATCTTATCATTTGTGAAGCCGATACTTGGGGAGAAATATTGTCATGTAAATTGTTGGATTGTCATTATAACCCAGCATTAAAGCCAGCCAGTGTGTGCAAAAAACTACAAAAGGAGAGACCAAGCTAGGAGGTACAGGACTGAAGAAGGCAACTGTTCCTGTTTTCCCCACAAACTCTTTGAGCCCTTTAGTTCCAAGATGGACAGGTGCAGGAACAAAATATTGGAAATTTGCATTCAAGACAGAAAAAACTGAAATACTGAGCAGTTTGAGCAGAATCTGAATCGTATTTTTTGACATACTAATGACCGAGACCTCAGACTATATGATCTGCGTTTCCCTCCCTTTCTGATTGTTTCTCCTTTACAAGATTATCCTTCAAGGTGACGTATTTTACAAAGTTCTTGCGCATCAGCTTTATGTTCTTCTTGTGATATATGTCTATGAAATGGTAGTGAATGTCTCATTATAGACAGAGTGCTATTTAAATGTCAATTGTGTTTGTCGACTTCGACAGATATCACAGTTTATTCACAGTGTCACTGAACACCATATGAGCACTAACAGCACAGAGGTGGCAGTGGTTCATGTTGCCCACTCTCGCTGACTGAACAGACACCTGGAGATTGACAATATCTACCAGTCTTACTCTATTCAAGCTTCTCCATACCCAAGGATTGAGCTTTATTTGAAAAAAAAAAGCTATTGTAGCAAAATGGATCAGAAATAAATGCTTCAACCACAGCATAGTTCACACTGGTAAGGCAGTGTCATTTTAAAATATAAAAGTCCCTTAGAATCTTCCTCCCTTTTCATTCACCCTTTGGAAATCAGTGTGTACATTGGGATCAAAGTCATAGTCAAGCAGCACGGAAACAGACGTTTCAGTCCTATCAGTCTATGCTGACCATAATCACAGTTAAACTAGTCCCACCTGCATGTGCCTGGCTCATATCCTTCCAAACATTTCTTATGCATGTTCCTATCCAAATGTCTTTTAAACCTGATAAATTGTACCTGCATTCACCACTTCCTCTGGAAGTTCATTCCTCACACAAACTACCCTCTGTAAAAGAAAATGCTCCTGTCATTCTAATTATCAATCCTCTTCATGATTTTATAATTTTCTTTCAGGTCACTCCTCAAGGCCTACACTTCAGTAAAAAAGTCACAGACTTTCCAGCATATTTTTATAACTCAAACCAGCCATTCCCAGCAATGTTCTGGTAAATCTCTTCTGAACCCACATCACCTTAACAATATCCTTTCCATAACAGGGCAACCATAACTGGACACAGTATTCCAGAAGAGGCTTTACCAATGTCTTGTACAACCTCAACATGTCGTCCCAACTGGTGGACTCAAGGTCTGAGCAATGAAGGCAAGCATGTTAAATACCTTCTTAACTATCCTACCTATATGTGATGCAAACTTCAAAGAATTATGTATCTGAACTCCTAGATCTCTCTTTTCTACAGCACGACCCAAGGCCCTACTTTTAATCATATATGGCTTGCCCTTGTTCGTTTTACAAAAATGCAATATTTCATATTACATTATCCAAATTAAGCACTATCTGCCACTCCTCAGACCATTGGCCCAATTGATCAAGATCAATATGTAATTTTAGATAGCCTTCTTCATCCTCCACTATACCACCAATTCAGATGTCATCCAAAAACGTACTAAACATGTGTTCTATATTCTCATCAAAGTCATTTATACAATTGACAAACAGAAGTGGACCCAGCACCAATCCCTGGGGGGTGTTAAACCAGCAACTTTTTCTCCACCTTCACTTAAGTTTAAACTGCTCCACATACATACAAACAAACAAGCAGCTTTCTTCCCCTTCAGCATTGTTCTAGGATTAAGAGAAGCAAGAAGGATGAAGAGAAGCAACATTGCCAAACACTCAAGTGACCACTAACAGACTCATTCCCATGATGGGGATGACAAGAATTCAGAAACACTCACCAGCATAACTCTAGTGAAACAGTCACGAGGAGGAGGAGCAGAGACTTTGTCTGCTCTGAAATTGTCCTAAACCTGTCTCTTGAATTCCACAAAGACTCACAAAATTACCTACCAGCTGGCAGCTTCCTGAAACTGACCCAGCCCTACCCAGGAGTGGGGCAGTTTGAGATATGTCTCTGTGGAACCAGCGAGTGGGTGGATCAGAAAGTCCCTTCCTATGCTGTGTCCCAAATTCTTCCTGACTCCTCACCCTGCCAACATCAAGCTCCTCCATGCCACTGCAAATACTGAATAAAGGTGGCTAAAGGACCTTGGAGTATATCACTATGCAGAAAGGCACCCTTCTAAGCTGCACTCATTCTCTGCATCAATCCTGTGTCTTTACCCTAGTGCTCCCTTCCCAGTGATTTGTCCCAGGCTGCCTGTCTACCAAAGTAGTTTCACACCTTTTCCTTGGTTGTCACAGTAACTTAGAAAATAGGAGCAGACCACCTGGCCCTTCAAGCCTGCTCTACCATTCAATAGAATCATGGCTGATCACCCAGCTCAGCAAATTGTTCCCCAATTCTCCCCATATCCTTTGATCCCTTTAATTCTAATAACAAGTATGGAAGCAAAATGCTAGAAATCTGAAAATTTTGCAAATACTCAGCAAGTAGTTTCTGAAAGGATTGCAGGACAAAGGCTGAGCCTCATCTAAATAGTTCTTCAATGCCCTGAGGGGTCCCACCTCGAGCCCCGCTCAGGGCAGTGAATTCCAAATGCTCATCTTCTCAAATACCCTCTGAATCTTCTGCTCCTTTAATAACGTTATGTTGTCCTTGTTTTGTTTTAGAGGGGTCATAAAGTCATGGCTTTCGACATGTCTGGGTGTATTTACTTGAAGGAGCTTTTATGTTTAAAAAAAACACTTGTGTAATGAAAGTGGAATGGCCAGTTCTTCCAATTCAACTTTACTCTGGTTTGTTTTGGTTTTAACAGTCTGGCTGTCCAGCAGTGCTGGTCAGTTTCAGCTGGGAAATCCAAAGAAACAGCTACAATGGAAGGAAGTTCAATGCTAACTTTCTCTGCCATCTCTCTCTCCTGTAAGAACCAGTGTCTGATTATATCTTTTTGACAAGGGGGTGTTTCTGGGAACTGTTGCAGGCATTTGGAACAGCATGATTAAATCAGGATAGCCTGCTTGATTTTTGGATATGTTAAGTTATTCTGTATTTTGTTCTGTTTCACTCATACTCTGTAAATAAATTTTGCTTAAAACCGAGGGATTTTGACAATCTGCATCACTCCTTCACTATCCACTGTACACCTGTTTGAAACAACTAGAAAAGTTAATGTCTGGTATACCTTCTTCAAATGTTTTGAGGGGGTCTAGCCTGATCCATAACATCTTGAAACTGGACTCCTTGGTTACTAATGCCTCCATTCGGGGGAAACATTTTCCCTATTGCCCTATGTCCCTTTTAGCTATATATAATTCAGTTAAGTCCAGGGTCAACTTTGTCTGTTGTAAGCAAAACAGCCCCAGCCTGTCTAGTCAGCCTTCAATTCTGGATTACTTCCACCGAGGCAACATTCTGATGAATCTCTTCTTTACCCTCCCCAGTGCAAACACATTGTTCCTATTGTTCAGGAACCAGAGTATGCACATTACACCAACTGTGGTCTAACATTATATGCAGCTCTGCTTGACACTGCTTGATTAGGGACAGCCAGCACAGATTTGTGAGGGGTAGGTCTTGCCTTACAAGTCTTACTGAATTCTTTGAGGAGGTGACCAAGCATGTGGATGAGGGTAGAGCAGTGGATGTAGCGTACATGGATTTTAGTAAGGCATTTGATAAGGTTCCCCATGGTAGGCTTATGCGGAAAGTCAGGGGGCATGGGATAGAGGGAAATTTTGACCAATTGGAAAGAAAACTGGCTAACCGGTCGAAGTCAGAGAGTGGTGGTAGATGGTAAATATTCAGCCTGGAGCCCAGTTACAAGTGGAGTTCCGCAGGGATCAGTTCTGGGTCCTCTGCTGTTTGTAATTTTTATTAATGACTTGGATGAGGGAATCGAAGGGTGGGTCAGTAAATTTGCAGATGATACGAAGATTGGTGGAGTTGTGGACAGTGAGGAGGGCTGTTGTCGGCTGCAAAGGGACTTAGGTATGATGCAGAGCTGGGCTGAGGAGTGGCAGATGGCGTTCAACCCTGCCAAGTGTGAGGTTGTCCATTTTGGAAGAACAAATAAGAATGCAGAATACAGGGTTAACGGTAGGGTTCTTAGTCAGGTGGAGGAACAGAGGGATCTTGGGGTCTATGTACATAGATCTTTGAAAGTGGATAGTGCTTGTAAGAAGGCCTATGGTGTATTAGCGTTCATTAGTAGAGGGATTGAATTCAAGAGTCGTGAAGTGATGTTGCAGCTGTACAGGACTTTGGTTAGGCCACATTTGGAGTACTGTGTGCAGTTCTGGTCGCCTCACATTAGGAAAGATATGGAAGCTTTGGAGAGGGTGCAGAGAAGATTTACCAGGATGTTGCCTGGAATGGAGAATAGGTCGTACGAGGATAGGTTGAGAGTTCTCGGCCTTTTCTCGTTGGAACGGCGAAGGATGAGGGGTGACTTGATAGAGGTTTATAAGATGATCAGAGGAATAGATAGAGTAGACAGTCAGAAACTTTTTCCCCGGGTACAACAGAGTGTTAATAGGGGACATAAATTTAAGGTGAAGGGTGGAAGGTATAGGGGAGATGTCAGGGGTGGGTTCTTTACCCAGAGAGTGGTGGGGGCATGGAATGCGCTGCCCGTGGGAGTGGTAGAGTCAGAATCATTGGCGACCTTTAAGCGTCAATTGGATAGGTACATGGATGGGTGCTTAATCTAGGATAGATGTTCGGCACAACATCGTGGGCCGAAGGGCCTGTTCTGTGCTGTATTGTTCTATGTTCTATGTTCTATAACAACCTCCTTGCTCTGCTATCAACTGATCAAGAAAAGTAGCACAAACTGGGGTTCGATTTCCTCCCATAATTCAAAGATGTGCAGGTTCGGGGAATTGGCCATGCTAAACTGCCCTTAGTGGTCAGGGACATGTAGGTTAGATGAGTTTGTTTGGGGTAAATGCAGAGTAAGGGGAATTGGTCTGGGTGGGCTAAATGTCCTGTTTCCACACTATAGGTATTTTGTGACCTTCTATGATTTATGAACTGCCTGTCTCCCTGAAATGTCTTCCTAACAAGCTCTGCTGCCTTCAAGGATATATGGACATGCGCACCAAGGTCTTTCTGATACTCTGTACTTCCCATGGTCCTACCATTCAATGTGTAATTGCTTTCATTGTTAATCCTCCCAAAATTCAAGCATGGCACTCCAACTGGAACTCTATCGACAAACACACTGACTTGGATCCCGTTTACCATTCCCTGAGAAAAATAACAGGAAATGACACCACCACAGGAAATGATAACACCAATCCAAGGAACCTTCACCACATAAATAGACATAACCACATAAGTTTGGGCAGCGGCTAAATCCAAGATACTACATGTGTAGTATCTCCCTCCCATCACCTTCCTATAACCAGAAGAAAAAGGATTCTGTAAGGAAAGGTTTATTTATTTTTTCTTTTCTTTCAAGTACTTAAGTGCATTGTTTAGGTTTCCATTAGTTGATATAAAGCTAAGGCTTACAATGGCAGGGGATCTCAGACCCATGGCATGTGCCTCTTGCCTGATGTGGGAGCTCAGGGATGTTACTGATGTCCCTGACTCTTACACTTGCAAGAAGTGTGTCCAGCTGCAGCTCTTGTTTGACTGTGTGACGGCTCTGGAGCTGCGGATGGACCCACTATGGAGCATCTGTGATGCTGAGGAGGTTGCGGATAGCACATTTAGCGAATTGGTCACACCGCAGGTTAGAATTGTTGAAGGAGACAATGAATGGGTGACCAAAAGGCAGAAGAAGAGTAGGAAGGCAGCGCAGGTGTCCTCTGTGGTCATCTCCCTCCAAATCAGATGTACCACTGGGGAAGATGGCTCACAGGGGAGGGAAGCAGTTGACAGTATCATAGCACTGTGGTGGGCACTGCTGTTCAAAAGGGCAGGAAAAAGACTCATAGGGCCATAGTCATAGGGATTCTGTTGTTAAGGGGAGTAGATAGGTGGTTCTGTGGCTGAAAACAAGACTCCCGGATGCTCTGTTGCCTCCCAGGTGCTCTGTTCAGGGATGCCACCGATCGGCTGCAGAGCATTCTGAAAGGGGAGGGTGAACATCCAGTTGTCGTGGTGCATATAGGCACCAATGATATAAGTAAAAAATGAGATGAGGTCCTGAAAGCAGAATTCAGGGGAGCTAGGAGAGAAGTTAAAGAGGAGGACCTCAAAAGTAGCAATCTCGGGATTGCTACCAGTGCTACATGCTAGCCAGGGTGGAAATGAAAGAATAGACAGGATGAACATGTGGCTTGAGGAATTGCATAGGAGGGAGGGAGTTCAGATTTGTGGGACATAGAGCCCTGTTCTGGGGAAGGTAGGACTTACAAATTTGACAGTCTACACCTGAACTAGACTGGAACTAATGTCCTTGGGGGAAATTTTTGCTACTGCTATTGAGGGGGTTTTAATCTAATGTGGCAGGGGCCTGGGAACCAGAAAGAAGACTACACTAGACAGTGAGGTAGAAATTGTAGACTGTAAGGATCATGAAGGTAGCATTAATAAGGGGAAAAGTAGGCAGAGAGCAGATGAACGCAAAGGAACTGTTGGTCTGAAGTGCAAATACTTTAATGCAAGTAATGGGTAAGGCAGATGAACTTCGGGTTGGATTGGTGCCTGGGAGTATGATGTTATTACGATCACAGAGACTTGGTTGAAGGAAGGGCATGATTGTCAACTAAATGGTCCAAGATATAGATGCTTCAGACAGGGAGGAAAGTAAAAGGGGTGGAGAAGTTGCATTGCTAGTCGGGGATGATATCATGGCTGTGCTCAAGGAGAACACTATTGGAGCTTGAGCAGTGATGTATTATGGGTGAAGCTGAGAAATAATAAGTGTGCAGTTACATTGGTGATGCTGTATTACAGGCCTCCCAATAGTGAGCATGAGGTAGAAGAGCAAATAGGTAAACAGATTAGGGAAAGATGTAGAGGCAACAGGGTTGTGGTGATGGGAGATTTTAATTTTCCCAACATTGACTGGGCTACACTTAGTGTCAGAGGTCTGGATGGGGCATTTGTAAGGAGCTTCCAGGAAAGTTTTCTGAGCAGTATGTCAATAGTCCGACAAGGGAAGGGGCCATATTGGACCTGGTGTTGGGGAATGAGCCAGGCCAGGTGGTAGGAGTTGCAGTGGGGGATTTCTTTGGGAATAGTGACCACAATTCTGTAAGTTTTAGAATACTCATAGACAAAGAAGAGAATGGTCTTAAGGGATGAGTACTCAACTGGGCCAAAGCTAATTGTATCAAAATTAAGCAGGAGCTGGGAAATGTGGATTGGACACAGCTATTTGGAGGAAAGTCCACATTCGATATGTGGAAGGGTTTCAAAGATACGTTGAAGATAGTGCAGGATTGACATGTCCCTTTGAAAACAAGGGATGGGAAAAGCAAGATTCGTGAACCGTGGATGACAGGAGAAATTGTGTGAGTCACCAAGAGGAAAAGGGAAGCGTACAAAAGGTCCAGGCAGCTAAGAACAGAACAAGCCGTCGTGGAATATCGGGAGAGTAGGACCAATCTTAAACAAGGAATCAAGCGGGCTAAAAGGGATCATGAAATATCTTTAGCAATCAAAATTAAGGAGAATCCCAAGGCCTTTTATTATTGTATAAGAAGCAAGACGGTAACTAGAAAAAGGGTTGGTCCATTAAAGGATAAGAAGGAAGGTTGTGTCAAACCTGAGAAAATGGGCAATTCTCAATGATTACTTTGCATCAGTGTTCACTGAGGAATGGGAGGTGATGAATGCTGAGATTAGAGATAGAAGTTTGTTTACTTTGGGTCGTTGACATAAGGAGGGAAGATGTGTCAGATAGGTTAAAGGATATTAACGTGGACAAATAAGACCATAAGACCATAAGATATAGGAGTGGAAGTAAGACCATTCGGCTCAACGAGTCCACTCCACATTCAATCATGGCTGATGGGCATTTTAACTCCACTTACCTGCAGTCTCTCCGTAGCCCTTAATTCCTTGTGACATCAAGAATCTATCAATCTCTGCCTTGAAGACATTTAGCGTCCCGGCCTCCACTGCACTCTGTGGCAATGAATTCCACAGGCCCACCACTCTCTGGATGAAGAAATGTCTCCGCATTTCTGTTCTGAATTGACCCCCTCTAATTTTAAGGCTGTGTCCACGGGTCGTAGTCTCCAAGACCAGATAGGATCTATCCCATTTTGCTGAGGGAGGTGAGAGAGGAAATAGCTGGGGACCTGACAAATATCTTCGTAGCATCCTGAAACACAGGTGAGGTGCTGGAGGATTACAAGAAGGGTAATAGGGATATTCTAGGTTAACTACAGACCAGTGAGCCTGACGTCAGTGGTGGGAAAGTTGCTGGAGAAGGTACTGAGGGATAAAATGTATTTCTATTTGGAAAAGAATGGGCTTATCAGTGAAAGGCAACATGGTTTTGTGTGGGGTAGATCATGCCTTACCAACTTAATAGAGTTCTTTGAGGAAATGACCATGTTGATAGATGAAGAAAGGGCTGCAGATGTTATACAAATGGAATTTAGTAAGGCATTTGATAAGGATCCCCATGGTAAACTAATGGAGAAAGTGAAGTCACATGGTGTATAGTGTGTTCTAGCTAGGTGGATAAAGAACTGGTTGAGCAACAGAAGACAGAGAGTAGTAGTTGAAGGAAGTTTCTCAATGGAGAAAAGTGACCAGTGGTGTTCCACAGGGATCAGAGCTGGGGCTACTGTTGTTTGTAATATACATAAATGATCTGGAAGAGGGCACTGTTGGTATGATCAATAAGTTTGCAGATAACATGAAGATTGGTCGAGTAGCAGAAAGCATAGGGGACTGTCATAGAGTCATAGTCATAGAGTCATAGAGATGTACAACATGGAAACAGACCCTTCAGTCCAACCCGTCCATGCCGACCAGATATCCCAACCCAATCTAGTCCCACCTGCCAGCACCCGGCCCATATCCGTCCAAACCCTTCCTATTCATATACCCATCCAAATGCCTCTTAAATGTTGCAATTGTACCAGCCTCCACTACTTCCTCTGGCAGCTCATTCCATACACATACCAGTCTGCGTGAAAAAGTTGCCCCTTAGGTCTCTTTATATCTTTCCTCTCTCACCCTAAACCTATACCCTCTAGTTCTAAACTCCCCAACCCCAGGGAAAAGACTTTGTCTATTTATCCTATCCATGACCCTCATTATTTTGTAAACCTCTATAAGGTCACCCCTCAGCCTCTGATGCTCCAGGAAAAACAGCCTCAGCCTGTTCAGTTTCTACCTGTAGCTCAGATTCTCCAACCCTGGCAACATCCTTGTAAATCTTTTCTGAACCCATTCAAGTTTCACAACATCTTTCCGATAGAATTGCACGCAATATTCCAACAGTGGCCTACCAATGTCCTGTACAGCCTCAACATGACCTCCCAACTCCTGTACTCAATACTCTGACCAATAAAGGAAAGCATACCAAATGCCTTCTTTACTATCCTGTCTATCTGCGACTCAGTTTTCAAGGAGCTATGAACCTGCACTCCAAGGTCTCTGTTCAGCAACACTCCCTAGGACCTTACCATTAAGTGTATAAGTCCTGCTCAGATTTGCTTTCCCAAAATGCAGCATTTTGCATTTATCTGAATTAAACTCCATCTGCCACTTCTCAGCCCATTGGTCCATCTGGTCAAGATCCTGTTGTAATCTGGGGTAACCCTCGTTGCTGTCATCTGCAAACTTACTTATTGTACCTCTTGTGCTCGCATCCAAATCATTTATGTAAATTACAAAAAGTAGAGGGCCCAGCACCGATCCTTGTGCACTCCACTGGTCGTAGTCCTCCAGTCTGAAAACAACCCTCCACTACCACCCTCTGTCTTCTACCTTTGAGCCAGTTCTGTATCCAAATGACTAGCTCTCCCTGTATTCCATGAGATCTAACCTTGCTAATCAGTCTCCCATAGGGAACCTTGTCGAATGCCTTACCGAAGTCCATATAGATTACATCTACTGCTCTGCCTTCATCAATCTTCTTTGCTACTTCTTCAAAAACCTCAATCAAGTTTGTGAGACATGATTTCCCACGCATAAAGCCATGTTGACTATCCCTAATCAGTCCTTGCTTTTCCAAATACATGTACATCCTGTCTCTCAGGATTCCCTCCAACAACTTGCCCACCACCGAGGTCAGGCTAACCGGACTATAGTTCCCTGGCTTGTCTTTACCGCTCTTCTTAAACAGTGGCACCACGTTTGCCAACCTCCAGTCTTCCGGCACCTCATCTGTCAAAGAATACAAGAGAATATAGATAGACTGGAGAGTTGGGCAGAGAAGTGGCAGATGGAATTCAATCCAGGCAAATATGGGGTGATGCATTTTAGGAAGTCCAATTCTATAGCGAACTATACTGTGAATGAAAGAGCCTTGGAAAAGTTGATGAGCAGAGATACCTGGGAGTTCATGTCCATTGTACCCTAAAGGTGGCTGCACAGTTGGATAGAGGGCCAAGAAGGCATATGGTATGCTTGCCTTCATTGGACAGGGTATTGATTATAAGAGCTGTCAGGTCATGTTAAAGTTGTACGCGACATTGGTTCGGCCACATTTAGAATACAGTGTACAGTTCTGATCACCACATTACCAAAATGAGAGAGTGCAGAGTAGGTTTATGAGGATGTTGTCTGGTATGGAAGGTGCTAGCTTTGAAGGGAGATTGAGTAGGTTCAGATGGTTTTCATTAGAATAAAGGAGATTGGTGGGGGGGGCGGAGAGTGGGAGGGGGGACCTGATTGAGGTCTACAAAATCATGAAGGCTATAGACAGGGTAGAGAGAGATAAGCCTTTTCCCAGGGTGAGGGATTCAATAATGAGAGGTCACGTGTTCAAGGTAAGAGGTAAAAAGTTTAAGGGGCAAGGGGAATATATGCGGCAAGTACAGAAGGTGGTAGGTGCCTGGAACACATTGCCAGAAATAGTAGAGGCAGGCACAGTAGATTCATTTAAGATGCATCTGGACAGACGTATGAGTAGGTGGGGAGCAAAGGGATACAGATCCTTTGGAATTGGGTGATAGGTTTAGACAGTGGATTTGGATCAGCTCAGGTTTAGAGTTCCGAACGGCTTGTTCCTGGGTTGTGAATATTCTTTGTTCTTTGTTCTTAGAAAGCGGGCCATGGCACCAGTGCTTCATCCAGAGGCTCACTGTTGATGTTATCTAGCGTGGTGACCAAACATCTGAAAATGAACCTTCTAGGTCAGCAAGCAAACCTACATCCAGAATCACAATCTGAGCTACAAATTTTCTCAAAACTCGCTAATTGGTGGTGATTTTCATGAATAACTGGAATCATGGAAGGTCCTTGAGGACTAGACAATGAGTAATATAATATCCCTGTGTGAGGAAGGAAGAAAGGCAAAAGACAGAATGTCAGAGGCCAGTTAGTCTGACCTCGATCAGTGGTAAAACTTGAGAGTCAATTCTCAAGGGCAAGATTGGGGAGTGCTTGAAAGTCCCCGGTAAAATAAAGCTGATTCAGCATGGCTTCGTCAAGGGAGATCATTCATGACTAATCTGTTAGAATATCTTTGAGGAAGCAAAGGAGAGTCAATGCATGTAATCTATTTGGATTTTTGAAAAAGTGCCCCACAGCAACCTGCTCAACAAGAGTCCACAGTACTATGGGCAAGGAATTGTCAATGGATAGAGGATTAGCTATTTGGCAGAAGGAAGAAAATAGGCATAAAGAGTCTTTTTTAAGAATACAGCTCCTGGATTTCTGCAGGGTTCTATGCAGTGAGCACTATTATTCACATTAAACATTAATACACAAAAGGAACTGAGGGCAACTTCAAAAGAGGGCATTCTTGATACTTTTGCAAATAACACTAAGATAGCTGGAGGGATATGTAGTGTTGAAACAGCAGTGAGCCCGGGAGGACTTGGAAAGACTAAGTGACTGTGAAAAGAAATGATAGATGGAATACAACATTGGAAAATGAGCGGTTATGCACTTTGGTACGAAGATTACAGGCATAGGCAACTTTCTAAATGGGGATAGGTTTCAGAATCATAGTTCAGGATTCTCCTAAGGTTAACATGCAGGTTCATTTGGCAGTTAGGAAGACAAATGCAGTGTTAACATTCATTTTGAAGGCAATAATATACAAGTTGAGAATACGTAAGGCTCTGGTCAGACACTATTTGGAACATTGTGAGTAGTTTCAGTCTGCAAATCTAAGTAAGGTTGTGCTGGCATTGGAAGTGGTCCAGAAGATGTTCCCAAGAATAATCCTGAGAGGAAGGGGCTTCTCAGATGAAGACCAGATATGGACTTTGTGTCTATGCAAAATGGTGTCTAAATGGCACAGTAGTTAGCACTGCTGTCTCACAGCACACAGTGGTCAACTCTTGCCTTGGGTCACTGTCAGTGATGAAGTTTGTACGCTCTCCCCATGTCTGTGAGGGATTCTTCCGGTGCTCCAGTTTTCTCCCACAGTCCACACATTTGCAGGTTAGGTGGAGTCATCATGCTAAATGTGGGTTTGCAGAGATAGCATGGAAGGCTCTTCGGAGTGTCGTCCAAATAATGGACGAAACGGCATCCTTCTGCACAGTAGGGTTGCAATGGTAATTCCATTTTCAGAAGGATGACGGGATGTCTCATTGAAACTTACAGACTACCGAGAGATCTAGATAACGTGGATGTGGAGATGTTTCCATGGTAGGTCCACCATCGAATTTCTAGGTACTGATGGTACAGCACCTCATTTATTCCAAGCAAAATTATGAAAGGGCTTGAAATTCCTGGGACCACTGGACTCGTTCACTAGGATGGCGACAGGTGACATTACATATGGTATTTTACATGTAATCGGTTAGTCCAGCACAAAGATAATCTGACATGGCTTTGGAACTAAGGGTGCCAGAAAATCCTGGTGGACCTATAATAGGGGAGACTAGGGGTCCAGGACCTCAGCCTCAAGGTGAACAACTCCCCTTTAGAACAAGGAGGAATTTCTTCAGAGTACGGCGACACTGTGGAACTCGTTGCTGGAGAAGGCATTCCAATCTAAATAACTTAGTGACTTTAGGACAGAAGTAGATCGGTTCTTGATTGATAAGATGATCAAGGGATATGGGGAAAAGGTAGGAAAATGGAGTTTAAAATACATCTGCCACGATAGGGTGATGGAGCAGACTCAATCGCCCCAAATGGCCTCAATGTGCCCTCAGTTGGATGTATTCCATGACGTCTAGAGTCAATGCTCTGAGCCATAGCAGGTAAGGATGTTATTTTTTTCCCCTTGTTAAAGGACATCAGTGAATCAGATGATTTTTAATGTTCTTTTATTGAATTCACATTCCACTCCTAAATCCAGGTCCCCAGAACATTACCTGCATCTCTGGATTGTTAGTCCAGCAACAATACCACTACGTCATCTGCCTTGGTTCAATGGTTTCAGAAAACCACATCCTTTCCCCTGTTAATAGACAGGACAACAATGATACCTTCTTAACAGGCCTCCCACAGCCTACTTCTATATTCAAAGGATCATCCAAAACTCTGCTGCATTAGTCCATACTTACACCATATCTCTTTCACTGTCACCATTCTGTCCAAAACATCCTGGTTCAGAAACACATCAATTCCATAATTTACAGCCTTGCTTTCTAACCTGTCAACAACTTTGTTTTCTCTATATCTAAAGGTGAAATATCATGTACATTTGAAGAGCATGGTGGCTCCATTTTCATCACTGCTGTGTCACAGCCCCAGGCACCTGGGTTCGATTCTACCTTCAGGTGCCTGTCTGTGTGGAGTTTTCACTTTCTTCCAGTGTCTGCCTGGGTTTCCTTCAGCTGATCCAGTTTCCTCACAGAGTCCAAAGATGTGTAGGTTAGGTGGATTGGCCATGAGAAATGCAACGTTAAAAGGATAGAGTAGGGGGTTGGGTCTGGACGGGAGGCTCTTCAGTGGGTCAGTGTGGTCTCTATGGGCCAAATGCCCTGTTTCCATACTGTTTTATGATTCTACCTCAGAAAGTACAGATGGACCGTAATCTTTTCAGCTGCAGTGCCAGTGATAGTTAGATTGTGATAAATCAAATCATTTCTCGGATCTTGGTCTTATATTTGTTGTTGATGATCCCACCTGCAACTCCTTCTCAGTTGATGACCTGTAAAAATGTGTGCAAAACCAAAAAATACATCACTAGGATTCTGAGTTCTGGCGTGAAGGAGCCTCAGGCCTTGACCTTGTCCAACAGAAATCCAGAAGAGACAGGCTTTTTTTTTGTTATTTTTGTGTTTGTTCTGTGTAAATCCTCCCATCTTACGTCAAAGGAAGACTGTGCGTGCACCCTGCTGTGCCAGGGTTGGGGGTGGGTTCAATGGGAGGGATGAATGCAGTTGGTAGCTGGAAGGAAGGGTCATTAGGTAGAGTGGAAGGGAGGGTGGGAAAGGTTTTTGAAATTGGAGAACTCAATGTTAAGTCCTCCAGGCGGCAGGCCACCCAGGTGGAAGCTGAGGTGTTGTTTTTTGAATTAACAGTCTGATTGATTGTGGCAGTGGAGCAGGTCAAGGTTAGACATGTTGGAGTGGGAGGAGGAATTAAAATGGACAGCCATCTTATCTTCCACCTGGGCAGTCCCTGTAAATTGCAAAAGCAATACTTTATCTTCTGCCTGGGCAGCCCCACCACCCCTTTCAATTCCTCTTTCCCACTCCCTCTCTGACATGTTCATCGTTGGCCTCCTCCATTGCCACAGTGAATCAGACTCCAATTTGGAGGAGCAACACGTCGTCTTCCATCTGGGCAGCCTACAGCCCAGAGGACTCATTGAGTTCTTCAATTTCAATTATCCTTACATCCATCCCGGACTCCATTTCAAGCCTCGCCTTCTCCCTTCCATTCCACCTAATGAATATTTGGGAGTTCAGTGTTCTTCATTTTGTCGGCGGTAGTTGAAGTGGAAAGAGTGACAACAAGGACCAGAGGCCCAACGGGAAGGTAAATTTAAAATATAAAAACTTGTCTTGGTGGAGCAAACACTGAACAGGAACGGATACAGGAATGCTGGGTAAGCGAGTCTTTTAAAGAAGCTGCCGAAGTAGAGGCCACAGTGAGGCACAAAGAAGATTGCTGGGTAAATATCTGGACAGCAGCTGAAGCATTTGTAACAAAGTAGATGAATTAACAGCACAAATCATCGTGAATGATTATGATGTGGTAGGCATCACAGAGATGTGGTTGCAGGGGGTTCAGGACTGGCAGTTAAACATTCAAGGATTTACAACTTATCAAAAAGACAGGGAGGTGGGCAGAGGGGGGCGGGGTTGCCTTGTTAGTTAAGAATGAAATTAAATCTATGGCACTGAATGACATAAGGTCAGATGATGTGGAGTCTGCGTGGGTGGAGTTGAGGAACCACAAAGGCAAAAATAACAATAATGGGAGTAAGTACAGACCTCCCAGAAGTGGTAAGGACCAGAGGTGCAAGATGTATCAGGAAATAAATAGGACATGTCAGAAAGACCAGGTCATGGTGTTCATGGGGGACTTCAACATACAAATTGACTGTGTGAATAATATTGCCGGTGGATCGAAGGAAAGGAAATTCATGGAATGCTTACAGGATGGCTTTTTGGAACAGCTTGTGATGGAGCCCACAAGGCAGCAGGCTATTCTGGATTTAGTGCTATGTACTGAGCCAAACTTTAAAAAAGATCGTAAAGTAAGAGAACACTTAGGAGGCAGCAATCATAATATGGTAGAGTTCAGTCTGCGGGTTGAAAGAGAGAAGGTAAAAATTGGTTGTAATGGTGTTACAGTTAAATAAAGGTAATTACAGGGACATGAGAGAGGAACTGACAAACATCAACTGGAAGCAGAGCCTAGTGGGGAAGACAGCAGAGCAACAATGGCAGGAGTTTCTGGGAGTAATTGAGGACACAATACAAAAGCAAATGTAATGTTGTCATTTATCTCAAGAGGGTTGGAATATAAAAGCAGTGATGTGTTACTGAGACTTTATAAAGTTCTAGTTAGGCCCCGTTTAGAATACTGTGTCCAATTTTGGGCCCCACAACTCAGGAAGGACATACTGGCACTGGAACATATCCAGTAGAGATTCAGACAGATGGTTCCTGGAATGGTAGGCCTATCATACGATGAACAGCTGAGGATCCTGGGATTGTATTCATTAGAGCTTAGAAGGTTGAGGGGAGATCTAATAGAAACTTACAAGATAACTTATGTCTTTGAAAGGGTGGATGCTGGGAATTTGTTTCCGTTAGGTGCGGAGACTAGGACCTATGGGAACAGCCTTAGAGTTAGAGGGGGTCAATTTAGAATGAAAATGAGGAGACATTTCGTCAGCCAGAGTGTGATGGGCCTATGGAATGCATTGCCACAAAGCGCTGTGAAGGCTGGGATGTTAAATGTCTTCAAGACAGAGATTGATAAATTCTTGATCTCGCAAGGAATTAAAGGATGGGGGAGAATGCGGGTAAGTGGAGTTGAAATACCCATCAGCCATGATTGAACGGCAGACTCAATGGACCGAATGGCCTTACTTCCTGTTGGTCTTATGGAACATTGCAGCTGTTCTAGGTCGATGTGTTCTGCCGCACTTACTGATTTCACCAGGGCAGGAGTCAACATCTATACTGTTTGGGGCAGACATCAGCATTATTACTGTGCCCAGGGCAGATGTTAGATTGTTTACTGTGCCCAAAACAGGGATCAGCATCTTTATTGTCCCCAGGACAGGGATTGGCAAATTTTTCTGTCTGCACGTCAGCATCTTTCATAGTCTAGTACATGATAATCATCTTTATTTTACAGGCAAAAATTCCTGGATTCTATTTGGGATGAAAGACCTTTCTCCAAACTGTCTTGAGGGGAGACATTCACTGATGACTCATTCTTGCACAGCTCGCTGTCTTTTTCATTTGGATAGTTTAAGCAGACTGAACCACAGCCATCCAAAGTCAAGATTCTGCAGGGGATCAAAATCCACTCTCAAAACAAAAAATACCTCAGCAGAATAAAAGTTATTGAGAGGGAAATTCAATGAAAGTTCCAGTCGCTACCCCTTTATCTGAACCAGACAGTATCACTATTTAACCATCTACAAATTAGAACTGTGTCATGGAAAGGAGTAGAGGAGCAGGCTTCAGGGAGAATGGCCAACTCTTGCTGCTAATTATTATGTTGCATGGAAGAATAGTGCTTTTTAACGAGAGATTTTGAGGCTGGAGTGACTAACTGACGGAGGGGATGACAGTAGAAGGCAACATTGCCTAACAATGAGAAGTTAATAACCAAATGAGAGAGGAAGAGAAGCAAAAACCAGGTTTAGAGGAGGGCACAATGTGAGCAGCATTGCCAGTAACTGCTCTCTGTTGGAATGGGAGTCATAGACATTGCCTGACAATTTTGTCATGAATGTTGAGTGTGGAACTATCACCAGAGGGTCCAGGTATCCTTGGACACAATAGAAAGTGACAGAAGATGCAGCAACCAAGTGGCAAATGGTAGGTAAGCTTTTATTACAAAAGGGTTTGAAAATGAGTGAATTCGTGGGAGGACTGTGAGCAGTTTCCAGTGAGGATCTGTCCTGGAGGACTGTGAGCAGTTTCCGGGTGAGGGTCTGTCCTGGAGGACTGTGAGCAGTTTCCGGGTGAGGGTCTGTCCTGGAGGACTGTGAGCAGTTTCCGGGTGAGGGTCTGTCCTGGAGGACTGTGAGCAGTTTCCGGGTGAGGGTCTGTCCTGAAGGACTATGGGCAGTTTCCGGGTGAGGGTCTGTCCTGGAGGACTGTGGGCAGTTTCCGAGTGAGGATCTGTCCTGGAGGACTGTGGGCAGTTTCCGGGTGAGGGTCTGTCCTGGAGGACTGTGGGCAGTTTCCCGGTGAGGGTCTGTCCTGGAGGACTGTGAGCAGTGATTGCGACAAAGGTTCTCCAGACTGGCTTCTGGGAAGATGGGATTTTTGAGAAAAAATCAAGTAAACTGGGCTCATTAAATTCTGTTGGACAAAATCAAACTCACTGTAGTACTACTGGACAACAGTGCTCTCTCTCATTAGAGTGACAAGTCGTGGTATTTAAGCTGGTGGTCAGGCAAGGAAAGAAATTGGAGAATGAAAATCCTTCACGGTAACATCAGCAGGTGCAGGATTGGTACCACTACATTTCACAAAGCAGCCATCCTGCTATCTGAACTAACCAACCATAAACCTGTGGGATTTTGAGGAATATAAATCAAATTGATTTTTTTTAATGAAGACGTTTGACAGAAAAAGTGCTGAGCAAATATTTCACCTGGCTCGGGAATCTAGGACCCAGGGCCACAGTTTCAGAATGAAGGGATGACTATTTCTGGGTGAGGTGAGGAGTAATTTCATCACTCACACTGCTGTTAATCTGTGGAATTCTCTATTCCACGGTGCTGTGGATTCTCAACCATTTTGTGTTTCCAAATCAAGCACTGATAGGTTTTTGTACATCAGAAATGAATGGAAATGGGAACAGGAGAAAATGAGGATTGCAGATTCTGGAGATCAGAGTCAAGAGTGTTGCTGGGAAAGCAAGTCAGGCAGCATCCGAGCAGCAGGAGAATCGATGTTTTGGGCATAAGCCCTTCATCAGGAATGAGGCCTGTGGGCCAGGGGCTGAGAGATAAATGGGAGGGGGTGCTGGGCTGGGTAGTTGAGAAAGCGATAGGTGGATGGAGGTGAGGGAGAAGGTGATGTGTCAGAGAGGGGTTGTCCAGGGGTGGGGAGGGGGGGGGTTGCCAAGATGGAAATTTGGGACTGAGATAATGTAGGGGTAGGAGAAACGAGGAATCTGTTGAAATCTATATTTAACCTGTGTGGTTGCAGGGTCCCAAGGCGGAATATGGTGCGTTCTTCCTCCAGGCATCGGGTGGTAATGGTTTGGTGATGGATTCAGCTCAGGACCTGCATGTGCTTGACGGAGTGGGACAGGGAGTTGAAGTGTTCAGCCACGGGGCGGTGGAGTTGGTGGGTGCGGGTGTCCCAGAGATGTTCTCTGAGACAATCCACAAGAAGATGTCATCTCTCCCCTATGTAGTCATGACTACACTGAGCGCAACAGATGACACTGACAGAGGTACAGGTAAATTTTCTGATCAACAAAGAAAGTTCCCTTGGGGTCATGGACGGAGTTGAGGGGAGTGGTGTGGGCACCGGTTTTGCACTTCCTGTGGTAGCAAGGAAAGATACCAGGAGTAGGGTGTGGGCTGGTGGGATGGGATGGGTGTGGACCTGATGAGGGAGTCACAGAGGGAATGGACTCTCCAGAATGCTGATACGGGTAGGGAGGGAAATATATCTTTGTGGTGGGGTCCGTTTTGGAGGTGCCAGAGGACAATGCGATGTATGTGGAGGGTTAGTGGAGTCAAAGGTGAGGACCAGGTGGGTTCTGTCCTTGTTGCATTGGGAGGGGTGGGGTTCAAGGGTGGTGGTGCGTGAGGTGGAGGAGATGCGCAGGAGGGCATCGTCAACCATGTCGGAAGGGAGGTTGCGATCATGGAAGAAGAAGACAAAATGGGAATAGTTTGAGAAAGTAAAACTGAGGTAAAAGACAGGAGGAACAAGCTGAATGGATGTTTCCTGCTCCCATTTCTGCCACTCATTAAACATCAGTCTGGATCCCTCATGCTGCAGAGAGTTTCTTTATAAAGGTACGAGCATAATCAGAATTATCTGGCAGTTCAGTTTTAATGGGAAGAGTGACTTCAGAAAACAAGGAACAATTATGCTATGGTCAGTCAGTGATTCACTGTTAATCAGCACCAATGGATGCTGGGTATCACATCAGGGAGCAGAGTCTGAAGTTCCTTAAATGTCTGGACTCCCATGAGAACTAAAACCAAAACACCCAGCTAGAAGCACTTCACTTTGCAATCTATTAAAAAGCAATGTGAAGTGGTTTTAAGCAATTTCTAAATATAATTCCCTAACATTCACTTAAAAAAAACAATTAACAACTTATTTGTCTCCCTCCAAGTGAAAAGATTAGCTATTGACAGACCGACTAATTCCCCTGTAACTCCTGACTATTCCCAAATAATGCAAGATTCCAATGGTATGCTGTTGCAATAAAATACACATTCCATACACATATCAAAACAATACAATTTAGCCTGTCGAAATTACACCTAGGTTATGTGGTCCTCCAGAAATTTCTATAATCTTCTTGACATTTTCCTCTGCCCAAAATGCCTTCTCCAACATCTGTACCCATGTTATTTAGATTGTGCTTTCTCTAACATTTTGTGACAGCCAATTTTTCTCGAAAGCTGAGGACCTCTTTTTTTGTAAATATATTTATTAGCAATTTTGTTTTAGCTTTACAAACATATAAAATTATTGAAAAATACAATCAATAACAAATGTCAGTGTAATAAAAAGAAAACAAAACACAAATTATAATACAACTACTGTCTACTAACTACTAACCTACCCAATAATACAAAACAAACCATAAACACTGTGCAAAGCAACACCAATAAATAAGTAAATAACTAATAGATCAAAAAAGAGTAAAGCAAAAAAAAACTGAATGCAGAACAGCTATGCTCGGTGCAAAGCTTCCAAACAGAGGAAAGGGAGCATTGTATATCCACCCGTATTAACTCAGGAGACCCTCCAGGGTCCAGGGATTGACAAACCTAACCATCTGGTTAAACAAATGCCCTAGTTAAGATAGCTGACAAATCTATATCCAAATCCCTCAAGTAGGCCTTATAAAAATGGCATGTGTGTGGTGCACCATGTTTGTAAAAAGGTCCAAAGGAATGTGCTCCACAATTAATTTCTGCCATCCCAGCAAGCCTGGCAGGTTCTCAGACACCCAGTTCAGCAGGAAATTCTTCCGTGCACAGTATGCAAGAATGTTAAATAGTTTCTTCACATGCCCGTCTAAAGATGGTAAATTTGGTAGACCTAAGAGGAGAGATATTGTCCTCAATCCTCAATCCCCTCCCTATCTCTCCCGCCACGGCGCTCCAGTAAACATGGAACCTGTGACCTGTCTAGAAGCAATGGGTAAGAATACCTACACTTATTTTACATTTGGGGCACACTGAAGATGCCCCTTTTTTAAACTTTGCCAGACGGTCTGGTGCCAGATGAACCCTGTCCAGATCTTTTATTTGCGTAGCACGTGTCCTATTACAGATTGAGATCTTTCGAGCATTCTCCCATGTTTCAGAAGAGACCTCCACTCCTACCTCTTGCTCCCAGACCTCATGTAAACCGGTTAATATCCTGCCAGGCCCTGCCACCCAGCAGGCAATAGAGGGCACTAACCGAAAGGGTGCTTGTGGAACGTAGCAACAAGCTCTTTATATCGGGTTTATAGGGCTTAGTGAGAAGCATAGTCTTCTTCTGGATGAAATCCCTAACCTGAAAAAAACGGAAAAGGATCTAGAACATAGAACATAGAAAACATAGAACATAGGAAACATAGAAAAATACAGCGCAGTACAGGCCCTTCGGCCCTCGATGTTGCGCCGACCAAAATCTACCTAACCTACACTAGCCCAATAACCTCCATATGCTTATCCAATGCCCGCTTAAATGACCATAAAGAGGGAGAATTCACCACTGCTACTGGCAGGGCATTCCATGAACTCACAACCCGCTGAGTAAAGAATCTACCCCTAACATCTGTCCTTTACCTACCACCCCTTAATTTAAAGCTGTGCCCCCTAGTAACAGCTGACTCCATTAGCGGAAAAAGGTTCTCACTGTCAACCCTATCTAAACCCCTAATCATCTTGTACACCTCTATCAAATCTCCCCTAAACCTTCTTTTCTCCAATGAGAACAGCCCCAAGTGCCTCAGCCTTTCCTCATACAATCTTCCTACCATGCCAGGCAACATCCTGGTAAACCTCCTCTGCACTCGTTCCAATGTCTCCACATCCTTCCTATAGTATGGCGACCAAAACTGCACACAATACTCCAGATGAGGCCGCACCAGAGTCTTATACAACTGCAACATGACCTCAGGACTCTGGAACTCAATTCCTCTACCAATAAAGCCCAGTACTCCATATGCCTTCTTCACAGCACTATTTACCTGGGTGGCAACTTTCAGAGATCTGTGTACATGGACACCAAGATCCCTCTGCTCATCCACACTACCAAGTATCTGACCATTAGCCCAGTAATCCATCTTCTTGTTACTCCTACCAAAGTGAATGACTTCACACTTAGCTACATTGAACTCCATTTGCCACCTTTCTGCCCAGCTCTGCAACTTATCTATATCCCGCTGTAACCTGCCACATCCTTCTTCGCTGTCCACAACTCCACTGACTTTCGTGTCATCCGCAAACTTACTCACCCAGCTTTCAAGCCCCTCCTCTAGATCATTTATAAAGATGACAAACAGCAATGGTCCCAAAACAGATCCTTGTGGAACACCGCTAGTAACTGCACTCCAAGATGAACCTATTCCATCAACTACTACCCTCTGTTTCCTTCCAGCCAGCCAATTCCTAATCCAAAGCTCTAATGCACCCTCAATGCCATATCTCCGTAGTTTTTGCATTAGCCTACCATGGGGTACCTTATCGAACGCCTTGCTAAAATCCATATACACCACTTGCTGGGCAATCCGTATTTGTGGCTCAGTTGCTCAAAAGACATCATAACCTCCACCTCAAACAAGTCTCCCAAACTAGTAACTCCTCTCGCTGCCCATAGTTTGAACCCTGAGTCCATCATTCCTGGTCAGAACCCTGGCATGGCAACTGTGGTAAATTCTTGGATAAACAACCCTCACTCTGACGCATCGCCCTCCATGCCTTGATTGTATTAATGACAATGGGGTTCCGGCAGTGGTCCATAACTGTCCTCATCCTATCCATGAACAACAGGTTAATAAGAGGGCACTTTGCCTGGGAGGCCTCAATATCCAGCCATATTGAGTTTGGATCGTTACATACCCAATCGCAGACAAAGGACAGCAGGGAACTCAATTGATACCTCCTGATGTCGGGGAAATCTACTCCTCCCTCTCGTTGAGGCAACTGCAGTTTAGTTAGTTTTAAGAGGGGCCGCCCATGACGCCAGATAAAGGAACCAAACCACCCCATAAGCTTCCACAGCATTGACCTGGGAAATATTATAGGGAGCATATGCATGGAATAAAGCAAACAAGAAAGAACATTCATCTTAATGAGAGATATTCGGCCCAGCCATGAAATTGGAAGAGCCTCCCATCTCTGGAGATCTCGCCTAATATTGTTGAGCAAGTAAGCAAAGTTAGTCTGAAATAACAGATCAAAATTGGGGGTAATAAAAATGCCTAGGCATCAGAACCCTGCCCATGACCACTCAAAAGGGAACTTAGGGCCACCTACAATTTCTGGCACATACATACGGTTCTCCAAAGGCATAGCCTCCAATTTTGCAAAGTTAACCTTATATCCTGAAATAGCCCCAAATGAATTGATACATTGTATCATGTGGGTACGGAGGTCATTAGGTTCAATAAAAACAGAAGGACATCATCCACATACAGTATAATCTTGTGTGCCCTCGATACCACTTCCGGAACGAATGGCCTCTGCCAGTGGCTCTATCACCAACATAAACAACAATGGTGAGAGGGGGCAGCCTTGCCGATTACCCCTACCAATCCTAAAATTCCCAGATTTCACCCCGTTGATGATGACCATGGCCAGAGGGTGGCAATATAAAACCTCCACCCACCTAGCAAAGACCCCACCCAACCCAAACTGTTCTAAGACATAAAAAAGATACAGCCATTCCACCCAGTCAGATGCTTTCTCTGCATCTAAGGAAATCACCAACCCCTGAATCGATCATTGCTGACAAACTTAAACTATATTCAGCAACCTTTTAATACTATTAGAGGACCTACGGCCCCTTATAAAGCCTACCTGGTCCTCTTTAATAATATGGGGCAACATCCTTTCCAATCTCAGCACCAGGATCTTGGACAATTTCTTGAAATCTGAATTTAATAGAGAGATGGGCCTGTATGAGGCACAATCCTCAGGAACCTTCCCCTTCTTAAGAATTAAGGAAATATTAGCTTCTCTCAAAGATGGTGGTAGGCATTCATGCATATAGGAGTGATTGTCAGGGAGATGTACATCAGCCCTGGCAGAATCCCTATAAATCCCTTATAAACCTCTCCCAGAAGACCATCAGGGCCAGGAGCTTTCCACTCTGAAGTTGCCTAGCTACCTCCTGTATTTCCTGAACTGTCAATGGGGCATTAAGGAGAGAGGCCTGTTCCAAAGTTACCCCTGGGAGGCCCAGGTTCTTAAAAAAAGGCCTCCATTTTAGCCTTCCTGTCTTCACAACCTTCAGACTGATACAATTCAGAGTAAAAGCTCCGAAAAGCCTCATTAATCTTTTTAGCATTGTTTGCAAGGACTCCGGTGCTGTCTCTGATTGTAGCAATGGATTGGGCAGCACGCTTTTTCCTAATCAGGTATGCTTAGTATTTCCCTGGCCTATCCCTATATTTGAACAGCCTTTATCTAGCAAAAGCAAGTCCTTTCTTTGCGTTTTGTGTCAGTATTGAATTTAAGGCAGCCCAGATGGCCGTGATCTGCTGTAGCTTAGTCACCGAAGACCGCGCAAAATGTGCCACCTCAGCGGCTTTCAACCATGTCTAAAGTAGACGCTGCTGTGCCTCCTTCTGTCATTTCTGGCTAGCCGAATAGGAAATAGCTAATCCCTAGCAAAGGCCTTAGCAGTCTCCCATAGGACTACTAGGCATGCCTGATAGTCAAGAATTCCTGAAACTCCTTCAAAACTCCTTGGAAGAACAAATAAGAATGCGGAATACAGGGTTAACGGTAGAGTTCTTAGTCAGGTGGAGGAACAGAGGGATCTTGGGGTCTATGTACATAGATCTTTGAAAGTTGCCACTCAGGTGGATAGAGCTTGTAAGAAGGCCTATGGTGTATTAGCGTTCATTAGCAGAGGGATTGAATTCAAGAGTCGTGAAGTGATGTTGCAGCTGTACAGAACTTTGGTTAGGCCCCATTTGGAGTACTGTGTGCAGTTCTGGTCGCCTCACTTTAGGAAAGATGTGGAAGCTTTGGAGAGGGTGCAGAGAAGATTTACCAGGATGTTGCCTGGAATGGAGAATAGGTCGTACGAGGACAGGTTGAGAGTTCTCGGCCTTTTCTCGTCGGAACGGCGAAGGATGAGGGGTGACTTGATAGAGGTTTATAAGATGATCAGAGGAATAGATAGAGTAGACAGTCAGAAACTTTTTCCCCAGGTACAACAGAGTATTACAAGGGGACATAATAGGGGAGATGTCAGGGGTGGGTCTTTTACCCAGAGAGTGGTGGGGGCATGGAATGCGCTGCCCGTGGGAGTGGTAGAGTCAGAATCATTGGCGACCTTTAAGCGGCAATTGGATAGGTACATGGATGGGTGCTTAATCTAGGATAGATGTTCGGCACAACATCGTGGGCCGAAGGGCCTGTTCTGTGTTGTATTGTTCTATGTTCTATGTTCTATGTTCTAACGTATTCCACAAATTTGGAATCCTTAAGGAGAAAAGGGTCCAAACGCCAGTGCCGTAAACCTAGCCCTTCACTCTTGGCCTTAACCTCCAAATATACCACCGGGTGATCAGAGATAGCTATATTCCCAACTTTACAACCCATAATTAAATCCAGAAGGGACAAGGGAGCCAGAAAGAGATCAATCCTCATTGACATTTATATGAGTTTGAAAAAAAGGTGAAGTCCTTGCCGGTAGGGTGAAAACATCTCCAAATATCCCCCAACTCTTCGCATAAGTCAACCACCTGCTTCGCCTGCAAAGAAATAGTTGGGAGCCTCTTGTCCACTGTCGGATCCAAAAGACAATTAAAATCCCCCCTATAATAATGTGCTGTTTTCCAAAAGCACTCAGCTTAGAGAAAGCACTAATCAAAAATTTGAGGGGATGCATCGGAGGACAATAAACATTTAAAATGCCATATTCCTTCCCATGTATCAGAGCTTTAAGCATCACAAACCATCCCTGCTCATCTTTTGCCTGCTCTAATAATGTGAACGAAAGATTTTTCAGGATAAGTACGGCCACTCCCCTACTTTTAGTAGTAAAGGATTAAAAGAACACACGGTCATAACCCTTCTGTTGTAATTTCAGGTGTTCCCCATCATAGAACATAGAACATAGAACATAGAAAAATACAGCGCAGTACAGGCCCTTCGGCCCTCGATGTTGCGCCGACCGAAGCCTACCTAACCTACACTAGCCCAATAACCTCCATATGCTTATCCAATGCCCGCTTAAATGACCATAAAGAGGGAGAATTCGCCACTGCTACTGGCAGGGAATTCCATGAACTCACAACCCGCTGAGTAAAGAATCTACCCCTAACATTTGTCCTTTACCTACCACCCCTTAATTTAAAGCTGTGCCCCCTAGTAACAGCTGACTCCATTAGCGGAAAAAGGTTCTCACTGTCAACCCTATCTAAACCCCTAATCATCTTGTACACCTCTATCAAATCTCCCCTAAACCTTCTTTTCTCCAATGAGAACAGCCCCAAGTGCCTCAGCCTTTCCTCATACAATCTTCCTACCATGCCAGGCAACATCCTGGTAAACCTCCTCTGCACTCGTTCCAATGCCTCCACATCCTTCCTATAATATGGCAACCAAAACTGCACACAATACTCTAGATGAGGCCGCACCTCATGAGTCTTATACAACTGCAACATGACCTCAGGACTCTGGAACTCAATTCCTCTACCAATAAAGCCCAGTACTCCATATGCCTTCTTCACAACTCTATTTATCTGGGTGGCAACTTTCAGAGATCTGTGTACATGGACACCAAGATCCCTCTGCTCATCCACACTACCAAGTAGCCTACCATTAGCCCAGTAATTCATCTTCTTGTTACTCCTACCAAAGTGAATGACTTCACACTTAGCTACATTGAATTCCATTTGCCACCTTTCTGCCCAGCTCTGCAACTTATCTATATCCAACTCACTATCCACAACTCCACCGACTTTTGTGTCATCCGCAAACTTGCTCACCCAGCCTTCAAGCCCCTCCTCTAGGTCATTTATAAAAATGACAAACAGCAATGGTCCCAAAACAGATCCTTGTGGAACACCGCTAGTAACTGCACTCCAAGATGAACCTATACCATCAATTACTACCCTCTGTCTCCTTCCAGCCACCAATTCCTAATCCAAACCTCTCATGCACCCTCAATGCCATACCTCTGTAGTTTTTGCATTAGCCTGCCATGGGGTACCTTATCGAATGCCTTGCTAAAATCCATATACACCACATCTACTGCTTTACCCTCGTCCACTTCCTTGGTCACCTTTTCAAAGAACTCAATACGGTTTATGAGGCACGACCTGCCCTTCACAAAACCATGCTGACCATCCTTGATCACATTATTCCTATCCAGATGTTCATAAATCCTATCCCTTACAATTCTCTCTAAGACTTTGCCCACAACAGAAGTGAGACTCACTGGCCTACAGTTACTAGGGCTATCCCTACTCCCCTTCTTGAACAAGGGGACCACATTCGCTATCCTCCAGTCTTCTGGCACTATTCCCGTAGACAACAACGACATAAAAATCCAGGCCAATGGCTTCGCTATCTCCTCCCTAGCTTCCCAGAGGATCCTAGGATAAATGCCATCAGGCCCAGGGGACTTATCTATTTTCATCCTTTCCAGTATTCCCCAGACCTCTTCCCTACATACCTCAAGGCCATCCATTCTAATCACTTGTGACACAACATTCACATCAGCAACAGTGTCCTGTTCCTGAGTGAATACTGACGAAAAGTATTGATTTAGTGTCTCTCCAATCTCCTCCGCCTCCACGCACAACTTCCCATTACTATCCTTGACTGGACCGATACCTACCCTAGTCATCCTTTTATTCCTGACATACCAATAGAAAGCCTTTGGGTTTTTCCTAATCCTACTAACTAAGGACTTTTCATGTCCCCTTCTCGCTGCTCTTAGCTCTCTCTTTAGATCCTTCCTGGCTACCTTATAACTCTCAATCGCCCCAACTGAACCTTCACACCTCAACTTTACGTAGGCCGCCCTCTTCCCTTTCACAAGGGATTCCATTTCCTTATTAAACCACGGCTCCCTCACAAGACCCTTTACTCCCTGCCTGACTGGTACATACTTATCAAGGACACCCATTAGCTGTTCCTTGAACCATCTCCACATATCATTTTTGTTCTTCCCTTGAAGCCTATTTTTCCAATCCACGCATTCTAAGTCATGCCTCACCGCATCATAATTTCCCTGCCCCAGCTATAACTTTTGCCCTGCAGTGCACACTTATCCCTCTCCATCACTAGAGTAAAAGTCACCGAGTTGTGGTCACTGTCCCCGAAGTGCTCCAAGTCTAACACCTGGCCTGGTTCATTACCTAGAACCAAATCTAGTATGGCCTCACCTCTTGTTGGCCTGTCTACATATTGTGTCAGGAAACCCTCCTGCACACATTGGACAAACACCGACCCATCTAACGAACTCGAGCTATAGCTTTCCCAGTCAATATCTGGGAAGTTAAAGTCCCCCATAACAACCACCCTGCTACTTTCACTCTTCTCCTGAATTATCCTCGCAATACATTCCTCTACTTCTCTCGGACTATTAGGAGGCCTGTAGAAAACTCCTAACAGGGTGACCTCACCTTTCCTATTTCTAACCTCAGCCCAAACTACCTCAGATGGCAAGTATTCCTCCATCGTCCTTTCCACCGTGTAATACTATCCTTGACAAGCAATGCCACACCTCCCCCTCTTTTACCCCCACCTCTGACCTTACTAAAACATTTAAACCCTGGAACCTGCAACAGCCATTCCTGTCCCTGTTCTACCCACGTCTCTGTAATGGCCACAACATCGAAGTCCCAGGTACCAACCCACGCTGCAAGTTCACCTACCTTATTTCTTATACTTCTGGCATTGAAGTATACACACTTCAAGCCACCTTCCTGTTTACAGGCACCCTCCTTCGAGATCGATGCCTTGTTCCTAACCTCCCTACACTCCAGGTCCTGTACCCTAAAGCTACAGTCCAGGTTCCCATGCCCCTGCAGAATTAGTTTAAACATCCCAAAGAGCACTAGCAAACCTCCCCCCAAGGATACTGGTGCCCCTCAGGTTCAGATGTAGACCATCCTGCTTATAGAGGTCCCACCTTCCCCAGAAAGAACCCCAGTTGTCCAGAAACCAGAATCCCTCCCTCCTGCACCATCCCTGTAGCCACGCATTTAACTGTTCTCTCTCCCTATTCCTCGACTCTCCATCACGTGGCACGGGTAACAAACCAGAGACAACAACTCTGTTCGTTCTAGCTCTGAGCTTCCAATCTAGCTCCCTGAAAGCCTGCCTAACATCCTCACCCCTCTTCCTACCTATGTCGTTGGTGCCAACGTGGACCATGACCTGGGGCTGCTCCCCCTCCCCCTTAAGGACCCGGAAAACACGATCAGAGACATCATGAACCCTTGCACTTGGGAGACAACATACCAATCGTGAGTCTCTGTCACCCCCACAAAACCGCCTATCTGTGCCCCTCACTATTGAGTCCCCAAGAACTATCGCTCTATCTTTCTCCACCCTTCCCTTCTGAGCAACGGGGACAGGCTCCGTGCCAGAGGCCTGAACCTCGTTGCTTACCCCTGGTAAGTCATCCCCCCCAACAAGTATCCAAAACGGTATGCTTGTTCTTGAGGGGAATGACCGCAGGGGGTCCCTGCACTGGCTGCTTCCTCCCACTCCCCCTCACTGTCACCCATCTCTCTATAACTTTCGGAGTAACTACTTCCCTAAAGCTCTGATCTATGACCACCTCTGCCTCCCGAATGATCCACAGTTCATCCAACTCCAGCTCCAGTTCCCTAACACAGTCTTGGAGGAGCTGGAGATGGGTGCACTTCTTGCAAATGTAATCAGCAAGGACGCTAATGGCTTCCCTCACCTCATACATGTTGCAAGAGGAACATTGCACTGCCTTCGCTGCCATCCCTCTAAAAGGTAAACTTTAAAAACTAGATCTAAAGAAACAAACAAGCAAAATGCAGCACTTACCTGCTTACCACAACGGGTCTTATTATTAGGTTAGAGGAGGAGGGCGGGTGGGAGGCTCTACCCCTGTAGTGCCTCGGGTTCCTCGCCTGCGCGCTTTTATAAGCAAAAAAAACCTTCTCAGGTAAGCTAGCGCGACACCAGCTTCCGGGTCCACTAGGAGCTTAAAAAAACTTTAAATTTTAGCCGTTAAAAAAACAATAACTGGACTATACCGTGACTTTAAAAAAACACCACCAGACAGCCATTACCTGCTCCGCCGAGAGAGTGAGCATCATCAAGATGGGTTTCCTGCAACAAAATAATATCAAATCTCAACAGGTTAGAAAGCACTTTTTTCCTTTTAACAAGCAAATGAGTTCCCTTGATGTTCCAGGTGCACCATTTAATAAGACACTTAGCTATATCCCCTTTCAGAGACCCTTGAACCCCTGGGAGGGAGAACCCTGCTTACAGAGCGCCTAGCACAAGTAAATAAAGACTCAGAGTCAAAGAACTTTATAAACAACTATTACTACCAAAAAACTACAAAGAAAACCAACTATCAACCCTTGAATGAACACCCTTCCCCCTGCCCATAGGGGGCACTTACCGTACACATCCCCTCCTTCACAGCTTCTTCAAACCTGGATTGTGCCCCAGTCTTAGGCCAGAAAAAAAACGAGATGATCCTTAAATCAATAGAAAAAAGACAAAGTCAGGATGAGCCCTCCACTCATCCCTGGCTTCATGTCACCTCTATTTGTGACTAAAAGAGAAACAGAACAAACAAAAAAGGGGAGACAACAAAGAACATCTACAAAATTTCCCATCAGAAAATCCAGTTATTAAAGAAAATAGGAACAACTTATTTGAAGTTTCTTCCCCTTTCCAAAAAAGAAATTATTTGGGAGAAAGAAATGAATAACAAAAGGAAGCGAAAACATGGGAAACGAAGGAAAAGAGAACAAACATTAACCATATTCTTCAGGCCAGTCCATCTACTTTAAAGTGTCTACAAAGTTTTTAGTTTTATCCGCTGAGTCAAAAGTATAAACTGAGTCCTCGTGGCTGAAACAGAGCACTGTGGGGTATCTCATGGGGTACTCTTTTTAACTTCATCAAAGGACTTCGTCTTTCGAATTAAAGCTGCAGTGAAATCCTGGAAAAACATGATTTTTGACCCCCTTGTGCAGTTGTGCCTGTGGATCTTTTCCCAGGGATCTTGAAACTTCTATGACTTTTTGCTTGTCCTTATATGAGTGGAAGTGCACTAGGACGGTCGGGAACACTGCACCAGCCCTGACCTGTGCACTGTAACCCGATATGCCCTTTTGATCTGCAGCCTGCTGGATTCGATGTGAAGGCCCAAAAACTTCGGCAGCCAGTTTTCAAAGAAGCTGACTGGCTGCTCACCTTCGTCACCTTAAGGGAGCCCAACAATTTGGAGATTTATCCTCCTACCTCAATTTTCAAGATCATCGATATGGTCTCGCAAGGCCCGCACCCCTCGCTGTAGTACCTGGATCCGACTGGATGAGAATTCCATCGCAGCTTCTGAGGCCTTAGTTCAACCCTCCACCTCCCCCAGCTTCTCCCAAAGGCCCTGGATCTCCTGCTCATGCTTCTGCAGAATTGATGTGATAGGTTAGACCTGGGCACGAATCTCCCATGGATCCCCTCAATCGCAGCCTCAACTTTCAAGCTATGTCTCTCCATCGCCGCAATCAATTCCTGTGAGTCTGTCAGATCCCCGGGGAATTCAGGACAGGCTGCTGCTGCTGCAGTCTCTGGTGGGGTAGGTGCTGCAGGGGAGTGTCCTCCCTGCTGCTGTTTGCTTGCTCCTTTTCCCTTTGGCATCCTTCCCACTCCAAATATTAACAAATATGTGTTCTGTAAGGTTTTAAATTAATATTCCATCACATGAGTTGGCCAGGGGTGGCAAAACACACCAGTGTGCCTTGGTTGTTAGGCAGAGCTGTCCACAGCAGATCTACAGAATCGCCGCCATCTTGCCGAGTCTAAGCTGAGGACTCTTAACTCTGGCAAATGGCAGTTAGCTCTCTCTCTCTCTCTCTCTCTCTCTCTCTGTTCAACTGCCCCGTTCTTTATATCCGTGATGACATAACAATATTTCTTACATAGGATTGGTTTTGTGGAGTCAAAATCACCAGATTGAAATGCAATTGTCTTTTAGTTTCAAAGGGCTTGGATTAAAATAATTGGCTGATTCCAGCTAGTTGTCAAAACATTAAAACAAGCCTAAAATTTCCAATCAGATAGCCAATTGATAGATGTTTCAATTTCAGAACTGTCTGCAATCTACAGATGATAACAGACTTTTTTTTGCATAAATCTCTAAGCTTATAAAAATACTATATCTCTTAAAGGGACCACACACACTTAGTGCCCCCCCCCCACCCCCAACATCGTATTTTACAAATTCTAGTTTCCTGCCTTCCACGTCACTTTACACAACTTTGTAGCAGTCTATCAAACCGATCAGGGTGAGATTCCCAACATTCAGACCTTAAAAGTATCATTTTGCCTGTCAATTTCAAGCTGCAGGAGACTGGATTGTGGTAGCTTATTGATCATCTTCAATTTGATATTGATCCTTAACAGGATTTCAGTTAAAAATAACGCGTAGATATAATGGTCTACTTACACATGACATTGTGGTGACACCATTAAAGAACTGGGAATCAGTCTCTCACTGACTGAGTGAAAAACTGAGTCCTGGATGTGAATATCAGCAGAATCCAATACTTGCTGTTACAGCTGACTAAGGAGAAAGTGAGGACTGCAGATGTTGGTGAGTCACTGTTGAAAAAGTGTGACAATGGAAAAAGCACAGGCAGCATCTGAGGAGCCAGAGCGTTGACATTTCAGGCATAATCCTTCTTCAATACAGGGGAGGAGTAAGGGGACTGAGAAATAAATAGGGGAGGGGGTTGAAGGTGAGGATGGAGGTGATAAAGGAGATGGAAAGCCCGTCAAAATAAATGCGTCTGCTTTAGGAGATAAGGACTAAATGCATAAAAGTTTTAAAAATTTGATTAATATCATTTTTCTCACAAACAGGTAGCTAGACATGTGGTGAGTACAAATGTCACAATGACACAGTCATTAATATTATTGCCTCTCTGAGCCAGAAACCAATGTTGAATTCCAGCTTTGGGTAACTATGTGGAGTTGACACATTCTCCCTGCGTCCGTATGGATTTGCCGGGTGCTCCAGATTCCTCCTACAATGCAAAGATGTGCAGGTTAGGTGGATTGGCT
This sequence comes from Hemiscyllium ocellatum, assembly GCF_020745735.1. NCBI lineage: Eukaryota > Metazoa > Chordata > Chondrichthyes > Orectolobiformes > Hemiscylliidae > Hemiscyllium > Hemiscyllium ocellatum. The sequence goes on from NC_083430.1 coordinate 69,264, forward strand.
ATGCTAAATTGTCCATAGTGTCCAGGGATGTGTAGATTAGGTGAAATAACCAAGTGAAATGCACGGTAACAGGGATAGGTTCGGGGTATGGGTCTGGGTGAAATGCTGTTTGGAGTGTCATATGCATCTGAGGGGCAGAATGACATGTTTCCACACTCCACAGATTCCATGACTATCTAATGATCATCAGAAAGAAGCTCAGAAACATGGTTTGGATCGAGATAACAGTAGCTTCAAAAAATAACCACTAAAATTACTTATAAATTAACTGGTGACAAACCAGGAGATATCTCTCATACAGTACTCAGGTGGACAACCTTTTACCCGCTGAATATGTTGATGTATTGAATTGAATTGAATTTATTTTCACGGTACTTATTTTACCAAGGCACAGCAAAAAGCTTTGTCTTGCAAGCAATACAGGCAGATCACAGAGTTAAGTAGCATAGATAAGTAAATAAGTAAGCAGTAACAAAAACAAAAACACAGGTACAGGCGAATGTTAAGAATTTGAGAGTCCATTCAGTATTCTAACAACAGAAGGGTAGAAACTGTTTCGAAACCAGCTGGTGCATGTTCAGGCTTCTGGTAGAGGTTGTTGAAAAACATTACCAGGGTGGGATGGATCTTTGAGATGCTGGCGGCCTTTCCTTGACAGCGGGCCTGGTAGACGGATGCTATAGATGGGAGGTTAGCCTTTGTGATTGTCCGGGCTGAGTTCTCCACTCTCTATAACAGTCTCCGATCTTGAATGGTACAGTTATCATACCAGGTAGTGATACATCCAGACAGAATGCTCTCGATGGCATACCTATAAAAATTGGCAAGGATATTCACTGTCAGCTGCCTGTTGGGCCTTTGTAAGCAGTGCGTCCACATGAAGAGTTCAAGAAAGCCCGTTGTTGATGACCACTCCCAGAAGCTTGACACTCTCCACTTAGAACATAGAACATAGAAAAATACAGCGCAGTACAGGCGCTTCGGCCCTCGATGTTGCACCGATCCAAGCCCACCTAACCTACACTAGCCCACTATCCTCCATACCCCTATCCAATGCCCGTTTAAATGCCCATAAAGAGGGAGAGTCCACCACTGCTACTGGCAGGGCATTCCATGAACTCACGACTCGCTGAGTAAAGAATCTATCCCTAACATCTGTCCTATACCTACCACCCCTTAATTTAAAGCTATGCCCCCTCGTAATATCTGACTCCATACGTGGAAAAAGGTTTTAGATTAGATTAGATTAGACTTACAGTGTGGAAACAGGCCCTTCGGCCCAACAAGTCCACACCGACCCGCCGAAGCGCAACCCACCCCTTACCTAACGCTACGGGCAATTTAGCTTGGCCAATTCACCTGACCCGCACATCTTTGTGACTGTGGGAGGAAACCGGAGCACCCGAGGAAACCCACGCAGACACGGGGAGAACGTGCAAACTCCACACAGACAGTCGCCTGAGTCGGGAATTGAACCCGGATCTACAGGCGCTGTGAGGCAGCAGTGCTAACCACTGCGGGTCGGTGTGGACTTGTTGGGCCGAAGGGCCTGTTTCCACACTGTAAATCTAATCTAATCTAATCTAATCTAATCAAGCTACATGAAGATTTAAACTCGAGGCAGATTGGGAATGCAGCAAAAAGGAAAGATAACTTAGGACATCTTATGACTTCCAATATCTGTAATGATGAAGTTAGCACTAAGGCACTTTACCTGAATGCTCGTAGCATTCATAACAAAGCAGATGAACTGACAGCACAGATCATAGTGAATGATTATGATGTAGTAGGCATCACAGAGACGTTGTTGCTGGGGGTCAGAACTGGCAGTTAAACCTCCAAGGATTTTCAACTTATCGAAAAGGCAGGGAGATGTGCAGAGGGGATGGGGTTGTCTTGTTAGTTAAGAACAAAATTAAATCTATGGCACTGAATGACATAGCGTTGGATGATGTGGAGTCTGTGTGGGTGGAATTGAGGAACCACAAAGGCAAAAAAACCATAATGGGAGTTATGTACAGACCTCCTAACAGTGGTCAGGCACTGGGACGGGTGCAGAGGAGGTTTACCAGGATATTGCCTGGCATGGTAGGAAGATCGTATGAGGAAAGGCTGAGGCACTTGGGGCTGTTATGGGAGTTATGTACAGACCTCCTAACAGTGGTCAGGACCAGGGGCTCAACATGTACCGGGAAATTGAGAAGGCATGTCAGAAAGGCAAGGTCACAGTGATCATGGGAGGCTTCAATATGCAGGCCGACTGGTAAATAATGTTGCCAGTGGATCCAAAGAAAGGGAATTCATGGAATGCTTTTTGGAACAGCTTGTCATGGGGCCCAAAAGGGAGCAGGCTATTCTGAACCTACTGCTTTGTAATGAACCAGACTTTATAAAAGATCTTAAAGGAAGGGAACCCTTAGGAAGCAGCGATCATAACATGGTAGAGTTCAGTCTGCAGTTTGAAAGAGAGAAGGCAAAATCGGATGTAATGGTGTTGCAGTTAAATAAAGGTAATTATGAGGGCATGAGAGAGGAACTGACAAAAATAGACTAGAAGCAGAGACTAGCGGGGAAGACAGTAGAGCAGAAATGGCTTTGTGGGAATAATTGAGGACATTGTACAGAGGTTCATCCCCAAGAAAAGAAAGATTAACCCGGGGAGGGATTAGACAGCCATTGCTGACAAAAGAAGTCAGGAAATGTATTAAAGTAAAAGAGATGCCTATCTCATTGTCACATCTCCAGCCTTGCTTTCCCATTTCTTTCACATCCCCCACCATTCACTCCAATCTCTGTAACATCTCTTGCTAAGCTGTCCCACCTCTGTAACATCTCCAGCCTTGCTTTCCTATTTCTTTCACATCCCCAACCATGCATTCTTATCTCTGTAACATCTCCTGCTTAGCTGTCCCATCTCTGTGACATCTGCAGACATGCTTTCCTCTCTCTGTAACATCTCCAGCCTTGTTTCCTCTTTCTCTGTCACATATCCAGCCTTGCTTTCTTATCTCTGAATCATCTCCTGCCTAGAATTCCTACCTCTGCAACATCTCCAGTCTTGCTTTCTGAACTCGGTAACATCCCCTGCCTTGCTGTCCCATTTCTGTTACATCTCCAGCCCTGCTTTCCTATCTCTGTAGCATCTCCAGCATTGCTTTCCTGTTTCTCTCACATCCCCGACCTTGCTTTCCTCTCTCTGTAGCATCTCCAGCTTCGCTTTCCTCTCTCTGCAACATCACCAGCCTTTCATTCCTAACTCTGCAACATCTCCAGATTTGCTGTCCCATCTCTGTAGTATTTGCAGCTTTGCTTTCTTATTTCTCTAATATCGCCAGCCTTGCTTTTCTCCCTCTATAACATCTCCAGCCTTGCTTTCCTCTCTCTGTAGCATCTCAAGCCTTGCTGTTCTATCGCTGTAACATCTCCAGCCTCTCTTTCTTCCCTCTGCAACATCACCAGCCTTTCATTCCTAACTCTGCAACATCTCCAGACTTGCTTTCCCATCTCTGTAATATTTGCAGCTTTGCTTTCTTATCTCTCTAATATCGCCACCCTTGCTTTTCTCCCTCTATAACATCTCCAGCCCTGCTTTCCTCTCTCTATGGCATCTCAAGCCTTGCTGTCCTATCGCTGTAACATCTCCAGCCTCTCATTCCTAACTTTGCAAAATCTCCAGCTTTACTTTTCTAACTCAGTAACATCTCCAGCCTTGCTTTCCTATCTCTGTAACATCTCCAGCCTTGTTTTCCTCTCTCTCTGTATCATCTCCAGTCTCACTTTCCTGTTACTCTCACATCCCGACCTTGCTTTCCAATCCCTGTAAAATCTCCAGCCTCACTTTCCTCTTTGTCTGTCACATCTCCAGCCTTGCTTTCTTATCACTGCTACATGTCCAGCCTTGCTTTCCTATCTCTGTAACATCACCAGCCTTGCTCTCCTATCTCTGTAAAATCTCTAGCCTTGTTTTCCTTCCTCTATAACATCTCCAGCCGTCATTTCCCATTTCTGCCACGTCTCCAACCTTGCTTTCCTATCTTGAAAACATCTCCAGCCTTGCTTTCCTGTCCCTGTAACATTTAGAGTCTGCTTTCCCATATGTGTAATATCTCCAGCCTTGCTTTCCTCTCTCTCCATAACATAACCAGCCTTGTTTTCCCATCACTGTAAAATCTCCAGCCTTGCTTTCCTTTCTCTGTTACATCTCCAGCCTAGCTTTCTTAATTCTGTTTTAATGTCCAGCCTAGCTTTCTTATCTCTGTAACATCTCCAGCCTTGCAGTACTATCTCTGTAACATCTCCAGCCTTGCTTTCTTCTCTCTGTAAAATCTCCAGCCTTGTTTTCCTCTCTCTCTGTCCCCTTCCAGCCTTGCTTTCCTAACTCTGTAACGTCTCCAGCCTTGCTTTCCTCTCTCTGTAGCATCTCCAGTGTTGCTTTCCCTTCCCTGTGACATATACTGCCTGCTTTCCTACCTCTGTAACATCTCCAGTCTTGCTTTCCATCCTCTATAACATCTCCAGCCATGTTTTCCGATCTCTGCATCATCTCTAGCCTAGCTTTCCTATCTCTGGAAAGTCTCCAGCCTTTCATTCCTACCTTTGCAACATCTCCAGCCTTGCTGTTCTATCTTTGTAACATCTCCTGTTTGCTTTCTTATCTCTGTAACATCTCCAGCCTTGCTTTCCTCTCTCTGTCACATCTCCAGCCTAGCTTTCCGATCTCTGCGACATCTCCAGCCTTACTCTCCTATCTCTGTAATGTCCCCAGCCTTGCTTTCCTCTCTCGGTAAAATCTCTAGCCTTGTTTTCCTCTCTCTCTGTCACACATCCAGCCTTGCTTTCACATCTCTGTAACATGTCCAGCCTTGCTTTCCTCTCCCCATAACATCTCAAGCCTTGCTTGCCTCTCTCCGTAACATCTCCAGTCTTGCTCTCCTGTCTCTGTAACATCTCCAGCCTTGCTCTCCTATCTCTGTAATATATTCAGCCTTGCTTTCCTCTCTCTGTAACATCTCCAGCCTCGTGTTCCTACCTCTATCATATCTCCAACCTTGCTTTCCTGTCTCTGCAGCATCTCCTGCCTTGCTTTCCCTTCCCTGTAATATATAGTGCCTGCTTTCCCATCTCTGTCACATCTCCAGCCTTGTTTTCCTTTCTCTGTCACATCTCCAGCCTTGCTTTCCTATCTCAATACCATCTCCAGCCTTGTTTTCCTGTTTCTCTCACATCTCCAACCTTGCTTTCTTATCTCTGTAACATCTCCAGCCTCGCTTTCCTCCCTCTGCCACATCACAGGCAGTTCATTCCTAACTCTGCAACATCTCCAGACTTGCTCTCCCATCTCTGTAACATCTGCAGCCTTGCTTTCCTATCTCTCTAATAGCTCCAGCCTTGCTTTCCTCCCTCTATAACATCTCCAGCCCTGCTTTCCTCTCTCCGTAGCATCTCAAGCCTTGCTGTCCTATCTCTGTAACATCTCCAGCCTTTCATTCCTAACTCTGTAAAATCTCCTGCCTTGTTCTCCTCTCTATTTAACATCTCCAACCTTGCTTCCCTCTCTCTATAAGATCTCCAGGCTTGCTTTCCGATATTTGTGACATCTCCAGCCTTGCTTTCCTGTCTCTGAAACATCTCCAGCCTTGCTTTCCCTTCCCTGTAACATGTAGTGCCTGCTTTCCCATCTCTGTAAAATATCCAACCTTGCTTTCCTGTCTCTGTGACATCTCCAGCGTTGCATTCCTATCTATCTAACATCTTGAGCCTTGCCGTCCAATCTCTGTAACATCTCCAGCCTTGCTTTCCTATCTCTGTAACATCTCCAGCCTTGATTTGCTCTCTCTACACAACAACTACAGCCTTCCTTTCCTCTCTGTAAAATCTCCAGCCTTGTTTTCCTCTCTCTCTGTCACATCTCCAGCCTTGCTTTCCTATCTCTGTACCATCTCCAGCCTGACTTTCCTGTTTCTCTCACATCCCCGACCTTGATTTCCTATCCCTGTAACATTTCCAGCCTTGCTTTCTTATCTCTGCTTCATGTCCAGCCCTGCTTTCCTATCTCTGTAACATCTCCAGCCTTGATGTCCAATCTCCGCAACATCTCCAGCCTTGCATTCCCTCCTCTATAATATCTCCAGCCTTGATGTTCCATCTCTGCAACATCTCCAGCCTTGCTTTCCTATCTTTAAAACATCTCCAACCTTGCTTTCCTATCCCTGTAGCATTTAGAGTCTGCTTTCCCACCTTTGTAGTATTTCCAGCCTTGCTTTCCTCTCTCTCCATAACATATCTAGCCTTGATTTCCCATCTCTGCAACATCTCCAGCCTTGCTTTCCTATCTTTAAAGCATCTCCAGCCTTGCTGTCCTATCCCTGCAACATCTCCAGCCTTGCTTTCCTTCCTCTATAATATCTCCAGCCTTCATTTCCCATCTCTGGGACATCTCCAGCCTTGCTTTTGTATCTTTAAAACATCTCCGGCCTTGCTTTCCTATCCCTGTAACATTTAGAGTCTGCTTTCTCATCTTTGCAACATCTCCAGTCTTGCTTTACTCTCTCCATAACATCTCCAGCCTTGCTTGCCACTCTCTGTAACATCTCTAGACTTGCTCTCTGATTTCTGTAACATATCCAGCCTTGTTGTCCCATTTCTGTAACATATCCAGCCTTGCTTTCCTCTCTCTCTGTACAATCTCCAGCCTTGCTTTCCTCTCTCTCTGTCACATCTCCAGCCTCGCTATCCTCTCTCTGCAACATCACCAGCCTTTCATTCCTAACTTAACAACATCTCCAGTCTTGCTGTCCCATCTCTGTAACAGCTCCAGCCTTGCTTTCCTAGCTCTCTAACATCTCCAGCCCTGCTTTCCTTTCTCTGTAGCATCTCAAGCTTTGCTGTCCAATCTCTGTAACATCTCCCGCCTTGCTTTCCCATACCTGTTAATCTCCTGCCTTGCTTTCCACTCTCCATAACGTCTCCAGACTTGCTTCCCTCTGTCTATGACAACTCCAGCCTTGCTTTCCCATATCTGTAACATCTCCAGCCTTGCTTTCTATCTCTGTGAAATATCCAGCCTTGCTTTCCTATCTCTGTGAAATCTCCAGCCTTGCTTTCCTCTGTCTCTATAACATTTCCAGACCTGCTTCGCTCTCTTTGTCACATTTCCAGCCTTGTTTTCAGATCTCTGTGACATCTCCAGCCTTGCTTTCCTATCTCTGTAACAACTCCAGCCTTTCGTTTCTACATTTGCAACATCTCCAGCCTTGTTTTCTTCTTTCTCTGTCACATCTCCAGCCTTGCTTGACTTTCTCTGGAACATCTCCAGCCTTTCATTCCTACCTTTGCAACATCTCCAGCCTTGCTTTCCTACCTCTGTAACATCTCCATCCTAGCTTTCCTCTCTCTGCATAACATCTCCAGCATTGCTTTCCTCTCTCTGTAAAATATCCAGCCTTGTTTTCGTCTCTCTCCCTCACATCTCCAGCCTTGCTTTCCTATGTCTGTACAACCTCCAGCCTTGCTTTCCTGTTTCTCCCACATCCCCGACCTTGCTCTCCTATTTCTATAACATCTCCAGCTTCGCTTTCCTCCCTCTGCAATATCACCAGCTTTTCATTCTGAACTCTGCAACATCTCCAGACTTGCTGTCCCATCTCTGTAACATCTGCAGCCTTGCTTTCCTATTTCTCTAACATCTCCAGCCCTGCTTTCCTCCCTCTATAACATCTCCAGCCCTGCATTCCTCACTCCGTAACATCTCCAACCTTGATTCCCTCCCTCTATAACATCTCCAGCCTTGCTTTCCCATATCTGTAGCATCTCCAGCCTTGCTTTCCTAACTCTGTAACATCTCCAGCGTTGCTTTCCTGTCTCTGCAACATCTCCAACCTTGCTTTTCCTTCCCTGTAACATATAGTGCCTGCTTTCGCATCTCTGTAACATCTCCAGCCTTGCTTTCCAATCTCTGGAACATCTCCAGCCTTTCATTCCTAACTTTGCAACATCTCCAGCTTTGCTTTCCTATCTCTGTAACATCTCCAGCGTTGCTTTCCTCTCTCTCTATAACATTCCCAGCCTTGCTTCACTCTCTCTGTACCATCTCCAGCCTTGCTTTCTGATCTCTGCGATATCTCCAGCCTTACTCTCCTATCACTGTAACATCCCAGCCTTGCTTTCCTATCTCTGTAAGATCTCCAGCCAAAATTCCTTCTCTGTCTGTCACAAATCCAGCCTTGCTTTCACATCTCAGTCACATCTCCAGCCCTGTTTTCCTCTCTCTCCATAACATCTCCAGCCTTGCTTGCCTCTCTGTGTAACATCTCCAGCCTTGTTTTCCTCTTTCTCTGTCACATCTCCAGCCTTCCTTTCTTATCTCTGCTACCTATCCAGCCTTGCTTTCCTATCTCATTAGCATCTCCAGCCTTGCTATCCTATCCCTGCAACATTTTGAGTGGGAGAACCGGCTGAGTATAAACGAACCTGGAAGACTACAGCTAAGGTAAGAAAGTTTGTTTTACTGGTAGCGGGCAGCAATGCTTTTGTTTACTCTCTCTTCACAGACAGAGCGGGAGAAGTAGGGGGAAGTGACGACGACCAGAGGGGCAACCAGGAAGGAATTCAGTGAGTATGTAAATCAGGAAGGCGGCTACTAACAACATAAGAAAAGCTAGGATGTAGGACCTGTTGGGGATTATGAAGCACTAGGAAGGCAATTGAAGTACAGGTCCTCAAGGGTCATAATCTCCGGATTACTGGCCGAGCCACGTGCCAATTAGCATAGGTATAAGAAAATTAGGGAAGTAAACACGTGGCTAAGGGATTCGTGTGGGAAAGAGGGATTACACTTCAAGGGACATTGGCATTAGTTTTGAAATGTGGGATCTGTACCGTTTGGATGGTCTCCACGAATTGGTAGAGAAATTGAGTTCCGGAGTCCTGAGGTCATGTTGCAGTTGCATAAGACTCTGGTGCGGCCTTATCTGAGTAATGTGTGCAGTTTTGGTCGCCATACTATAGGAAGGATGTGGAGGCATTGGAACGAGTGCAGAGGAGGTTTACCAGGATGTTGCCTGGCATGGTAGGAAGATTGTATGAGGAAAGGCTGAGGCACTTGGGGCTGTTCTCATTGGAGAAAAGGTGGTTTAGGGGAGATTTGATAGAGGTGTACAAGATGATTAGGGGTTTAGATAGGGTTGACAGTGAGAACCTTTTTCCGCGTATGGAGTCAGCTGTTACTAGGGGACACAGCTTTAAATTAAGTGGGGGTTGGTATAGGACAGATGTTAGGGGTAGATTCTTTACTCAGCGGGTTGTGAGTTCATGGAATGCCCTGCCGGTATCAGTGGTGGACTCTCCCTCTTTATGGTCATTTAAGCGGGCATTGGATAAGCACATGGAGGTTATTGGGCTAGTGTAGGTTAGGTAGGCTTCAGTCGGCGCAACATCGAGGGCCGAAGGACCTGTATTGCGCTGTATTTTTCTATGTTCTATGTTCTATGAACCGATTAGGTACCAATGTTCTAGCAAAGAGGATAAATAGGGTGGTCAGTAGGACTTTAAACTTATGAGTTGGGGGGAAGGGAAAGTGAAAGCGACAGGGAGTATGGAGTTAAATGGAAAGATAAGCAAAAGGCTCGCATATGTGCAGGAAGATTTAAACTCGAGGCAGACTGGGAATGCAGCAAAAAGGAAAGATAACTTAGGACATCTTATGACTTCCAATATCTGTAATGATGAAGTTAGCACTAAGGCACTTTACCTGAATGCTCGTAGCATTCATAACAAAGCAGATGAACTGACAGCACAGATCATAGTGAATGATTATGATGTAGTAGGCATCACAGAGACGTTGTTGCTGGGGGTCAGAACTGGCAGTTAAACCTCCAAGGATTTTCAACTTATCGAAAAGGCAGGGAGATGTGCAGAGGGGATGGGGTTGTCTTGTTAGTTAAGAACAAAATTAAATCTATGGCACTGAATGACATAGCGTTGGATGATGTGGAGTCTGTGTGGGTGGAATTGAGGAACCACAAAGGCAAAAAAACCATAATGGGAGTTATGTACAGACCTCCTAACAGTGGTCAGGACCAGGGGCGCAACATGTACCGGGAAATAGAGAAGGCATGTCAGAAAGGCAAGGTCACAGTGATCATGGGAGGCTTCAATATGCAGGCCGACTGGTAAATAATGTTGCCAGTGGATCCAAAGAAAGGGAATTCATGGAATGCTTTTTGGAACAGCTTGTCATGGGGCCCAAAAGGGAGCAGGCTATTCTGAACCTACTGCTTTGTAATGAACCAGACTTTATAAAAGATCTTAAAGGAAGGGAACCCTTAGGAAGCAGCGATCATAACATGGTAGAGTTCAGTCTGCAGTTTGAAAGAGAGAAGGCAAAATCGGATGTAATGGTGTTGCAGTTAAATAAAGGTAATTATGAGGGCATGAGAGAGGAACTGACAAAAATAGACTAGAAGCAGAGACTAGCGGGGAAGACAGTAGAGCAGAAATGGCAGGGCTTTGTGGGAATAATAGAGGACATTGTACAGAGGTTCATCCCCAAGAAAAGAAAGATTAACCCGGGGAGGGATTAGACAGCCATTGCTGACAAAGGAAGTCAGGAAATGTATTAAAGAAAAAGAGATGCCTATCTCACTGTAACATCTCCAGCCTTGCTTTCCTACTTCTTTCACATCCCCAACCATGCATTCCTATCTCTGTAACATCTCCTGCTTAGCTGTCCCATCTCTGTGACATCTGCAGACATGCTTTCCTCTCTCTGTAACATCTCCAGCCTTGTTTCCTCTTTCTCTGTCACATATCCAGCCTTGCTTTCTTATCTCTGAATCATCTCCTGCCTAGAATTCCTACCTCTGCAACATCTCCAGTCTTGCTTTCTGAACTCGGTAACATCCCCTGCCTTGCTTTCCTCTCTCTGTAGCATCTCCAGCCCTGCTTTCCTCTCTCTGTAACATCTCCAGCTTCGCTTTCCTCTCTCTGCAACATCACCAGCCTTTCATTCCGAACTCTGCAACATCTTCAGACTTGCTGTCCCATCTCTGTAACATCTCCAGCATTTCATTCCTCTCTCCGTAACATCTCCAACCTTGATTCCCTCTCTCTATAACATCTCCAGCCTTGTTTTCCCATATCTGTAACATCTCCAGCCTTGCTTTCCTGTCTCTGCAACATCTCCAACTTTGCTTTCCCTTCCCTGTAACATCTCCAGCCTTGCTTTCCTATCTCTGTAACATCTCCAGCCTTGCTTTCCTTCCTCTATAACAACTCCAGTCTTCATTTCACATCTCTGCAACATCTCTGGCCTTGCTTTCCTATCTCTGGAACATCTCCAGCCTTTCATTCCCAACTTTGCAACATCTCCAGCGTTGCTTCCCTATCTCTGCGACATCTCCAGCCTTACTCTCCTATCTCTGTAACATCCCCAGCCTTGTTTTCCTCTCTCTGTAAAATCTCCAGCCTTGTTTTCTTCTCTGTCTGTCACAAATCCAGTCTTGCTTTCACACCTCTGTAACATCTCCAGCCTTGCTTTCCTCTCTCTCCATAACATCTCCAGCCTTGCTTGCCTCTCTCCGTAATATCCCCAGCCTTGCTTTCCTCTCTCTGTAAAATCTCCAGCCTTGTTTTCCTCTCTCTCTGTCACATATCCAGCCTTGCCTTCCTAACTCTGAAACATCTCAAGCCTTCTTTTCCTATCACTCTCTGTCACATATCCAGCCTTGCTCTCACATCTCTGTAACATCTCCAGCCTTGCTTACCTCCCCCTCCATAACATCTCCAGCCTTGCTTGCCTCTCTCTATCACATTTCCAGCCTGGTTTTCCTCTTTCTCTTTCACATCTCCAGCCTTGCTTTGTGACCTCTGTGCTAATGTATAGCCTAGCTTTCCCATCTCTGTAACATCTCAAGCCTTGCTGTCCTATCTCTGCAACATATCCAGCCTTGCTTTCCTCTCTCTCTCACACACATCTCCAGCCTTGTTTTCTTATCTCTGTTTTAATGTCCAGCCTAGCTTTCCGATCTCTGAAACATCTCCAGCCTTCCTTTCTTCTCTCTGTAAAATCTCCAGCCTTGTTTTCCTCTCTCTCTGTCACATCTCAAGCCTTGCTGTCCTACCTCTGTAACATCTTCAGCATGGCTTTCCTGTCTCTGCAGCATCTCCAGGCTTGCTTTCCCTTCCCTGCAACGTATAGTGCCTGCTTTCCCAACTCTGGAACATATCCAGCCTTCATTTCCCATCGCTGCAACATCTCTAGCCTTGCTTTCCTATCTCTGGAACATCTCCAGCCTTTCATTCCTACCTTTGCAACATCTCCAGCCTTGCTTTCCTATCTCTGTAACATCTCTAGCCTTGCTTCACTCTTTCTGTCACATCTCCAGCCTGGTTTTCCCATCTCTGCGACATCTCCAGCCTTTCTCACCTTTGTCTGGTACATCCCCAGCCTTGCTTTCCTCTCTATGTAAAATCTCCAGCCTTATTTTCCTCTCTCTCTCTGTCACATATTCAGCCTTGCTTTCACATCTCTGTAACATCTCCAGCCTTGTTTTCCTCTCTCTCTGTCACATATCCAGGCTTGCTTTCCTAACTCTGTAACGTCTCCAGCCTTGCTTTCCTGTCTCTGCAGCATCTCCAGCCTTGCTTACCCTTCCCTGTGACATATAGTGCCTGCTTTCCTACCTCTGTAACATCTCCAGCCTTGCTTTCCTTCCTGTATAACATCGACAGCCTTCATTTCCGATTTCTGCAACATCTCTAGCCTTGCTTTCCTGTCTCTGGAACATCTCCAGCCTTTCATTCCAACCTTTGCAACATCTCCAGTTTTGCTGTCCTATCTTTGTAACATCTCCCGTTTGCTTTCTTATCTCTGTAACATCTCCAGCCTTGCTTTCCGCTCTCTCGACAATATCTCCAGCCTTGCTTCACTCTCTCTGTCACATCTCCAGCCTAGCTTTCCAATCTGTGCGACATCTCCAGCCTTACTCTCCTATCTCTGTAATGTCCCCAGCCTTGCTTTCCTCTCTCGGTAAAATCTCCAGCCTTGTTTTCCTCTCTCTCTGTCACACATCCAGCCTTGCTTTCACATCTCTGTAACATGTCCGGCCTTGCTTTCCTCTCCCCATAACATCTCCAGCCTTGCTTGCCTCTCTCTGTAACATCTCCAGCCTTGTTTTCTATTTCTCTGTCTCATCTCCCGCCTTGCTTTCTTATCTCTGTTTTAATGTCCAGCCTAGCTTTCCTATCTCTGTAACATCTCCAGCCTTGCTCTCCTATCTCTATAACATCTCCAGCCTTGCTCTCCTATCTCTGTATCATATTCAGCCTTGCTTTCCTCTCTCTGTAAACTCTCCAGCCTTGTGTTCCTACCTCTATCACATCTCCAGCGTTGCTTTCCTGTCTCTGCAGCTTCTCCTGCCTTGCTTTCCCTTCCCTGTAATATATAGTGCCTGCTTTCCCATCTCTGTAACATCTACAGCCTTTATTTCCTTTCTCTGTCACATTTCCAGCCTTGCTTTCTTATCTCTGTTTTAATGTCCAGCCTGGCTCTCCTATCTCTGTAACATCTTCAGCCTTGCTCTCCTATCTCTGTAACATTTCCAGCCTTGCTGCCTTACCTCTGTAACATGTCCCGCGCGGCTTTCCTCTCTCTGTAAAATCTCCAGCCTTGTTTTCCTCTCTCTCTGTCACATCTCCAGCCTTGCTTTTCTATCACTCTACCATCTCCAGACTTGCTTTCCTATCTCTGTAACATCTCCAGCCTTGCTTTCCCACATCTGTAACATCTCCAGCCTTGCTTTCCTACCTCTGTAACATCTCCAGCATGGCTTTCCTGTCTCTGCAGCATCTCCAGGCTTGCTTTCCCTTCCCTGTAACATATAGTGCCTGCTTTCCCACCTCTGGAACATATCCAGCCTTGATTTCCTTCCTCTGTAACATCTCCAGCCTTCAGTTTCCATCTCTGCAACATCTCTAGCCTTGCTTTCCTATCTCTGAGACACCTCCAGCCTTTCATTCCTGCCTTTGCAACATCTCCAGCCTTGCTGTCATATCTTATTAACATCTCCTGCTTGCTTTTTTTCTCTGTAACATATCCAGCCTTGCTTTACATTCTCTGTAACATCTCCAGCCTTGCTTTCCGCTCTCTCGACAATATCTCCAGCCTTGCTTCACTCTCTCTGTCACATCTCCAGCCTAGCTTTCCAATCTGTGCGACATCTCCAGCCTTACTCTCCTATCTCTGTAATGTCCCCAGCCTTGCTTTCCTCTCTCGGTAAAATCTCCAGCCTTGTTTTCCTCTCTCTCTGTCACACATCCAGCCTTGCTTTCACATCTCTGTAACATGTCCGGCCTTGCTTTCCTCTCCCCACAACATCTCCAGCCTTGCTTGCCTCTCTCTGTAACATCTCCAGCCTTGTTTTCTATTTCTCTGTCTCATCTCCCGCCTTGCTTTCTTATCTCTGTTTTAATGTCCAGCCTAGCTTTCCTATCTCTGTAACATCTCCAGCCTTGCTCTCCTATCTCTATAACATCTCCAGCCTTGCTCTCCTATCTCTGTATCATATTCAGCCTTGCTTTCCTCTCTCTGTAAACTCTCCAGCCTTGTGTTCCTACCTCTATCACATCTCCAGCGTTGCTTTCCTGTCTCTGCAGCTTCTCCTGCCTTGCTTTCCCTTCCCTGTAATATATAGTGCCTGCTTTCCCATCTCTGTAACATCTACAGCCTTTATTTCCTTTCTCTGTCACATTTCCAGCCTTGCTTTCTTATCTCTGTTTTAATGTCCAGCCTGGCTCTCCTATCTCTGTAACATCTTCAGCCTTGCTCTCCTATCTCTGTAACATTTCCAGCCTTGCTGCCTTACCTCTGTAACATGTCCCGCGCGGCTTTCCTCTCTCTGTAAAATCTCCAGCCTTGTTTTCCTCTCTCTCTGTCACATCTCCAGCCTTGTTTTTCTATCACTCTACCATCTCCAGACTTGCTTTCCTATCTCTGTAACATCTCCAGCCTTGCTTTCCCACATCTGTAACATCTCCAGCCTTGCTTTCCTACCTCTGTAACATCTCCAGCATGGCTTTCCTGTCTCTGCAGCATCTCCAGGCGTGCCTTCCCTTCCCTGTAACATATAGTGCCTGCTTTCCCACCTCTGGAACATATCCAGCCTTGATTTCCTTCCTCTGTAACATCTCCAGCTTTCAGTTTCCATCTCTGCAACATCTCTAGCCTTGCTTTCCTATCTCTGAAACACCTCCAGCCTTTCATTCCTGCCTTTGCAACATCTCCAGCCTTGCTGTCATATCTTATTAACATCTCCTGCTTGCTTTTTTTCTCTGTAACATATCCAGCCTTGCTTTACATTCTCTGTCACATCTCCAGCCTTGTTTTCCGATCTCTGCAACATCTCCAGCCTTACTCTCCCATCTGTGTAATGTCCCCAGTCTTGCTTTCCTCTGTCTGTAAAATCTCCAGCCTTGTTTTCCTCTCTCTCTGTCACACATCCAGCCTTGCTTTCACATCCTCGTTACATGTCCAGCCTTGCTTTCCTCTCCCCATAACATCTCCAGCCTTGCTTTCCTCTTTCTCTGTCACATATCCAGCCTTGCTTTCTGATATCTGTTTTAATGTCCAGCCTAGCTTTCCTATCTCTGTAACATCTCCAGCCTTGCTTTCCTTCCTCTGTAACATCTACAGAATTCATTTCTGATTTCTGCAACATCTCTAGCCTAGCTCTCCTATCTCTGGAACATCTCCAGCCTTTCATTCCTACCTTTGCAACATCTCCAGTTTTGCTGTCCTCTCTTTGTAACATCTCCTGTTTGCTTTCTTATCTCTGTAACATCTCCAGCCTTGCTATCCTCTCTCTCTACAATATCTGCAGCCTTGCTTCACTTTCTCTGTCACATCTCCAGCCTTGCTATCCGATCTCTGCGACATCTCCAGCCTTACTCTCCTATCTGTGTAATTTCCCCAGCCTTGCTTTCCTCTCTCTGTAAAATCTCTAGCCTTGTTTTCCTCTCTCTCTGTCACACATCCAGCCTTGCTTTCACATCTCTGTAACATCTCCAGCCTTGCTTTCCTCTCCCCATAACATCTCCAGCCTTGCTTGCCTCTCTCCGTATAACATCTCCAGCCTTGTTTTCCTCTTTCTCTGCACATCTCCCGCCTTGCTTTCTTATCTCTGTTTTAATGTCCAGCCTAGCTTTCTTATCTCTGTAACATCTCCAGCGTTGCTCTCCTATCTCTGTAACATCTCCAGCCTTGCTTTCCTCTCTCTGCAGCATCTCCAGCCTTGCTTTCCCTTCCCTGTAACATATAGTGCCTGCTTTCCCATCTCTGTAACATCTCCAACCTTGCTTTCCTTTCTCTGTCACAACTCCAGCCTTGCTTTCTTATTTCTGTTTCAATGTCCAGTCTGGCTTTCCTATCTCTGTAACATCTCCAGACTTGCTGTCTTATCTCTGTAACATCTCCAGCCTCTCTTTTTTCCCTCTGCAACATCACCAGCCTTTCATTCCTAACTCTGTAAAATCTCCAGCCTTACTTTTCTAACTCAGTAACATCTCCAGCCTTGCTTTCCTATCTCTGTAACATCTCCAGCCTTGTTTTCCTCTCTCTCTGTATCGTCTCCAGTCTCACTTTCCTGTTACTCTCACATCCCGACCTTGCTTTCCAATCCCTGTAATATCTCCAGCCTCACTTTCCTCTTTGTCTGCCACATTTCTAGCCTTGCTTTCTTATCACTGTTACATGTCCAGCCTTGCTTTCCTATCTCTGTAACATCTTCAGCCTTGCTCTGCTATCTCTGTAAAATCTCTAGCCTTGTTTTCCTTCCTCTATAACATCTCCAGCCGTCATTTCCCATTTCTGCCACATCTCCAACCTTGCTTTCCTATCTTGAAACATCTCCAGCCTTGCTTTCCTGTCCCTGTAACATTTAGAGTCTGCTTTCCCATATGAGTAATATATCCATCCTTGCTTTCCTCTCTCTCCATAACATAACCAGCCTTGTTTTCCCATCACTGTAAAATCTCCAGCCTTGCTTTCCTCTCTCTGTGTCCCCTTCCAGCCTTGCTTTCCTAACTCTGTAACTTCTCCAGCCTTGCTTTCCTCTGTCTGTAACATCTCCAGTCTTGCTTTCCCTGCCCTGTGACATATACTGCCTGCTTTCCTATCTCTGTAACATCTCCAGCCTTGCTTTCCATCCTCTATAACATCTCCAGCCTTGTTTTCTGATCTCTGCAAAATCTCTAGCCTAGCTTTCCTGTCTCTGGAAAATTTCCAGCTTTTAATTCCTACCTTTGCAACATCTCCAGCCTTGCTTTCCTTCCTCAATAACATCTCCAGCCTTCATTTCCGATTTCTGCAACATCTCTAGCCTAGGACTCCTATCTCTGGAACATCTCCAGCCTTTCATTCCTACCTTTGCAACATCTCCAGTTTTGCTGTCCTATCTTTGTAACATCTCCTGTTTGCTTTCTTATCTCTGTAACATCTCCAGCCTTGCTTTCCTCTCTCTCTACAATATCTCCAGCCTTGCTTCACTCTCTCTGTCACATCTCCAGCCTTGCTTTCCGATCTTTGCGACATCTCCAGCCTTACTCTCCTATCTGTGTAATTTCCCCAGCCTTGCTTTCCTCTCTCTGTAAAATCTCGAGCCTTGTTTTCCTCTCTCTCTGTCACACATCCAGCCTTGCTTTCACATCTCTGTAACATCTCCAGCCTTGCTTTCTTATCTCTGTTACATGTCCTGTCTTGCTTTCCTACTTCTGTAACATCTCCAACCTCGCTCTCCTATCCTTGTAACATCTCCAGCCATGATGTCCAATCCCTGCAACCTCTCAAGCCTTGCTTTCCTTCCTCTATAACATCTCCAGCTTTGATTTTCCATCTCTGCAACAGATGCAGCCTTGCTTTCCTATCCCTGTAACATTTAGAGTCTGCTTTCACATATGTGTAATATCTCCAACCGTGCTTTCCTCTCTCTCTTCATAACATATCCACCCTTGCTTTCCCATCTCTGTAACATCTCCAGCCTTGCTTTCCTTTTTTTTTTAGATTACTTACAGTGTGGAAACAGGCCCTTCGGCCCAACAAGTCCACACCGACCCGCCGAAGCGCAACCCACCCATACCCCTACATTTACCCCTTACCTAACACTACAGGCAATTTAGCATGGCCAATTCACCTAACCCGCACATCTTTGGACTGTGGGAGGAAACCGGAGCACCCGGAGGAAACCCATGCAGACATGGGGAGAACGTGCAAACTCCACACAGTCAGTCACCTGAGTCGGGAATCACTCAGTTCCTCTCGGGAAGTTCATCTCTGCATTACATCTCCAGTCTTGCTTGCCTCTGTCTGTAACATCTCCAGCCTTGTTTTCCTTTCTCTGTCACATCTCCAGCCTTGTTTTCTTATCTCTGTTTTAATGTCCAGCCTAGCTTTCCTGTCTCTGAAGCATCTCCAGCCTTCCTTTCTTCCCTCTGTAAAATCTCCAGCCTTGTTTTCCTCTCTCTCTGTCACATCTCAAGACTTGCTGTCCTACATCTGCAACATCTTCAGCATAGCTTTCCTGTCTCTGCAGCACCTCCAGGCTTGCTTTCCCTTCCCTGCAACGTATATTGCCTGCTTTCCCACCTCTGGAACATATCCAGCCTTCATTTCCCAACGCTGCAACATCTCTAGCCTTGCTTTCCTATCTCTGGAACATCTCCAGCCTTTCATTCCTACCTTTGCAACATCTCCAGCCTTGCTTTCCTATCTCTGTAACATCTCCAGCCTTGCTTCACTCTTTCTGTCACATCTCCAGCCTGGTTTTCCCATCTCTGCGACATCTCCAGCCTTTCTCTCCTTTGTCTGGTACATCCCCAGCCTTGCTTTCCTCTCTATGTAAAATCTCCAGCCTTATTTTCCTCTCTCTCTCTGTCACATATCCAGCCTTGCTTTCACATCTCTGTAACATGTCAAGCCTTGCTTTCCTATCCCCATAACATCTCCAGCCTTGTTTTCCTCTTTCTCTGTAACATCTCCTGCCTTGCTTTCTTATCTCTGTTTTAATGTCCAGCCTATTTTTCCTATCTCTATAACATCTCCAGCCTTGCTTTCCACTCTCTGCAGCATCTCCAGCCTTGCTTTCCCTTGCCTGTAACATATAGTGCCTGCTTTCCCATCTCTGTAACATCTCCAGCCTTGCTTTCCTTTCTCTGTCACATCTCCAGCCTTGCTTTCTTATCTCTGTTTTAATGTCCAGTCTGGCTTTCCTATCTCTGTAACATCTCCAGACTTACTGTCCTATCTCTGTAACATCTCCAGCCTCTCTTTTTTCCCTCTGCAACATCACCAGCCTATCATTCCTAACTCTGTAAAATCTCCAGCCTTACTTTTCTAACTCAGTAACATCTCCAGCCTTGCTTTCCTATCTCTGTAACATCTCCAGCCTTGTTTTCCTCTCTCTCTGTATCGTCTCCAGTCTCACTTTCCTGTTACTCTCACATCCCGACCTTGCTTTCCAATCCCTGTAATATCTCCAGCCTCACTTTCCTCTTTGTCTGTCACATTTCTAGCCTTGCTTTCTTATCACTGCTACATGTCCAGCCTAGCTTTCCTATCTCTGTAACATCTTCAGCCTTGCTCTGCTATCTCTGTAAAATCTCTAGCCTTGTTTTCCTTCCTCTATAACATCTCCAGCCGTCATTTCCCATTTCTGCCACATCTCCAACCTTGCTTTCCTATCTTGAAACATCTCCAGCCTTGCTTTCCTGTCCCTGTAACATTTAGAGTCTGCTTTCCCATATGAGTAATATATCCAGCCTTGCTTTCCTCTCTCTCCATAACATAACCAGCCTTGTTTTCCCATCACTGTAAAATCTCCAGCCTTGCTTTCTTAATTCTGTTTTAATGTCCAGCCTAGCTTTCTTATCTCTGTAACATCGCCTGCCTTGCAGTACTATCTCTGTAACATCTCCAACCTTGCTTTCTTCTCTCTGTAAAATCTCCAGCCTTGTTTTCCTCTCTCTCTGTCCCCTTCCAGCCTTGCTTTCCTAACTCTGTAACTTCTCCAGCCTTGCTTTCCTCTCTCTGTAACATCTCCAGTCTTGCTTTCCCTGCCCTGTGACATATACTGCCTGCTTTCCTATCCCTGTAACATCTCCAGCCTTGCTTTGCATTCTCTATAACATCTCCAGCCTTGTTTTCTGATCTCTGCAAAATCTCTAGCCTTGCTTTCCTATCTCTGGAAAATTTCCAGCTTTTAATTCCTACCTTTGCAACATCTCCAGCCTTGCTTTCCCTTCCCTGTGACATATAGTGCCTGCTTTCCTACCTCGATAACATCTCCAGCCTTGCTTTCCTTCCTCAATAACATCTCCAGCCTTCATTTCCGATTTCTGCAACATCTCTCGCCTAGGACTCCTATCACTGGAACATCTCCAGCCTTTCATTCCTACCTTTGCAACATCTCCAGTTTTGCTGTCCTATCTTTGTAACATCTCCTGTTTGCTTTCTTATCTCTGTAACATCTCCAGCCTTGCTTTCCTCTCTCTCTACAATATCTCCAGCCTTGCTTCACTCTCTCTGTCACATCTCCAGCCTTGCTTTCCGATCTTTGCGATATCTCCAGCCTTACTCTCCTATCTGTGTAATTTCCCCAGCCTTGCTTTCCTCTCTCTGTAAAATCTCTAGCCTTGTTTTCCTCTCTCTCTGTCACACATCCAGCCTTGCTTTCACATCTCTGTAACATCTCCAGCCTTGCTTTCTTATCTCTGCTACATGTCCTGTCTTGCTTTCCTACTTCTGTAACATCTCCAACCTTGCTCTCCTATCCTTGTAACATCTCCAGCCATGATGTCCAATCCCTGCAACCTCTCAAGCCTTGCTTTCCTTCCTCTATAACATCTCCAGCTTTGATTTTCCATCTCTGCAACACCTGCAGCCTTGCTTTCCCTTCCCTGTAACATATAGTGCCTGCTTTCCCATCTCTGTAACATCTCCAACCTTGCTTTCCTTTCTCTGTCACAACTCCAGCCTTGCTTTCTTATTTCTGTTTCAATGTCCAGTCTGGCTTTCCTATCTCTGTAACATCTCCAGACTTGCTGTCTTATCTCTGTAACATCTCCAGCCTCTCTTTTTTCCCTCTGCAACATCACCAGCCTTTCATTCCTAACTCTGTAAAATCTCCAGCCTTACTTTTCTAACTCAGTAACATCTCCAGCCTTGCTTTCCTATCTCTGTAACATCTCCAGCCTTGTTTTCCTCTCTCTCTGTATCGTCTCCAGTCTCACTTTCCTGTTACTCTCACATCCCGACCTTGCTTTCCAATCCCTGTAATATCTCCAGCCTCACTTTCCTCTTTGTCTGCCACATTTCTAGCCTTGCTTTCTTATCACTGTTACATGTCCAGCCTTGCTTTCCTATCTCTGTAACATCTTCAGCCTTGCTCTGCTATCTCTGTAAAATCTCTAGCCTTGTTTTCCTTCCTCTATAACATCTCCAGCCGTCATTTCCCATTTCTGCCACATCTCCAACCTTGCTTTCCTATCTTGAAACATCTCCAGCCTTGCTTTCCTGTCCCTGTAACATTTAGAGTCTGCTTTCCCATATGAGTAATATATCCATCCTTGCTTTCCTCTCTCTCCATAACATAACCAGCCTTGTTTTCCCATCACTGTAAAATCTCCAGCCTTGCTTTCCTCTCTCTGTGTCCCCTTCCAGCCTTGCTTTCCTAACTCTGTAACTTCTCCAGCCTTGCTTTCCTCTGTCTGTAACATCTCCAGTCTTGCTTTCCCTGCCCTGTGACATATACTGCCTGCTTTCCTATCTCTGTAACATCTCCAGCCTTGCTTTCCATCCTCTATAACATCTCCAGCCTTGTTTTCTGATCTCTGCAAAATCTCTAGCCTAGCTTTCCTGTCTCTGGAAAATTTCCAGCTTTTAATTCCTACCTTTGCAACATCTCCAGCCTTGCTTTCCTTCCTCGATAACATCTCCAGCCTTCATTTCCGATTTCTGCAACATCTCTAGCCTAGGACTCCTATCTCTGGAACATCTCCAGCCTTTCATTCCTACCTTTGCAACATCTCCAGTTTTGCTGTCCTATCTTTGTAACATCTCCTGTTTGCTTTCTTATCTCTGTAACATCTCCAGCCTTGCTTTCCTCTCTCTCTACAATATCTCCAGCCTTGCTTCACTCTCTCTGTCACATCTCCAGCCTTGCTTTCCGATCTTTGCGACATCTCCAGCCTTACTCTCCTATCTGTGTAATTTCCCCAGCCTTGCTTTCCTCTCTCTGTAAAATCTCTAGCCTTGTTTTCCTCTCTCTCTGTCACACATCCAGCCTTGCTTTCACATCTCTGTAACATCTCCAGCCTTGCTTTCTTATCTCTGTTACATGTCCTGTCTTGCTTTCCTACTTCTGTAACATCTCCAACCTTGCTCTCCTATCCTTGTAACATCTCCAGCCATGATGTCCAATCCCTGCAACCTCTCAAGCCTTGCTTTCCTTCCTCTATAACATCTCCAGCTTTGATTTTCCATCTCTGCAACACCTGCAGCCTTGCTTTCCTATCCCTGTAACATTTAGAGTCTGCTTTCACATATGTGTAATATCTCCAACCGTGCTTTCCTCTCTCTCTTCATAACATATCCACCCTTGCTTTCCCATCTCTGTAACATCTCCAGCCTTGCTTTCCTTTTTTTTTTAGATTACTTACAGTGTGGAAACAGGCCCTTCGGCCCAACAAGTCCACACCGACCCGCCGAAGCGCAACCCACCCATACCCCTACATTTACCCCTTACCTAACACTACGGGCAATTTAGCATGGCCAATTCACCTAACCCGCACATCTTTGGACTGTAGGAGGAAACCGGAGCACCCGGAGGAAACCCATGCAGACATGGGGAGAACGTGCAAACTCCACACAGTCAGTCACCTGAGTCGGGAATCACTCAGTTCCTCTCGGGAAGTTCATCTCTGCATTACATCTCCAGTCTTGCTTGCCTCTGTCTGTAACATCTCCAGCCTTGTTTTCCTTTCTCTGTCACATCTCCAGCCTTGTTTTCTTATCTCTGTTTTAATGTCCAGCCTAGCTTTCCTGTCTCTGAAGCATCTCCAGCCTTCCTTTCTTCCCTCTGTAAAATCTCCAGCCTTGTTTTCCTCTCTCTCTGTCACATCTCAAGCCTTGCTGTCCTACATCTGCAACATCTTCAGCATAGCTTTCCTGTCTCTGCAGCACCTCCAGGCTTGCTTTCCCTTCCCTGCAACGTATATTGCCTGCTTTCCCACCTCTGGAACATATCCAGCCTTCATTTCCCATCGCTGCAACATCTCTAGCCTTGCTTTCCTATCTCTGGAACATCTCCAGCCTTTCATTCCTACCTTTGCAACATCTCCAGCCTTGCTTTCCTATCTCTGTAACATCTCCAGCCTTGCTTCACTCTTTCTGTCACATCTCCAGCCTGGTTTTCCCATCTCTGCGACATCTCCAGCCTTTCTCTCCTTTGTCTGGTACATCCCCAGCCTTGCTTTCCTCTCTATGTAAAATCTCCAGCCTTATTTTCCTCTCTCTCTCTGTCACATATCCAGCCTTGCTTTCACATCTCTGTAACATGTCAAGCCTTGCTTTCCTATCCCCATAACATCTCCAGCCTTGTTTTCCTCTTTCTCTGTAACATCTCCTGCCTTGCTTTCTTATCTCTGTTTTAATGTCCAGCCTATTTTTCCTATCTCTATAACATCTCCAGCCTTGCTTTCCACTCTCTGCAGCATCTCCAGCCTTGCTTTCCCTTGCCTGTAACATATAGTGCCTGCTTTCCCATCTCTGTAACATCTCCAGCCTTGCTTTCCTTTCTCTGTCACATCTCCAGCCTTGCTTTCTTATCTCTGTTTTAATGTCCAGTCTGGCTTTCCTATCTCTGTAACATCTCCAGACTTACTGTCCTATCTCTGTAACATCTCCAGCCTCTCTTTTTTCCCTCTGCAACATCACCAGCCTATCATTCCTAACTCTGTAAAATCTCCAGCCTTACTTTTCTAACTCAGTAACATCTCCAGCCTTGCTTTCCTATCTCTGTAACATCTCCAGCCTTGTTTTCCTCTCTCTCTGTATCGTCTCCAGTCTCACTTTCCTGTTACTCTCACATCCCGACCTTGCTTTCCAATCCCTGTAATATCTCCAGCCTCACTTTCCTCTTTGTCTGTCACATTTCTAGCCTTGCTTTCTTATCACTGCTACATGTCCAGCCTAGCTTTCCTATCTCTGTAACATCTCCAGCCTTGCTCTGCTATCTCTGTAAAATCTCTAGCCTTGTTTTCCTTCCTCTATAACATCTCCAGCCGTCATTTCCCATTTCTGCCACATCTCCAACCTTGCTTTCCTATCTTGAAACATCTCCAGCCTTGCTTTCCTGTCCCTGTAACATTTAGAGTCTGCTTTCCCATATGAGTGATATATCCAGCCTTGCTTTCCTCTCTCTCCATAACATAACCAGCCTTGTTTTCCCATCACTGTAAAATCTCCAGCCTTGCTTTCCTTTCTCTGTTACATCTCCAGCCTTGCTTTCTTAATTCTGTTTTAATGTCCAGCCTAGCTTTCTTATCTCTGTAACATCGCCTGCCTTGCAGTACTATCTCTGTAACATCTCCAACCTTGCTTTCTTCTCTCTGTAAAATCTCCAGCCTTGTTTTCCTCTCTCTCTCTCCCCTTCCAGCCTTGCTTTCCTAACTCTGTAACTTCTCCAGCCTTGCTTTCCTCTCTCTGTAACATCTCCAGTCTTGCTTTCCCTGCCCTGTGACATATACTGCCTGCTTTCCTATCCCTGTAACATCTCCAGCCTTGCTTTCCATCCTCTATAACATCTCCAGCCTTGTTTTCTGATCTCTGCAAAATCTCTAGCCTAGCTTTCCTATCTCTGGAAAATTTCCAGCTTTTAATTCCTACCTTTGCAACATCTCCAGCCTTGCTTTCCCTTCCCTGTGACATATAGTGCCTGCTTTCCTACCTCGATAACATCTCCAGCCTTGCTTTCCTTCCTCAATAACATCTCCAGCCTTCATTTCCGATTTCTGCAACATCTCTAGCCTAGGACTCCTATCACTGGAACATCTCCAGCCTTTCATTCCTACCTTTGCAACATCTCCAGTTTTGCTGTCCTATCTTTGTAACATCTCCTGTTTGCTTTCTTATCTCTGTAACATCTCCAGCCTTGCTTTCCTCTCTCTCTACAATATCTCCAGCCTTGCTTCACTCTCTCTGTCACATCTCCAGCCTTGCTTTCCGATCTTTGCGATATCTCCAGCCTTACTCTCCTATCTGTGTAATTTCCCCAGCCTTGCTTTCCTCTCTCTGTAAAATCTCGAGCCTTGTTTTCCTCTCTCTCTGTCACACATCCAGCCTTGCTTTCACATCTCTGTAACATCTCCAGCCTTGCTTTCTTATCTCTGCTACATGTCCTGTCTTGCTTTCCTACTTCTGTAACATCTCCAACCTTGCTCTCCTATCCTTGTAACATCTCCAGCCATGATGTCCAATCCCTGCAACCTCTCAAGCCTTGCTTTCCTTCCTCTATAACATCTCCAGCTTTGATTTTCCATCTCTGCAACACCTGCAGCCTTGCTTTCCTATCCCTGTAACATTTAGAGTCTGCTTTCACATATGTGTAATATCTCCAACCGTGCTTTCCTCTCTCTCTTCATAACATATCCACCCTTGCTATCCCATCTCTGTAACATCTCCAGCCTTGCTTTCCTTTTTTTTTTAGATTACTTACAGTGTGGAAACAGGCCCTTCGGCCCAACAAGTCCACACCGACCCGCCGAAGCGCAACCCACCCATACCCCTACATTTACCCCTTACCTAACACTACGGGCAATTTAGCATGGCCAATTCACCTAACCCGCACATCTTTGGACTGTAGGAGGAAACCGGAGCACCCGGAGGAAACCCATGCAGACATGGGGAGAACGTGCAAGCTCCACACAGTCAGTCACCTGAGTCGGGAATCACTCAGTTCCTCTCGGGAAGTTCATCTCTGCATTACATCTCCAGTCTTGCTTGCCTCTGTCTGTAACATCTCCAGCCTTGTTTTCCTTTCTCTGTCACATCTCCAGCCTTGTTTTCTTATCTCTGTTTTAATGTCCAGCCTAGCTTTCCTGTCTCTGAAGCATCTCCAGCCTTCCTTTCTTCCCTCTGTAAAATCTCCGGCCTTGTTTTCCTCTCTCTCTGTCACATCTCAAGCCTTGCTGTCCTACATCTGCAACATCTTCAGCATAGCTTTCCTGTCTCTGCAGCACCTCCAGGCTTGCTTTCCCTTCCCTGCAACGTATATTGCCTGCTTTCCCACCTCTGGAACATATCCAGCCTTCATTTCCCATCGCTGCAACATCTCTAGCCTTGCTTTCCTATCTCTGGAACATCTCCAGCCTTTCATTCCTACCTTTGCAACATCTCCAGCCTTGCTTTCCTATCTCTGTAACATCTCCAGCCTTGCTTCACTCTTTCTGTCACATCTCCAGCCTGGTTTTCCCATCTCTGCGACATCTCCAGCCTTTCTCTCCTTTGTCTGGTACATCCCCAGCCTTGCTTTCCTCTCTATGTAAAATCTCCAGCCTTATTTTCCTCTCTCTCTCTGTCACATATCCAGCCTTGCTTTCACATCTCTGTAACATGTCAAGCCTTGCTTTCCTATCCCCATAACATCTCCAGCCTTGTTTTCCTCTTTCTCTGTAACATCTCCTGCCTTGCTTTCTTATCTCTGTTTTAATGTCCAGCCTATTTTTCCTATCTCTATAACATCTCCAGCCTTGCTTTCCACTCTCTGCAGCATCTCCAGCCTTGCTTTCCCTTGCCTGTAACATATAGTGCCTGCTTTCCCATCTCTGTAACATCTCCAGCCTTGCTTTCCTTTCTCTGTCACATCTCCAGCCTTGCTTTCTTATCTCTGTTTTAATGTCCAGTCTGGCTTTCCTATCTCTGTAACATCTCCAGACTTACTGTCCTATCTCTGTAACATCTCCAGCCTCTCTTTTTTCCCTCTGCAACATCACCAGCCTATCATTCCTAACTCTGTAAAATCTCCAGCCTTACATTTCTAACTCAGTAACATCTCCAGCCTTGCTTTCCTATCTCTGTAACATCTCCAGCCTTGTTTTCCTCTCTCTCTGTATCGTCTCCAGTCTCACTTTCCTGTTACTCTCACATCCCGACCTTGCTTTCCAATCCCTGTAATATCTCCAGCCTCACTTTCCTCTTTGTCTGTCACATTTCTAGCCTTGCTTTCTTATCACTGCTACATGTCCAGCCTAGCTTTCCTATCTCTGTAACATCTTCAGCCTTGCTCTGCTATCTCTGTAAAATCTCTAGCCTTGTTTTCCTTCCTCTATAACATCTCCAGCCGTCATTTCCCATTTCTGCCACATCTCCAACCTTGCTTTCCTATCTTGAAACATCTCCAGCCTTGCTTTCCTGTCCCTGTAACATTTAGAGTCTGCTTTCCCATATGAGTAATATATCCAGCCTTGCTTTCCTCTCTCTCCATAACATAACCAGCCTTGTTTTCCCATCACTGTAAAATCTCCAGCCTTGCTTTCCTTTCTCTGTTACATCTCCAGCCTTGCTTTCTTAATTCTGTTTTAATGTCCAGCCTAGCTTTCTTATCTCTGTAACATCGCCTGCCTTGCAGTACTATCTCTGTAACATCTCCAACCTTGCTTTCTTCTCTCTGTAAAATCTCCAGCCTTGTTTTCCTCTCTCTCTCTCCCCTTCCAGCCTTGCTTTCCTAACTCTGTAAGTTCTCCAGCCTTGCTTTCCTCTCTCTGTAACATCTCCAGTCTTGCTTTCCCTGCCCTGTGACATATACTGCCTGCTTTCCTATCCCTGTAACATCTCCAGCCTTGCTTTCCATCCTCTATAACATCTCCAGCCTTGTTTTCTGATCTCTGCAAAATCTCTAGCCTAGCTTTCCTATCTCTGGAAAATTTCCAGCTTTTAATTCCTACCTTTGCAACATCTCCAGCCTTGCTTTCCCTTCCCTGTGACATATAGTGCCTGCTTTCCTACCTCGATAACATCTCCAGCCTTGCTTTCCTTCCTCAATAACATCTCCAGCCTTCATTTCCGATTTCTGCAACATCTCTAGCCTAGGACTCCTATCACTGGAACATCTCCAGCCTTTCATTCCTACCTTTGCAACATCTCCAGTTTTGCTGTCCTATCTTTGTAACATCTCCTGTTTGCTTTCTTATCTCTGTAACATCTCCAGCCTTGCTTTCCTCTCTCTCTACAATATCTCCAGCCTTGCTTCACTCTCTCTGTCACATCTCCAGCCTTGCTTTCCGATCTTTGCGATATCTCCAGCCTTACTCTCCTATCTGTGTAATTTCCCCAGCCTTGCTTTCCTCTCTCTGTAAAATCTCGAGCCTTGTTTTCCTCTCTCTCTGTCACACATCCAGCCTTGCTTTCACATCTCTGTAACATCTCCAGCCTTGCTTTCTTATCTCTGCTACATGTCCTGTCTTGCTTTCCTACTTCTGTAACATCTCCAACCTTGCTCTCCTATCCTTGTAACATCTCCAGCCATGATGTCCAATCCCTGCAACCTCTCAAGCCTTGCTTTCCTTCCTCTATAACATCTCCAGCTTTGATTTTCCATCTCTGCAACACCTGCAGCCTTGCTTTCCTATCCCTGTAACATTTAGAGTCTGCTTTCAAATATGTGTAATATCTCCAACCGTGCTTTCCTCTCTCTCTTCATAACATATCCACCCTTGCTATCCCATCTCTGTAACATCTCCAGCCTTGCTTTCCTTTTTTTTTAGATTACTTACAGTGTGGAAACAGGCCCTTCGGCCCAACAAGTCCACACCGACCCGCCGAAGCGCAACCCACCCAAACCCCTCCATTTACCCCTTACCTAACACTTATGGCAATTTAGCATGGCCAATTCACCTAACCCGCACATCTTTGGACTGTAGGAGGAAACCGGAGCACCCGGAGGAAACCCATGCAGACATGGGGAGAACGTGCAAACTCCACACAGTCAGTCACCTGAGTCGGGAATCACTCAGTTCCTCTCGGGAAGTTCATCTCTGCATTACATCTCCAGTCTTGCTTGCCTCTGTCTGTAACATCTCCAGCCTTGTTTTCCTTTCTCTGTCACATCTCCAGCCTTGTTTTCTTATCTCTGTTTTAATGTCCAGCCTAGCTTTCCTGTCTCTGAAGCATCTCCAGCCTTCCTTTCTTCCCTCTGTAAAATCTCCAGCCTTGTTTTCCTCTCTCTCTGTCACATCTCAAGACTTGCTGTCCTACATCTGTAACATCTTCAGCATAGCTTTCCTGTCTCTGCAGCACCTCCAGGCTTGCTTTCCCTTCCCTGCAACGTATATTGCCTGCTTTCCCACCTCTGGAACATATCCAGCCTTCATTTCCCATCGCTGCAACATCTCTAGCCTTGCTTTCCTATCTCTGGAACATCTCCAGCCTTTCATTCCTACCTTTGCAACATCTCCAGCCTTGCTTTCCTATCTCTGTAACATCTCCAGCCTTGCTTCACTCTTTCTGTCACATCTCCAGCCTGGTTTTCCCATCTCTGCGACATCTCCAGCCTTTCTCTCCTTTGTCTGGTACATCCCCAGCCTTGCTTTCCTCTCTATGTAAAATCTCCAGCCTTATTTTCCTCTCTCTCTCTGTCACATATCCAGCCTTGCTTTCACATCTCTGTAACATGTCAAGCCTTGCTTTCCTATCCCCATAACATCTCCAGCCTTGTTTTCCTCTTTCTCTGTAACATCTCCTGCCTTGCTTTCTTATCTCTGTATTAATGTCCAGCCTAGCTTTCCTATCTCTGTAACATCTCCAGGCTTGCTTTCCTCTCTCTGCAGCATCTCCAGCCTTGCTTTCCCTTGCCTGTAACATATAGTGCCTGCTTTCCCATCTCTGTAACATCTCCAGCCTTGCTTTCCTTTCTCTGTCACATCTCCAGCCTTGCTTTCTTATCTCTGTTTTAATGTCCAGTCTGGCTTTCCTATCTCTGTAACATCTCCAGACTTACTGTCCTATCTCTGTAACATCTCCAGCCTCTCTTTTTCCCCTCTGCAACATCACCAGCCTATCATTCCTAACTCTGTAAAATCTCCAGCCTTACTTTTCTAACTCAGTAACATCTCCAGCCTTGTTTTCCTCTCTCTCTGTATCGTCTCCAGTCTCACTTTCCTGTTACTCTCACATCCCGACCTTGCTTTCCAATCCCTGTAATATCTCCAGCCTCACTTTCCTCTTTGTCTGTCACATTTCTAGCCTTGCTTTCTTATCCCTGCTACATGTCCAGCCTAGCTTTCCTATCTCTGTAACATCTCCAGCCTTGCTCTGCTATCTCTGTAAAATCTCTAGCCTTGTTTTCCTTCCTCTATAACATCTCCAGCCGTCATTTCCCATTTCTGCCACATCTCCAACCTTGCTTTCCTATCTTGAAACATCTCCAGCCTTGCTTTCCTGTCCCTGTAACATTTAGAGTCTGCTTTCCCATATGTGTAATATCTCCAGCCTTGCTTTCCTCTCTCTCCATAACATAACCAGCCTTGTTTTCCCATCACTGTAAAATCTCCAGCCTTGCTTTCCTTTCTCTGTTACATCTACAGCCTTGCTTTCTTAATTCTGTTTTAATGTCCAGCCTAGCTTTCTTATCTCTGTAACATCTCCTGCCTTGCAGTACTATCTCTGTAACATCTGCAGCCTTGCTTTCTTCTCTCTCTAAAATCTCCAGCCTTGTTTTCCTCTCTCTCTGTCCCCTTCCAGCCTTGCTTTCCTAACTCTGTAACTTCTCCAGCCTTGCTTTCCTCTCTCTGTAGTATCTCCAGTCTTGCTTTCTTATCTCTGTTACATGTCCTGTCTTGCTTTCCTACTTCTGTAACATCTCCAACCTTGCTCTCCTATCCTTGTAACATCTCCAGCCATGATGTCCAATCCCTGCAACCTCTCAAGCCTTGCTTTCCTTCCTCTATAACATCTCCAGCTTTGATTTTCCATCTCTGCAACACCAGTAGCCTTGCTTTCCTATCCCTGTAACATTTAGAGTCTGCTTTCACTTATGTGTAATATCTCCAACCGTGCTTTCCTCTCTCTCTTCATAACATATCCACCCTTGCTTTCCCATCTCTGTAACATCTCCAGCCTTGCTTTCCTCTCTGCATTACATCTCCAGCCTTGCTTGCCTCTGTCTGTAACATCTCCAGCCTTGTTTTCCTTTCTCTGTCACATCTCCAGCCTTGTTTTCTTATCTCTGTTTTAATGTCCAGCCTAGCTTTCCTGTCTCTGAAACATCTCCAGTCTTCCTTTCTTCCCTCTGTAAAATCTCCAGCCTTGTTTTCCTCTCTCTCTGTCACATCTCAAGCCTTGCTGTCCTACATCTGTAACATCTTCAGCATAGCTTTCCTGTCTCTGCAGCACCTCCAGGCTTGCCTTCCCTTCCCTGCAACGTATAGTGCCTGCTTTCCCACCTCTGGAACATATCCAGCCTTCATTTCCCATCGCTGCAACATCTCTAGCCTTGCTTTCCTATCTCTGGAACATCTCCAGCCTTTCATTCCTACCTTTGCAACATCTCCAGCCTTGCTTTCCTATCTCTGTAACATCTCCAGCCTTGCTTCACTCTTTCTGTCACATCTCCAACCTGGTTTTTCCCATCTCTGCGACATCTCCAGCCTTTCTCTCCTTTGTCTGGTACATCCCCAGCCTTGCTTTCCTCTCTATGTAAAATCTCCAGCCTTATTTTCCTCTCTCTCTCTGTCACATATCCAGCCTTGCTTTCACATCTCTGTAACATGTCAAGCCTTGCTTTCCTATCCCCATAACATCTCCAGCCTTGTTTTCCTCTTTTTATGTCACATCTCCTGCCTTGCTTTCTTATCTCTGTTTTAATGTCCAGCCTAGCTTTCCTATCTCTGTAAAATCTCCAGCCTTGCTCTCCTATCTCTGTAACATCTCCAGCCTTGCTTTCCTCTCTCTGCAGCATCTCCAGCCTTGCTTTCCCTTCCCTGTAACATATAGTGCCTGCTTTCCCACCTCTGGAACATATCCAGCCTTCATTTCCCAACGCTGCAACATCTCTAGCCTTGCTTTCCTATCTCTGGAACATCTCCAGCCTTTCATTCCTACCTTTGCAACATCTCCAGCCTTGCTTTCCTATCTCTGTAACATCTCCAGCCTTGCTTCACTCTTTCTGTCACATCTCCAGCCTGGTTTTCCCATCTCTGCGACATCTCCAGCCTTTCTCTCCTTTGTCTGGTACATCCCCAGCCTTGCTTTCCTCTCTATGTAAAATCTCCAGCCTTATTTTCCTCTCTCTGTCACATATCCAGCCTTGCTTTCACATCTCTGTAACATGTCAAGCCTTGCTTTCCTATCCCCATAACATCTCCAGCCTTGTTTTCCTCTTTCTCTGTAACATCTCCTGCCTTGCTTTCTTATCTCTGTTTTAATGTCCAGCCTAGCTTTCCTATCTCTATAACATCTCCAGCCTTGCTTTCCACTCTCTGCAGCATCTCCAGCCTTGCATTCCCTTGCCTGTAACATATAGTGCCTGCTTTCACATCTCTGTAACATCTCCAGCCTTGCTTTCCTTTCTCTGTCACATCTCCAGCCTTGCTTTCTTATCTCTGTAACATCGCCTGCCTTGCAGTACTATCTCTGTAACATCTCCAACCTTGCTTTCTTCTCTCTGTAAAATCTCCAGCCTTGTTTTCCTCTCTCTCTCTCCCCTTCCAGCCTTGCTTTCCTAACTCTGTAAGTTCTCCAGCCTTGCTTTCCTCTCTCTGTAACATCTCCAGTCTTGCTTTCCCTGCCCTGTGACATATACTGCCTGCTTTCCTATCTCTGTAACATCTCCAGCCTTGCTTTACATCGTCTATAACATCTCCAGCCTTGTTTTCTGATCTCTGCAAAATCTCTAGCCTAGCTTTCCTATCTCTGGAAAATTTCCAGCTTTTAATTCCTACCTTTGCAACATATCCAGCCTTGCTTTCCCTTCCCTGTGACATATAGTGCCTGCTTTCCTACCTCTGTAACATCTCCAGCCTTGCTTTCCTTCCTCAATAACATCTCCAGCCTTCATTTCCGATTTCTGCAACATCTCTCGCCTAGGACTCCTATCACTGGAACATCTCCAGCCTTTAATTGCTACCTTTGCAACATCTCCAGTTTTGCTGTCCTATCTTTGTAACATCTCCTGTTTGCTTTCTTATCTCTGTAACATCTCCAGCCTTGCTTTCCTCTCTCTCTACAATATCTCCAGCCTTGCTTCACTCTCTCTGTCACATCTCCAGCCTTGCTTTCCGATCTTTGCGACATCTCCAGCCTTACTCTCCTATCTGTGTAATTTCCCCAGCCTTGCTTTCCTCTCTCTGTAAAATCTCGAGCCTTGTTTTCCTCTCTCTCTGTCACACATCCAGCCTTGCTTTCACATCTCTGTAACATCTCCAGCCTTGCTTTCTTATCTCTGCTACATGTCCTGTCTTGCTTTCCTACTTCTGTAACATCTCCAACCTTGCTCTCCTATCCTTGTAACATCTCCAGCCATGATGTCCAATCCCTGCAACCTCTCAAGCCTTGCTTTCCTTCCTCTATAACATCTCCAGCTTTGATTTTCCATCTCTGCAACACCTGCAGCCTTGCTTTCCTATCCCTGTAACATTTAGAGTCTGCTTTCACATATGTGTAATATCTCCAACCGTGCTTTCCTCTCTCTCTTCATAACATATCCACCCTTGCTTTCCCATCTCTGTAACATCTTCAGCCTTGCTTTCCTTTTTTTTTTAGATTACTTACAGTGTGGAAACAGGCCCTTCGGCCCAACAAGTCCACACCGACCCGCCGAAGCGCAACCCACCCATACCCCTACATTTACCCCTTACCTAACACTACGGGCAATTTAGCATGGCCAATTCACTTAACCCGCACATCTTTGGACTGTGGGAGGAAACCGGAGCACCCGGAGGAAACCCATGCAGACATGGGGAGAACGTGCAAACTCCACACAGTCAGTCACCTGAGTCGGGAATCACTCAGTTCCTCTCGGGAAGTTCATCTCTGCATTACATCTCCAGTCTTGCTTGCCTCTGTCTGTAACATCTCCAGCCTTGTTTTCCTTTCTCTGTCACATCTCCAGCCTTGTTTTCTTATCTCTGTTTTAATGTCCAGCCTAGCTTTCCTATCTCTGTAACATCTCCAGCCTTGCTCTCCTATCTCTGTAACATCTCCAGCCTTGCTCTCCTATCTCCTTTGTCTGGTACATCCCCAGCCTTGCTTTTCTCTCTATGTAAAATCTCCAGCCTTATTTTCCTCTCTCTCTCTGTCACATATCCTGCCTTGCTTTCACATCTCTGTAACATCTCCAGCCTTATTTTCCTCCCTCTCTGTCACATATCCAGCCTTGCTTTCCTAACTCTGTAACGTCTCCGGCCTTGCTTTCCTGTCTCTGCAGCATCTCCAGCCTTACTTTCCCTTCCCTGTGACATATAGTGCCTGCTTTCCTACCTCTGTAACATCTCCAGCCTTGCTTTCCTTCCTCAATAACATCTCCAGCCTTCATTTCCGATTTCTGCAACATCTCTAGCCTAGGACTCCTATCACTGGAACATCTCCAGCCTTTCATTCCTACCTTTGCAACATCTCCAGTTTTGCTGTCCTATCTTTGTAACATCTCCTGTTTGCTTTCTTATCTCTGTAACATCTCCAGCCTTGCTTTCCTCTCTCTCTACAATATCTCCAGCCTTGCTTCACTCTCTCTGTCACATCTCCAGCCTTGCTTTCCGATCTTTGCGACATCTCCAGCCTTACTCTCCTATCTGTGTAATTTCCCCAGCCTTGCTTTCCTCTCTCTGTAAAATCTCTAGCCTTGTTTTCCTCTCTCTCTGTCACACATCCAGCCTTGCTTTCACATCTCTGTAACATCTCCAGCCTTGCTTTCTTATCTCTGTTACATGTCCTGTCTTGCTTTCCTACTTCTGTAACATCTCCAACCTTGCTCTCCTATCCTTGTAACATCTCCAGCCATGATGTCCAATCCCTGCAACCTCTCAAGCCTTGCTTTCCTTCCTCTATAACATCTCCAGCTTTGATTTTCACATATGTGTAATATCTCCAACCGTGCTTTCCTCTCTCTCTTCATAACATATCCACCCTTGCTTTCCCATCTCTGTAACATCTCCAGCCTTGCTTTCCTCTCTGCATTACATCTCCAGCCTTGCTTCACTCTTTCTGTCACATCTCCAGCCTGGTTTTCCCATCTCTGCGACATCTCCAGCCTTTCTCTCCTTTGTCTATTACATCCCCAGCCTTGCTTTCCTCTCTATGTAAAATCTCCAGCCTTGTTTTCCTCTCTCTCTCTGTCACATATCCAGCCTTGCTTTCACATCTCTGTAACATGTCAAGCCTTGCTTTCCTATCCCCATAACATCTCCTTTTATGTCACATCTCCTGCCTTGCTTTCTTATCTCTGTTTTAATGTCCAGCCTAGCTTTCCTATATCTGTAACATCTCCAGCCTTGCTCTGCTATCTCTGCAAAATCTCTAGCCTTGTTTTCCTTCCTCTATAACATCTCCAGCCGTCATTTCCCATTTCTGCCACATCTCCAACCTTGCTTTCCTATCTTGAAACATCTCCAGCCTTGCTTTCCTGTCCCTGTAACATTTAGAGTCTGCTTTCCCATATGTGTAACATCTCCAGCCTTGCTTTCCTTCCTCGATAACATCTCCAGCCTTCATTTCCAATTTCTGCAACATCTCTAGCCTAGGACTCCTGTCTCTGGAACATCTCCAGCCTTTCATTCCTACCTTTGCAACATCTCCAGTTTTGCTGTCCTATCTTTGTAACATCTCCTGTTTGCTTTCTTATCTCTGTAACATCTCCAGCCTTGCTTTCCTCTCTCTCTACAATATCTCCAGCCTTGCTTCACTCTCTCTGTCACATCTCCAGCCTTGCTTTCCGATCTTTGCGACATCTCCAGCCTTACTCTCCTATCTGTGTAATTTCCCCAGCCTTGCTTTCCTCTCTCTGTCACACATCCAGCCTTGCTTTCACATCTCTGTAACATCTCCAGCCTTGCTTTCTTATCTCTGCTACATATCCTGTCTTGCTTTCCTACTTCTGTAACATCTCCAACCTTGCTCTCCTAACCTTGTAACATCTCCAGCCATGATGTCCAATCCCTGCAACCTCTCAAGCCTTGCTTTCCTTCCTCTATAACATCTCCAGCTTTGATTTTCCATCTCTGCAACACCTGCAGCCTTGCTTTCCTATCCCTGTAACATTTAGAGTCTGCTTTCACATATGTGTAATATCTCCAACCGTGCTTTCCTCTCTCTCTTCATAACATATCCACCCTTGCTTTCCCATCTCTGTAACATCTCCAGCCTTGCTTTCCTCTCTCTCTACAATATCTCCAGCCTTGCTTCACTCTCTCTGTAACATCTCCAGCCTTGCTTTCCGATCTTTGCGACATCTCCAGCCTTACTCTCCTATCTGTGTAATTTCCCCAGCCTTGCTTTCCTCTCTCTGTAAAATCTCTCGCCTTGTTTTCCTCTCTCTCTGTCACACATCCAGCCTTGCTTTCACATCTCTGTAACATCTCCAGCCTTGCTTTCCCTTCCCTGTGACATATAGTGCCTGCTTTCCTACCTCTGTAACATCTCCAGCCTTGCTTTCCTTCCTCGATAACATCTCCAGCCTTCATTTCCTATTTCTGCAACATCTCTAGCCTAGGACTCCTATCTCTGGAACATCTCCAGCCTTTCATTCCTACCTTTGCAACATCTCCAGTTTTGCTGTCCTATCTTTGTAACATCTCCTGTTTGCTTTCTTATCTCTGTAACATCTCCAGCCTTGTTTTCCTCTCTCTCTACAATATCTCCAGCCTTGCTTCACTCTCTCTGTCACATCTCCAGTCTTGCTTTCCGATCTTTGCGACATCTCCAGCCTTACTCTCCTATCTGTGTAATTTCCCCAGCCTTGCTTTCCTCTCTCTGTAAAATCTCTAGCCTTGTTTTCCTCTCTCTCTGTCACACATCCAGCCTTGCTTTCACATCTCTGTAACATCTCCAGCCTTGCTTTCTTATCTCTGCTACATGTCCTGTCTTGCTTTCCTACTTCTGTAACATCTCCAACCTTGCTCTCCTATCCTTGTAACATCTCCAGCCATGATGTCCAATCCCTGCAACCTCTCAAGCCTTGCTTTCCTTCCTCTATAACATCTCCAGCTTTGATTTTCCATCTCTGCAACACCTGCAGCCTTGCTTTCCTATCCCTGTAACATTTAGAGTCTGCTTTCACATATGTGTAATATCTCCAACCGTGCTTTCCTCTCTCTCTTCATAACATATCCACCCTTGCTTTCCCATCTCTGTAACATCTCCAGCCTTGCTTTCCTCTCTGCATTACATCTCCAGCCTTGCTTGCCTCTGTCTGTAACATCTCCAGCCTTGTTTTCCTTTCTCTGTCACATCACCAGCCTTGTTTTCTTATCTCTGTTTTAATGTCCAGCCTAGCTTTCCTGTCTCTGAAACATCTCCAGCCTTCCTTTCTTCTCTCTGTAAAAGCTCCAGCCTTGTTTTCCTCTCTCTCTGTCACATATCAAGCCTTGCTGTCCTACCTCTGTAACATCTTCAGCATAGCTTTCCTGTCTCTGCAGCACCTCCAGGCTTGCTTTCCCTTCCCTGCAACGTATAGTGCCTGCTTTCCCACCTCTGGAACATATCCAGCCTTCATTTCCCATCGCTGCAACATCTTTAGCCTTGCTTTCCTATCTCTGGAACATCTCCAGCCTTTCATTCCTACCTTTGCAATATCTCCAGCCTTGCTTCACTCTCTCTGACACATCTCCAGCCTAGCTTTCCAATCTCTGCGACATCTCCAGCCTAACTCCCCTATCTCTGTAATGTCTTCAGCCTTGCTTTCCTCTCTCGGTAAAATCTCCAGCCTTGTTTTCCTCTCTCTCTGTCACACATCCAGCCTTGCTTTCATACTTCTGTAACATGTCCAGCCTTGCTTTCCTCTCCCCATAACATCTGCAGGCTTGCTTGCCTCTCTCCGTAACATCTCCAGCCTTGTTTTCCTCTTTCTCTGTCTCATCTCCCGCCTTTCTTTCTTATCTCTGTTTTAATGTCCAGCCTTGCTTTCACATCTCCGTAACATCTCCAGCCTTGCTCTCCTATCTCTGTAACATCTCCAGCCTTGCTCTCCTATCTCCTTTGTCTGGTACATCCCCAGCCTTGCTTTTCTCTCTATGTAAAATCTCCAGCCTTATTTTCCTCTCTCTCTCTGTCACATATCCAGCCTTGCTTTCACATCTCTGTAACACCTCCAGCCTTGTTTTCCTCTCTCTCTGTCACATATCCAGCCTTGCTTTCCTAACTCTGTAACGTCTCCGGCCTTGCTTTCCTGTCTCTGCAGCATCTCCAGCCTTGCTTTCCCTTCCCTGTGACATATAGTGCCTGCTTTCCTACCTCTGTAACATCTCCAGCCTTGCTTTCCTTCCTCGATAACATCTCCAGCCTTCATTTCCTATTTCTGCAACATCTCTAGCCTAGGACTCCTATCTCTGGAACATCTCCAGCCTTTCATTCCTACCTTTGCAACATCTCCAGTTTTGCTGTCCTATCTTTGTAACATCTCCTGTTTGCTTTCTTATCTCTGTAACATCTCCAGCCTTGCTTTCACATCTCTGTAACATCTCCAGTCCTGTTTTCCTCTCTCTCTGTCACATATCCAGCCTTGCTTTCCTAACTCTGTAACGTCTCCGGCCTTGCTTTCCTGTCTCTGCAGCATCTCCAGCCTTGCTTTCCCTTCCCTGTGACATATAGTGCCTGCTGTCCTACCTCGATAACATCTCCAGCCTTGCTTTCCTTTCTCGATAACATCTCCAGCCTTCATTTCCGATTTCTGCAACATATCTAGCCTAGGACTCCTATCTCAGGAACATCTCCAGCCTTTCATTCCTACCTTTGCAACATCTCCAGTTTTGCTGTCCTATCTTTGTAACATCTCCTGTTTGCTTTCTTATCTCTGTAACATCTCCAGCCTTGCTTTCCTCTCTCTCTACAATATCTCCAGCCTTGCTTCACTCGCTCTGTCACATCTTGCTTTCCGATCTTTGCGACATCTCCAGCCTTACTCTCCTATCTGTGTAATTTCCCCAGCCTTGCTTTCCTCTCTCTGTAAAATCTCTAGCCTTGTTTTCATCTATCTCTGTCACACATCCAGCCTTGCTTCACTCTCTCTGTCACATCTCCAGCCTAGCTTTCCAATCTCTGCGACATCTCCAGCCTTACTCTCCTATCTCTGTAATGTCTCCAGCCTTGCTTTCCTCTCTCGGTAAAATCTCCAGCCCTGTTTTCTCTGTCACACATCCAGCCTTGCTTTCATACTTCTGTAACATGTCCAGCCTTGCTTTCCTCTCCCCATAACATCTCCAGCCTTGCTTGCCTCTCTCCGTAACATCTCCAGCCTTGTTTTTCTCTTTCTCTGTCTCATCTCCCGCCTTTCTGTCTTATCTCTGTTTAAATGTCCAGCCTAGCTTTCCTATCTCTGTAACATCTCCAGCCTTGCTCTCCTATCTCTGTAACATCTCCAGCCTTGCTCTCCTATCTCCTTTTTCTGGTACATCCCCAGCCTTGCTTTTCTCTCTATGTAAAATCTCCAGCCTTATTTTCCTCTCTCTCTCTGTCACATATCAAGCCTTGCTTTCACATCTCTGTAACATCTCCAGCCTTGTTTTCCTCCCTCTCTGTCACATATCCAGCCTTGCTTTCCTAACTCTGTAACGTCTCCGGCCTTGCTTTCCTGTCTCTGCAGCATCTCCAGCCTTGCTTTCCTTCCTCGATAACATGTCCAGCCTTCATTTCCGATTTCTGCAACATCTCTAGCATAGGACTCCTATCTCTGGAACATCTCCAGCCTTTCATTCCTACCTTTGCAACATCTCCAGTTTTGCTGTCCTATCTTTGTAACATCTCCTGTTTGCTTTCTTATCTCTGTAACATCTCCAGCCTTGCTTTCCTCTCTCTCTACAATATCTCCAGCCTTGCTTCACTCTCTCTGTCACATCTCCAGCCTTGCTTTCCGATCTTTGCGACATCTCCAGCCTTACTCTCCTATCTGTGTAATTTCCCCAGCCTTGCTTTCCTCTCTCTGTAAAATCTCGAGCCTTGTTTTCCTCTCTCTCTGTCACACATCCAGCCTTGCTTTCACATCTCTGTAACATCTCCAGCCTTGCTTTCTTATCTCTGCTACATGTCCTGTCTTGCTTTCCTACTTCTGTAACATCTCCAACCTTGCTCTCCTATCCTTGTAACATCTCCAGCCATGATGTCCAATCCCTGCAACCTCTCAAGCCTTGCTTTCCTTCCTCTATAACATCTCCAGCTTTGATTTTCCATCTCTGCAACACCTGCAGCCTTGCTTTCCTATCCCTGTAACATTTAGAGTCTGCTTTCACATATGTGTAATATCTCCAACCGTGCTTTCCTCTCTCTCTTCATAACATATCCACCCTTGCTTTCCCATCTCTGTAACATCTCCAGCCTTGTTTTCCTCCCTCTCTGTCACATATCCAGCCTTGCTTTCCTAACTCTGTAACGTCTCCGGCCTTGCTTTCCTGTCTCTGCAGCATCTCCAGCCTTGCTTTCCTTCCTCGATAACATGTCCAGCCTTCATTTCCGATTTCTGCAACATCTCTAGCATAGGACTCCTATCTCTGGAACATCTCCAGCCTTTCATTCCTACCTTTGCAACATCTCCAGTTTTGCTGTCCTATCTTTGTAACATCTCCTGTTTGCTTTCTTATCTCTGTAACATCTCCAGCCTTGCTTTCCTCTCTCTCTACAATATCTCCAGCCTTGCTTCACTCTCTCTGTCACATCTCCAGCCTTGCTTTCCGATCTTTGCGACATCTCCAGCCTTACTCTCCTATCTGTGTAATTTCCCCAGCCTTGCTTTCCTCTCTCTGTAAAATCTCGAGCCTTGTTTTCCTCTCTCTCTGTCACACATCCAGCCTTGCTTTCACATCTCTGTAACATCTGCAGCCTTGCTTTCTTATCTCTGCTACATGTCCTGTCTTGCTTTCCTACTTCCGTAACATCTCCAACCTTGCTCTCCTATCCTTGTAACATCTCCAGCCATGATGTCCAATCCCTGCAACCTCTCAAGCCTTGCTTTCCTTCCTCTATAACATCTCCAGCTTTGATTTTCCATCTCTGCAACACCTGCAGCCTTGCTTTCCTATCCCTGTAACATTTAGAGTCTGCTTTCACATATGTGTAATATCTCCAACCGTGCTTTCCTCTCTCTCTTCATAACATATCCACCCTTGCTTTCCCATCTCTGTAACATCTCCAGCCTTGCTTTCCTCTCTGCATTACATCTCCAGCCTTGCTTGCCTCTGTCTGTAACATCTCCAGCCTTGTTTTCCTTTCTCTGTCACATCTCCAGTCTTGTTTTCTTATCTCTGTTTTAATGTCCAGCCTAGCTTTCCTGTCTCTGAAACATCTCCATCCTTGTTTTCCTCTCTCTCTGTCACATCTCAAGCCTTGCTGTCCTACCTCTGTAACATCTTCAGCAT
Organism: Hemiscyllium ocellatum; assembly: GCF_020745735.1. Lineage (NCBI taxonomy): Eukaryota > Metazoa > Chordata > Chondrichthyes > Orectolobiformes > Hemiscylliidae > Hemiscyllium > Hemiscyllium ocellatum. The sequence goes on from NC_083430.1 coordinate 110,859, forward strand.
AGCTTTCCTGTCTCTGCAGCACCTCCAGGCTTGCCTTCCCTTCCCTGCAACGTATAGTGCCTGCTTTCCCACCTCTGGAACATATCCAGCCTTCATTTCCCATCGCTGCAGCATCTCTTGCCGCACTTTCCTATCTCTGGAACATCTCCAGCCTTTCATTCCTACCTTTGCAACATCTCCAGCCTTGCTTTCCTATCTCTGTAACATCTCCAGCCTTGCTTTCCGATCTCTGTAACATCTCCAGCCTTGCTTCACTCTTTCTGTCACATCTCCAGCCGGGTTTTCCCATCTCTGCGACATCTCCAGCCTTTCTCCCCTTTGTCTGGTACATCCCCAGCCTTGCTTTCCTCTCTATGTAAAATCTCCAGCCTTATTTTCCTCTCTCTCTCTGTCACATATCCAGCCTTGCTTTCACATCTCTGTAACATATCCAGCCTTGTTTTCCTCTCTCTCTGCCACATATCCAGCCTTGCTTTCCTAACTCTGTAACGTCTCCGGCCTTGCTTTCCTGTCTCTGCAGCATCTCCAGCCTTGCTTTCCCTTCCCTGTGACATATAGTGCCTGCTTTCCTACCTCGATAACATCTCCAGCCTTGCTTTCCTTCCTCGATAACATCTCCAGCCTTCATTTCCGATTTCTGCAACATATCTAGCCTAGGACTCCTATCTCAGGAACATCTCCAGCCTTTCATTCCTACCTTTGCAACATCTCCAGTTTTGCTGTCCTATCTTTGTAACATCTCCTGTTTGCTTTCTTATCTCTGTAACATCTCCAGCCTTGCTTTCCTCTCTCTCTACAATATCTCCAGCCTTGCTTCACTCGCTCTGTCACATCTTGCTTTCCGATCTTTGTGACATCTCCAGCCTTACTCTCCTATCTGTGTAATTTCCCCAGCCTTGCTTTCCTCTCTCTGTAAAATCTCTAGCCTTGTTTTCCTCTATCTCTGTCACACAGCCAGCCTTGCTTCACTCTCTCTGTCACATCTCCAGCCTAGCTTTCCAATCTCTGCGACATCTCCAGCCTTACTCTCCTATCTCTGTAATGTCTCCAGCCTTGCTTTCCTCTCTCGGTAAAATCTCCAGCCCTGTTTTCCTCTCTCTCTGTCACACATCCAGCCTTGCTTTCATACTTCTGTAACATGTCCAGCCTTGCTTTCCTCTCCCCATAACATCTCCAGCCTTGCTTGCCTCTCTCCGTAACATCTCCAGCCTTGTTTTCCTCTTTCTCTGTCTCATCTCCCGCCTTTCTTTCTTATCTCTGTTTAAATGTCCAGCCTAGCTTTCCTATCTCTGTAACATCTCCAGCCTTGCTCTCCTATCTCTGTAACATCTCCAGCCTTGCTCTCCTATCTCCTTTTTCTGGTACATCCCCAGCCTTGCTTTTCTCTCTATGTAAAATCTCCAGCCTTATTTTCCTCTCTCTCTCTGTCACATATCCAGCCTTGCTTTCACATCTCTGTAACATCTCCAGCCTTGTTTTCCTCTCTCTCTGTCACATATCCAGCCTTGCTTTCCTAACTCTGTAACGTCTCCGGCCTTGCTTTCCTGTCTCTGCAGCATCTCCAGCCTTGCTTTCCCTTCCCTGTGACACATAGTGCCTGCTTTCCTACCTCGATAACATCTCCAGCCTTGCTTTCCTTCCTCGATAACATCTCCAGCCTTCATTTCCGATTTCTGCAACATCTCTAGCATAGGACTCCTATCTCTGGAACATCTCCAGCCTTTCATTCCTACCTTTGCAACATTTCCAGTTTTGCTGTCCTATCTTTGTAACATCTCCTGTTTGCTTTCTTATCTCTGTAACATCTCCAGCCTTGCTTTCCTCTCTCTCTACAATATCTCCAGCCTTGCTTCACTCTCTCTGTCACATCTCCAGCCTTGCTTTCCGATCTTTGCGACATCTCCAGCCTTACTCTCCTATCTGTGTAATTTCCCCAGCCTTGCTTTCCTCTCTCTGTAAAATCTCTAGCCTTGTTTTCCTCTCTCTCTGTCACACATCCAGCCTTGCTTTCACATCTCTGTAACATCTCCAGCCTTGCTTTCTTATCTCTGCTACATGTCCTGTCTTGCTTTCCTACTTCTGTAACATCTCCAACCTTGCTCTCCTATCCTTGTAACATCTCCAGCCATGATGTCCAATCCCTGCAACCTCTCAAGCCTTGCTTTCCTTCCTCTATAACATCTCCAGCTTTGATTTTCCATCTCTGCATCACCTGCAGCTTTGCTTTCCTATCCCTGTAACATTTAGAGTCTGCTTTCACATATGTGTAATATCTCCAACCGTGCTTTCCTCTCTCTCTTCATAACATATCCACCCTTGCTTTCCCATCTCTGTAACATCTCCAGCCTTGCTTTCCTCTCTGCATTACATCTCCAGCCTTGCTTGCCTCTGTCTGTAACATCTCCAGCCTTGTTTTCCTTTCTCTGTCACATCTCCAGCCTTGCTGTCCTACCTCTGTAACATCTTCAGCATAGCTTTCCTGTCTCTGCAGCACCTCCAGGCTTGCTTTCCCTTTCCTGCAACGTATAGTGCCTGCTTTCCCACCTCTGGAACATATCCAGCCTTCATTTCCCATCGCTGCAACATCTCTTGCCTTGCTTTCCTATCTCTGGAACATCTCCAGCCTTTCATTCCTACCTTTGCAACATCTCCAGCCTTGCTTTCCTATCTCTGTAACATCTCCAGCCTTGCTTCACTCTTTCTGTCACATCTCCAGCCTGGTTTTCCCATCTCTGCGACATCTCCAGCCTTTCTCTCCTTTGTCTGGTACATCCCCAGCCTTGCTTTCCTCTCTATGTAAAATCTCCAGCCTTGTTTTCCTCTCTCTCTGTCACATATCCAGCCTTGCTTTCCATCCTCTATAACATCTCCAGCCTTGTTTTCCGATCTCTGCAACATCTCTAGCCTAGCTTTCCTATCTCTGGAAAATTTCCAGCCTTTCATTCCGACCTTTGCAACATCTCCAGCCTTGCTGTCCTATCTTTGTAACATCCCATGTTTGCTTCCTTATCTCTGTAACATCTCCAGCCTTGCTTTCCTCTCTCCGTACAATATCTCCAGCCTTGCTTCACTCTCTCTTTCACATCTCCAGCCGAGCTTTCCAATCTCTGCGACATCTCCAGCCGGACTCTCCTATCTCTGTAATGTCTCCAGCCTTGCTTTCCTCTCTCGGTAAAATCTCCAGCCTTGTTTTCCTCTCTCTCTGTCACACATCCAGCCTTGCTTTCATACTTCTGTAACATGTCCAGCCTTGCTTTCCTCTCCCCATAACATCTGCAGGCTTGCTTGCCTCTCTCCGTAACATCTCCAGCCTTGTTTTCCTCTTTCTCTGTCTCATCTCCCGCCTTTCTTTCTTATCTCTGTTTTAATGTCCAGCGTGGCTTTCCTATCTCTGTAACATCTCCAGCCTTGCTCTCCTATCTCTGTAACATCTCCAGCTTTGCTCTCCTATCTCTGTATCATATTCAGCCTTGCCTTCCTCTCTCCTTTGTCTGGTACTTCCCCAGCCTTGCTTTTCTTTCTGTGTAAAATCTCCAGCCTTATTTTCCTCTCTCTCTCTGTTACATATCCAGCCTTGCTTTCACATCTCTGTAACATCTCCAGCCTTGTTTTCCTCTCTCTCTGTCACATATCCAGCCTTGCTTTCCTAACTCTGTAACGTCTCCGGCCTTGCTTTCCTGTCTCTGCAGCATCTCCAGCCTTGCTTTCCCTTCCCTGTGACATATAGTGCCTGCTTTCCTACCTCTGTAACATCTCCAGCCTTGCTTTCCTTCCTCGATAAAATCTCCAGCCTTCATTTCCGATTTCTGCATCATCTCTAGCCTAGGACTCCTATCTCTGGAACATCTCCAGCCTTTCATTCCTACCTTTGCAACATCTCCAGTTTTGCTGTCCTATCTTTGTAACATCTCCTGTTTGCTTTCTTATCTCTGTAACATCTCCAGCCTTGCTTTCCTCTCTCTCTACAATATCTCCAGCCTTGCTTCACTCCCTCTGTCACATCTCCAGCCTTGCTTTCCGATCTTTGCGACATCTCCAGCCTTACTCTCCTATCTGTGTAATTTCCCCAGCCTTGCTTTCCTCTCTCTGTAAAATCTCTAGCCTTGTTTTCCTCTATCTCTGTCACACATCCAGCCTTGCTTTCACATCTCTGTAACATGTCCAGCCTTGCTTTCCTCTCCCCATAACATCTCCAGACTTGTTTTCCTCTTTCTCTGTCACATCTCCCGCCTTGCTTTCTTATCTCTGTTTTAATATCCAGCCTAGCTTTCCTATCTCTGTAACATCTCCAGACTTGCTTTCCTCTCTCTGCAGCATCTCCAGCCTTGCTTTCCCTTCCCTGTAACATATAGTGCCTGCTTTCCCATCTCTGTAACATCTCCAGCCTTGCTTTCCTTTCTCTGTCACATCTCCAGCCTTGCTTTCTTATCTCTGTTTTAATGTCCAGTCTGGCTTTCCTATCTCTGTAACATCTCCAGACTTGCTGTCCTATCTCTGTAACATCTCCAGCCTCTCTTTTTTTCCCTCGGCAACATCACCAGCCTATCATTCCTAACTCTGTAAAATCTCCAGCCTTGTTTTCCTCTCTCTCTCTATCGTCTCCAGTCTAACTTTCCTGTTTCTCTCACATCCTGACCTTGCTTTCCAATCCCTGTAATATCTCCAGCCTCACTTTCCTCTTTGTCTGTCACATCTCCAGCCTTGCTTTCTTATCACTGCTACATGTCCAGCCTAGCTTTCCTATCTCTGTAACATCTCCAGCCTTGCTCTGCTATCTCTGTAAAATCTCTAGCCTTGTTTTCCTTCCTCTATAACATCTCCAGCCTTCATTTCCCATTTCTGCCACATCTCCAACCTGGCTTTCCTATCTTGAAACATCTCCAGCCTTGCTTTCCTGTCCCCGCAACATTTAGAGTCTGCTTTCCCATATGTGTAATATCTCCAGCCTTGCTTTCCTCTCTCTCCATAACATAACCAGCCTTGTTTTCCCATCACTGTAAAATCTCCTGCCTTGCTTTCCTTTCTCTGTTACATCTCCAGCCTTGCTTTCTTAATTCTGTTTTAATGTCCAGCCTAGCATTCTTATCTCTGTAACATCTCCAGCCTTGCAGTACTATCTCTGTAACATCTCCAACCTTGCTTTCTTCTCTCTGTAAAATCTCCAGCCTTGTTTTCCTCTCTCTCTGTCACCATCCAGCCTTGCTTTCCTAACTCTGTAACGTCTCCAACCTTGCTTTCCTATCTCTGTAATATCTCCAGCCTTGCTTTCCATCCTCTATAACATCTCCAGCCTTGTTTTCCGATCTCTGCAACATCTCTAGCCTAGCTTTCCTATCTCTGGAACACCTCTAGCCTTACTCTCCTATCTCTGTAATGTCCCCAGCCTTGCTTTCCTCTCTCTGTAAAATCTCCAGCCTTGTTTTCCTCTCTCTCTGTCACACATCCAGCCTTGCTTTCACATCTCTGTAACATGTCCAGCCTTGCTTTCCTCTTCCCATAACATCTCCAGCCTTGCTTGCCTCTCTCCGTAACATCTCCAGCCTTGTTTTCCTCTTTCTCTGTCTCATCTCCCGCCTTGCTTTCTTATCTCTGTTTTAATGTCCAGCCTAGCTTTCCTATCTCTGTAACATCTCCAGCCTTGCTCTCCTATCTCTGTAACATCTCCAGCCTTGCTCTCCTATCTCTGTATCATATTCAGCCTTGCTTTCCTCTCTCTGTAAAATCTCCAGCATTGTGTTCCTACCTGTATCATATCTCCAGCATTGCTTTCCTGTCTCTGCAGCATCACCTGCCTTGCTTTCCCTTCCCTGTAATATATAGTGCCTGCTTTCCCATCTCTGTAACATCTCCAGCCTTGCTCTCCTATCTCTGTAACATCTCCAGCCTTGCTTTTCTATCACTCTACCATCTCCAGACTTGCTTTCCTACCTCTGTAACATCTCCAGCATGGCTTTCCTGTCTCTGCAGCATCTCCAGGCTTGCTTTCCCTTCCCTGTAACATATCGTGCCTGCGTTCCCTACTCTGGAACATATCCAGCCTTGCTTTCCTTCCTCTGTAACATCTCCAGCCTTCAGTTTCCATCTCTGCAACATCTCTAGCCTTGCTTTCCTATCTCTGGAACACCTCCAGCCTTTCATTCCTGCCTTTGCAACATCTCCAGCCTTGCTGTCCTATCTTTGTAACATCTCCTGCTTGCTTTCCTGTCTCTGTCGCATCTCCAACCTTGCTTTCCCTTCCCTGTAACATATAGTGCCTGCTTTCCCATCTCTGTAACATCTCCAGCCTTGCTTTCCTATCTCTGTAACACTTCCAGCCTTGCTGTCTTATCTCTGTAATACCTCCAGCCTTGTTTTCCTCTCTCTCTGCCATATCTCCAGCCTTGCTTTCCTATCTCTGTAACATCTCCAGACTTGCTGTTCTATCTCTGTAACATCTCCAGCCTCTCTTTTTTCCCTCTGCAACATCACCAGCCTTTCACTCCTAACTCTGCAACATCTCCAGACTTGCTGTCCTATCTCTGTAATATTTGCAGCTTTGCTTTCTTATCTCTCTATTATCGTCAGCCCTGCTTTCCTCTCTCTATGGCATCTCAAGCCTTGCTGTCCTATCGCTGTAACATCTCCAGCCTCTCATTCCTAACTCTGTAAAATCTCCAGCCTTACTTTTCTAAATCAGTAATATCTCCAGCCTTGCTTTCCTATCTCTGTAACATCTCCAGCCTTGTTTTCCCCTCTCTCTGTATCGTCTTCAGTCTAAATTTCCTGTTTCTCTCACATCCCTGACCTTGCTTTCCAATCCCTCTAATATCTCCAGCCTCACTTTCCTCTTTCTCTGTCAAATCTCCAGCCTTGCTTTCCTATCTCTGAAACATCTCCAGCCTTGCTTTTACATCTCTGTAGCATCTCCAGCCTTGCTTTCCTCTCTCTCCATAACATCTCAAACCTTGCTTCCCTCTGTCTATAACATCTCCAGGCTTGCTTTCCCATATCTGCAATATCTCCAGCCTTGCTTTCCTACCTCTATAACATTTCCAGCATTGCCTTCCTGTCTCTGCAGTATCTCCAGCCTTGCTTTCCCTTCCCTGTAACACATAGTGCCTGCTTTCCCATCTCTGTAACATATCCAGCCTTGCTTTCCTGTCTCTGTAACATCTCCAGCCTTGCTTTCCTTCCTCTGTCACATCCCCAGCCTTCATTTGCCCTCTCTGCAAAATCTCTCGCCTTGCTTTCCTGTCTCTGGACCTCCTCCTGCCTTTCATTCCTACCTTTGCAACATCTCCAGCCTTGCTGTCCTATCTGTGTGACATCTCCTGCTTGCTTTCTTATCTCTGTAACATCTCCAGCCTTGCTTTCCTCTCTCTCCATAACATCTCCAGCCTTGCTTCACTCTCTCTGTCACATCTCCAGCCTTGTTTTCCAATCTCTGCGACATCTCCAGCCTTACTCTCCTATCTGTGTAATGTCCCCAGCCTTCCTTTCCTCTCTCTGTAAAATCTCCAGCCTTGTTTTCCTCTCTCTCTGTCACATCTCCAGCCTTGCTTTCCTCTCTCTGTAACATCTCCAGCTTTGTTTTCCACTTTCTCTTTGACATCTCCAGCCTTGCTTTGTGATCTCTGTTTTAAGGTTCTGCCTAGCTTTCCTATCCCTGTAACATCTCCAGCCTTGCTGTCCTATCTCTGTAGCATATCCAGCCTTGCTGTCCTATCTTTGTAACATATCCAGCCTTGCTTTCCTATTTCTCTACAACATCTCTAGCCTTCCTTTTCACTCTCTATAAAATCTCCAGCCTTGCTTCCCTCTCTCTCTATAACATCTCCAGCCTTGCTTTCCTATCTCTGTAACATCTCCAGCTTTAATTTGCTCTCTATACACAACAACTCCAAACTTGCTGTCCTGTCTCTGGAACATCTCCAGCCTTTCAGTCCTACCTTTGCAACATCTCCAGACTTGCTTTCCGCTCTCTCTATAACATCTCCAGCATTGCCTTCCTCTCTGTTAACATCTCCAGCCTTGCTTTCCCGTCTCTGAAACATCTCCAGCCTTTCTTTCCCTTCCCTGTAACATATAGTGCCTGCTTTCCCATCTCTGTAACATCTCCACCCTTGCTTTCTTATTTCTGTTTTAATGTCCAGCCTAGCTTTCCTATCTCTGTAACATCTCTAGACTTGCTCTCTGATTTCTGTAACATATCCAGCCTTGCTGTCCCATCTCTGTAACATATCCAGCCTTGCTTTCCTCTCTCTGTACAATCTCCAGCCTTGCTTTCCTCTCTCTCTGTCACATCTCCAGCCTCGCTTTCCTCTCTCTGCAACATCACCAGCCTTTCATTCCTAACTTAACAACATCTCCAGTCTTGCTGTCCCATCTCTGTAACACCTTCAGCCTTGCTTTCCTAGCTCTCTAACATCTCCAGCCCTGCTTTCCTCTCTCTGTAACATCTCAAGCCTTGCTGTCCCATCTCTGTAACATCTCCCGCCTTGCTTTCCCATACCTGTAACATCTCCAGCCTTGCTTTCCTATCTCTGAAACATCTCCAGCCTTGCTTTCCTATCTCTGTAACATCTCCAGCCTTGATTTGCTCTCTCTACACAACAACTACAGCATTACTTTCCTCTCTGTAAAATTTCGAGCCTTGTTTTCCTCTCTCTCTCTCACATCTCCAGCCTTGCTTTCCTATCTCTGTACCATCTCCAGCCTGACTTTCCTGTTTCTCTCACATCACCGTCCTTGCTTTCCTATTCCTGTAACATCTCCAGCCTTGCTTTCTTATCTCTGCGACATGTCCAGCCTTGCTTTCCTATCTCTGTAACATCTCCAGCCTTGTTTTCCTTCCTCTGTCACATCCCCAGCCTGCATTTGCCCTCTCTGCAACATCTCTAGCCTTGCTTTCCTGTCTCTGGATCTACACCTGCCTTTCATTCCTACCTTTGCAACATCTCCAGCCTTGCTGTCCTATCTGTGTGACATCTCCTGCTTGCTTTCTTATCTCTGTAACATCTCCAGCCTTGCTTTCCTCTCTCTCCATAACATCTCCACCCTTGCATCACTCTCTCTGTCACAACTCCAGCCTTGTTTTCCAATCTCTGTGACATCTCCAGCCTTACTCTCCTATCTGTGTAATGTCCCCAGCCTTCCTTTCCTCTCTCTGTAAAATCTCCAGCCTTGTTTTCCTCTCTCTCTGTCACATATCCAGCCTTGCTTTCCTCTCTCTGTAACATCTCCAGCTTTGTTTTCCTCTTTCTCTTTGACATCTCCAGCCTTGCTTTGTGATCTCTGTTTTAAGGTCCTGCCTAGCTTTCCTATCCCTGTAACATCTCCAGCCTTGCTGTCCTATCTCTATAGCATATCCAGCCTTGCTTTCCTATCTCTGTAACATATCCAGCCTTGCTTTCCTATCTCTGTAACATCTCCAGCCTCGCTTTCCTCTCTCTGCAACATCACCAGCCTTTCATTCCTAACTCTGTAACATCTCCAGACTTGCTGTCCCGTCTCTGCAACATCTCCAGCCTTGCTTTCCTATTTCTCTACAACATCTCTAGCCTTGCTTTTCACCCTCTATAAAATCTCCAGCCTTGCTTCCCTCTCTCGCTATCACATCTCCAGCCTTGCTTTCCTATCTCTGTAACATCTCCAGCCTTAATTTGCTCTCTATACGCAACAACTCCAAACTTGCTGTCCTGTCTCTGGAACATCTCCAGCCTTTCTTTCCTACCTTTGCAACATTAGTATGAGGAAAGACTGAGGCACTTGGGGCTGTTCTCATTGGAGAAAAGAAGGTTTAGGGGAGATTTGATAGAGGTGTACAAGATGATTAGGGGTTTAGATCGGGTAGACACTGAGAACCTTTTACCGCTAATGGAGTCAGCTGTTACAAGGGGACACAGCTTTAAATTAAGGGGTGGAAGGTATAGGACAGATGTTAGGGGTAGATTCTTTACACAGCGGGTTGTGAGTTCATGGAATGCCCTGCCAGTAGCAGTGGTGAACTCTCCCTCTTTATGGTCATTTAAGCGGGCATTGGATAGGCATTTGGAAGTTATTGGGCTAGTGTAGGTTAGGTAGGATTCGGTCGGCGCAACATTGAGGGCCGAAGGGCCTGTACTGCGCTGTATTTTTCTATGTTCTATGTTCTATCTCCAGACTTGCTTTCCTCTCTCTCCATAACATCTCCAGCATTGCCTTCCTCTCTCTTAACATCTGCAGCCTTGCTTTCCTGTCTCTGAAACATCTCCAGCCTTTCTTTCCCTTCCCTGTAACATATAGTGCCTGCTTTCCCATCTCTGTAACATCTCCAGCCTTGCTTTCTTATCTCTGTTTTAAAGTCCAGCCTAGCTTTCCTATCTCTGTAACATCTCTAGACTTGCTCTCTGATTTCTGTAACATATCCAGCCTTGCTTTCCTCTCTCTGTACAATCTCCAGCCTTGCTTTCCTCTCTCTCTGTCACATCTCCAGCCTCGCTTTCCTCTCTCTGCAACATCACCAGCCTTTCATTCCTAACTTAACAACATCTCCAGTCTTGCTGTCCCATCTCTGTAACACCTTCAGCCTTGCTTTCCTAGCTCTCTAACATCTCCCGCCTTGCTTTCCTATCTCTGAAACATCTCCAGCCTTGCTTTCTTATCTCTGAAACATCTCCAGCCTTGCTTTCCTATCTCTGTAACATCTCCAGCCTTGATTTGCTCTCTCTACACAACAACTACAGCATTACTTTCCTCTCTGTAAAATCTCCAGCCTTGTTTTCCTCTCTCTCTCTGACACATCTCCAGCCTTGCTTTCCTATCTCTGGCCATCTCTCACATCACCGTCCTTGCTTTCCTATCTCTGTAACATCTCCAGCCTTGCTTTCCTTCCTCTGTCACATCCCCAGCCTACATTTGCCCTCTCTGCAACATCTCTAGCCTAGCTTTCCTGTCTCTGGATCTCCTCCTGCCTTTCATTCCTACCTTTGCAACATCTCCAGCCTTGCTTTCTTATCTCTGTAACATCTCCAGCCTTGCTTTCCTCTCTCTCCATAACATCCCCACCCTTGCTTCACTCTCTCTGTCACAACTCCAGCCTTGTTTTCCAATCTCTGTGACATGTCCAGCCTTACTCTCCTGTCTGTGTAATGTCCCCAGCCTTCCTTTCCTCTCTCTGTAAAATCTCCAGCCTTCTTTTCCTCTCTGTCACATATCCAGCCTTGCTTTCACATCTATGTAACATCTCCAGCCTTGCTTTCCTCTCTCTGTAACATCTCCAGCTTTGTTTTCCTCTTTCTCTTTGACATCTCCAGCCTTGCTTTGTGATCTCTGTTTTAAGGTCCTGCCTGACTTTTCTATCCCTGTAACATCTCCAGCCTTGCTGTCCTATCTCTGAAACATTTATTAGATTAGATTACTTACAGTGTGGAAACAGGCCCTTCGGCCCAACAAGTCCACACCGACCCACAACCCACCCATACCCCTACATATACCCCTTACCTAACACTACGGGCAATTTAGCATGGCCAATTCACCTGACCCGCACATCTTTGGACTGTGGGAGGAAACCGAAGCACCCGGAGGAAACCCACGCAGACACGGGGAGAACGTGCAAACTCCACACAGTCAGTCGCCTGAGGTGGGAATTGAACCCAGGTCCCTGGTGCTGTGAGGCAGCAGTGCTAACCACTGTACCACCGTGCCGCCCCTGAACATCTCCAGCCTTGCTTTCCAATCTCTCTAACATCTCCAGCCTTGCTTTCCTCTCTCTGCAACATCACCAGCCTTTCATTCCTAACTCTGTAACATCTCCAGCCTTGCTGTCCCATCTCTGCAACATCTCCAGCCTTGCTTTCCTATCTCTGGCCATCTCCAGCCTGACTTTCCTGTTTCTCTCACATCACCGTCCTTGCTTTCCTATTCCTGTAACATCTCCAGCCTTGCTTTCTTATCTCTGCGACATGTCCAGCCTTGCTTTCCTATCTCTGTAACATCTCAGCCTTGCTTTCCTTCCTCTGTCACATCCCCAGCCTGCATTTGCCCTCTCTGCAACATCTCTAGCCTAGCTTTCCTGTCTCTGGATCTCCTCCTGCCTTTCATTCCTACCTTTGCAACATCTCCAGCCTTGCTTTCTTATCTCTGTAACATCTCCAGCCTTGCTTTCCTCTCTCTCCATAACATCTCCACCCTTGCTTCACTCTCTCTGTCACAACTCCAGCCTTGTTTTCCAATCTCTGCGACATCTCCAGCCTTACTCTCCTGTCTGTGTAATGTCCCCAGCCTTCCTTTCCTCTCTCTGTAAAATCTCCAGCCTTGTTTTCCTCTCTGTGACATATCCAGCCTTGCTTTCACATCTATGTAACATCTCCAGCCTTGCTTTCCTCTCTCTGTAACATCTCCCGCTTTGTTTTCCTCTTTCTCTTTGACATCTCCAGCCTTGCTTTGTGATCTCTGTTTTAAGGTCCTGCCTAGCTTTCCTATCCCTGTAACATCTCCAGACTTGCTGTCCCATCTCTGCAACATCTCCAGCCTTGCTTTCCTATTTCTCTACAACATCTCCAGCCTTGCTTTTCACCCTCTATAACATCTCCAGACTTGCTTTCCTCTCTCTGGGGCATCTCAAGCTTTGCTGCCCGTTCACTGTAACACCTCCAGCCTCTCATTCCTAACTCTGTAATATCTCCAACCTTGATTTCCTATCTCCATAAAATCTCCAGCCTTGCTTCCCTCTCTCTCTATCACATCTCCAGCCTTGTTAGCCTCTCTCTCTGTCACATCTCCAGCCTTGATGTCCAATCTCCGCAACATCTCCAGCCTTGCATTCCCTCCTCTATAATATCTCCAGCCTTGATTTTCCATCTCTGCAACATCTCCAGCCTTGCTTTCCAATATCTGTAAATTCTCCAGCCTTGCTCTCCTCTCTCTCCATGACATATCCAGCCTTGATTTCCCATCTCTGCAACATCTCCAGACTTGCTTTCCTATCTTTAAAACATCTCCAGCCTTCTTGTCCTCTCCCTGCAACATCTCCTGCCTTGATGTCCAATCCCTGCAACATCTCCAGCCTTGCTTTCCTTCCTCTATAATATCTCCAGCCTTCATTTCCCATATCTGTGACATCTCCAGCCTTGCTTTTGTATCTTTAAAACATCTCCGGCCTTGCTTTCCTATCCCTGTAACATTTAGAGTCTGCTTTCCCATCTTTGTAACATCTCCAGCCTTGCTTTCCTCTCTTTCCATAACATCTCCAGCCTTGCTTGCCTATCTCTGTAACATCTCCAGTCTTGTTTTCCACTTTCTTTATTACATCTCCAGCCTTGCTTTCTTATGTCTGTTTTAATGTCCAGCCTAGCTTTCCTATCTCTGTAACATCTCTAGACTTGCTCTCTGATTTCTGTAACATATCCAGCCTTGCTGTCCCATCTCTGTAACATATCCAGCATTGCTTTCCTCTCTCTGTACAATCTCCAGCCTTGCTTTCCTCTCTCTCTGTCACATCTCCAGCCTCGCTTTCCTCTCTCTGCAACATCACCAGCATTTCATTCCTAACTTAACAACATCTCCAGCCTTGCTGTCCCATCTCTGTAACACCTTCAGCCTTGCTTTCCTAGCTCTCTAACATCTCCAGCCTTGCTTTCCTATCTCTGTAACATCTCTAGACCTGCTCTCTGATTTCTGTAACATCTCCAGCCTTGCTGTCCCATCTCTGTAACATCTCCCGCCTTGCTTTCCCATACCTGTAACATCTCCAGCCTTGCTTTCCACTCTCCATAACATCTCCAGACTTGCTTTCTCTGTCTATGACATCTCCAGCCTTGCTTTCGCATATCTGTAACATCTCCAGCCTTGCTTTCCTACCTCTGTACCATCTCCAGTGTTGCTTTCCTGTCTCTGCAACATCTCCAGCCTTGCTTTCCCTTCCCTGTAACATATAGTGCCTGCTTTCCCATCTCTGTAACATCTCCAGCTTTGCTTTCCTATCTCTGTAACATCTCCAGCCTTGCTTTCCTTCCTCTATAACATCTGCAGCCATCATTTCCTGTGTCTGCAACATCTCTAGCCTTGCTTTCCTATCTCTGGAGAATCTCCAGCCTTGCTTTCCTCTCACTCTATATCATTTCCAGACCTGCTTCACTCTCTTTGTCACATATCCAGCCTTGTTTTCAGATCTCTGTGACATTTCCAGCCTTGCTTTCCTATCTCTGTACCAACTCCAGCCTTTCATTTCTACATTTGCAACATCTCCAGCCTTGTTTTCTTCTTTCTCTGTCACATCTCCAGCCTTGCTTGACTTTCTCTGGAACATCTCCAGCCTTTCATTCCTACCTTTACAACAACTCCAGCCTGGCTTTCCTATCTCTGTAACATCTCCATCCTGGCTTTCCTCCCTCTGCATGACATCTCCAGCCTTGCTGGCCACTCTCTTAACATCTCCAGCCTCGTTTTCCTCTTTCTCTGTCACATCTCCAGTCTTGCTTTCCTATCTCTGTAACATCTCCAGCCTTGCTCTCCTATCTCAGTAACATATCCAGCCTTGCTTTCCTCTCTCTGTAAAATCTCCAGCCTTGTTTTCGTCTCTCTCCCTCACATCTCCAGCCTTGCCTTCCTATGTCTGTACCAACTCCAGCCTTGCTTTCCTGTTTCTCTCACATTCCCGACCTTGCTCTCCTATCTCTGTAACATCTGCAGCCTTGCTTTCCTATTTCTCTAACATCTCCAGCCCTGCTTTCCTCGCTCTATAACATCTCCAGCCCTGCATTCCTCTCTCCGTAACCTCTCCAACCTTGCTTTCCCATATCTGTAGCATCTCCAGCCTTGCTTTCCTTCATCTATAACAACTCCAGTGTTCATTTCACATCTCTGCAGCATCTCTAGCCTTGCTTTCCTATCTCTGGAACATCTCCAGCCTTTCATTCCTAACTTTGCAACATCTCCAGCTTTGCTTTCCTATCTCTATAACATCTCCAGCGTAGCTTTCCTCTCTGTCTATAACATTGCCAGCCTTGCTTCACTCTCTCTGTCACATCTCCAGCCTTACTCTCCTATCTCTGTAACATCCCCAGCCTTGCTTTCCTCTCTCTGTAAAATCTCCAACCTTGTTTTCTTCTCTGTCACAAATCCAGCCTTGCTTTCCCATCTCTGTAACATCTCCAGCCTTGTTTTCCTCTTTCTCTGTCACAACTCCAACCTTTCTTTCTTATCTCTGCTACCTTTCCAGCCTTGCTTTCCTATTTCTGTAACATCTCCAGCCTTGCTGTCCTATCCCTGCAACATTTTGAGTGGGAGCAGTGACTGACTATAAACGAAACTGGAAGACTACAGCTAAGGTAAGACTGTTTGTTTTACTGGTAGCGGGCAGCGGTTTTTTTTCTCTCTCTCTTCACAGACAGAGCGGGAGAAGTAGGGGGAAGTGACGACGACCAGAGGGGCAGCCAGGAAGGAATTCAGTGAGTATATAAATCAGGAAGGCGGCTACTAACAACATAGGCAAAGCTAGGATGTAGGACCTGTTTGGGGATTACGAAGCACTAGGAAGGCTATTGAAGTACAGGTCCTCAAGGGTCATAACCTCCGGATTACTGGCCGAGCAATGTGCCAATTAGCATAGGTATAAGAAAACTAGGGAAGTAGACATGTGGCTAAGGGATTGGTGTGGGAAAGAGGGATTCCACTTCATGGGGCATTGGTATCAGTTTTGGAACGGGGAATCTGTACTGTTGGGACGGTCTCCATCTGAACAGATAAGGTACAAATGTTCTTCGAAAAGTATAAATAGGGTGGTCAGTAGGACTTTAAACTTCTGAGTTGGGGGGAAGGGAAAGTGAAAGCAGCAGAGAGTATGGAGTTAAATGGAAAGACAAGCAATAGGCTAGCATATGTGCAGGAAGATTTAAACTCGAGGCAGACTGGGAATGCAGCAAAAAGGAAGGATAACTTCCGACATCTTATGACTTTCAATATCTCTAATGATGAAGTTAGCATTAAGGCACTTTACCTGAATGCTCGTAGCAGTCATAACAAAGCAGATGAACTAATGGCACAGATCATAGTGAATGATTATGATGTGGTAGGCATCACAGAGACGTGGTTGCTGGTGGGTCAGGACTGGCAGTTAAACCTCCAAGGATTTTCAACTCATCGAAAAGGCAGGGAGGTGTGCAGAGCGGGTGGGGTTGCCTTGTTAGTTAAGAACAAAATTAAATCTATGGCACTGAATGACATAGCGCCGGATGATGTGGAATCTGTGTGGCTGGAATTGAGGAACTACAAAGGCAAAAACACCCTAATGGGAGTTATGTACAGACCTCTTAACAGTGGTCAGGAACAGGGACGCAACGCTACACATCCCTCGGCACTATGGAGAATTTAGCATGGCCAATTCTCGTATCCACATCGTTGGACTGTGGGAGCACCCGGTGGAACACCATGCAGACACAGGGAGAATGTGAAACTCCACATAGATAGTCGCCTGTGGGTGGAATCGAGCCCAGTGCTCACATCTGAGTTTTGTGATTAGATTCATACAATACTACCCTCTGCTGGCCTCCCCTCACCACTGCATCAGTGGCACAGTTTTTAACACTCTAAGAAGATAACAAATCCTTTACTGTGAATCTGTCAAATTGCATGGCCGTTTGATTTTTCAAATAATATCAGCAGTTTTGTCTGATACTAAGCAATGTTGTTCCTGCGTCATTACCAACACCACTGGACCTTTTTCAGGACTTTTCAATACTTTCTCACATAAGTTTTAAGTATTGCAAGTCACAGAATGAGAAATCAGTTCATCTCGTCTCCTGACAAAATGGTTCACTCAGAGGTGAGCATTTCCATTCTGACAGGCCCAAGTATATTGATGGTGCTGTCAGTTTGGGTGGTGTTGTGAGCTGCTGCCCTCTCTCCCACCCACACTGAATCTTCGGGTGTGGAGGCCAGCTGAGGAAGAGATTTTGCCATTTTAAACACGACAGGCACTGTCAGACCTGCACCCACGTATAGATACCCACACAGTCAAATACAAACACACAGGTATAGGGTGTGTGTGTGTGTGTGTGGGGGGAATGGATATTGGGCACTCCACCACCCAGCTTCACTCTTCGTATCCGATACCGAGCTGTTTGTACTGGAATAGGATACAGGGAAGGATGGAGTGAGGGTGGGAATGGGTGACCCTGCTGTTAATGCTGGTCTGGGTGGGGTAGGGGGGGTAGATGGTGACGTGCCCATAGGGAGTGTGTCAACAGTGTTGCATCCATCCAGTGCTATTAGTGAAGGGGATATAGTAGAGGGGAAAGAGAGAGAGAGAGAGAGAAGGTGCTGCATGCTGGGTGGTGAGCTCAGACCGTGTTCGCTATGTCTCGTGGTGTGGCCCCCTCTGGGAAGAGAATGGTCCTTCTTTGTACTAGTCCATTCACCAGGACCTCCATGCCCGTGTCGACAAACCATGGTGTCTTTGCCCCTTATCTGCCATGGCCAGGATAAACTGTGCAGGGCAACTCCAACCTCAGAAAGCTCAACCATGTGCCCATTGGCCTCTTAAAGATAGCACCAGTGCCAGGGATCACGGAATACCAAGGGGCATGCAGGTGATGGTGATTACCTCCAAGCTAGATTGGTGGGAGAATCGGGCTGGTATTGAATGAGAGGGACACCATGGGGTGAGTTGGGTAGTCAATGAGGTGACGCCGATAAGATAGCACCAGGAAACTAGCTCAGCCTCGTGCAGACAATCCCTCTGTCTCACTCAATGAAAATGTCACTGAGACGAATTATTATTCGATTCAACCCTATGAGTCGAAGACTCTGCTGACCGCAATCTCAGTTGCAACGCTGCAGCTGCTTGACCAATGCTCTTCATCACAGAGAAGGAGCTAAACGTTACCTTACCTTTGGAAAATAAGGTAATGGGGAGGGGGTGGTTGAAGTATCATTGGGGAAGCATTTTATGGCAAAGCCATCATAATTCTATTAGTTTTAAAATAGAGATGGAAAAGGATGAACCACATCTAAAACTTAAAGTTCTAAATTGTTGAAAACCAATTTTGATGATATTAACTAAGAATTTTCCAAATTCGACTGGGACAGATATTCTCAGAAAAGGGGGTCAGTTGGGAAGTGGGTTGTCAGGGGTACAGAGACATTATGGCCCTGTTAGGGTGAAGGGTAACGCTGGCACATGTAAGGAATGCTGTAGGAATGGAGAAGCTGAGGTTCTGGTCACGGATAAACAGGAAGCATATGTCAGGTATCGACAGCAGGAATGAGGATTTTTTTCTTAATTCATTCACGGGATGAGGGCGTGCCTGGCTAGGCAAGCATCTATTACCCAACCCTAATTGCCCAGAGGGCAGTTAGCAGTCAACCACATTGCTGTGAGTCTGAAGTCACTTGTAGGCCAGACCAGGTAAGAATAGCGGTTTGTTTCCTTAAAGCATGTCAGTGAACCAGATGGATTTTTCTGACAATCGAAATGGTCATCATTAGCCTCTTAATTCCTGATTTAAAGTGAATCACTACAAGAGTCTGAAGGCAACAAGAGTATAGTTAATAGGGAAATTGGGAGCATAAAAAGGCAACATGTGATAGCTTTGACAAATAGAGTTAAGGAGAATCCAAAGGAATTCTACAAATACATCAAGGACAAAAGACTAACTGTGGAGAAAATAAGACATCCTTAAAGATCAGCAAGACTGCCCATGTGCACAGCCACAGGAAATGGGGAGGTCCTGAATGAATATTTTGCATGGATACTTACTGTGCGGAGGATATGGAAGCTGGAGAACTTGGGAAATAAGTCTAGGAAAGTGTCTGTATTACAGAGGAGCTGCTGGAAGTCTTAAAACATCAAAGGAAGGAAAATGTCCTGGTTTTTATTAGATGTACACTAGAATTCTGTGGGAAGCTAGGGAAGTGATTGCTGGGCCCCATTAATAGCCACAGGTTGACTGGAGGTTGGCAATGTGGTGCCACTACTTAAAGGATTTAAGAAGGGTAATAAGAAAAAGGTAGTCAGCCTGACGTCAGTGGTGAGTAACTTGTTGGAGGGGCTTATGAGTCATCGGATTTTCACGTATTTTGAAAGGTAACAACTGATTAAGGATAATCAACATGACTTTATGCAAGCAATATTGTGTCTCACTGACTTGATTGAGATTTTTTGAAGAAGCGACTAAAAAGAGTAAATGAGAGAGAGTGGTGTACATTGTTGATGTGGACTCCAGTAAGGCGTTGAATAACATTGCGGTTGGATATCTGTTTTACAAGGTTGGTTCATATGAAAGCCATTTGGATAAAAAACTGGCTCAAATGTTGGAGACAGAGGGTGGTGGTAGAGGGTTGCAATATCCTGGCAAAGGTTTGCAATGCTCTCCATGCTGTGCAGATAGTCCAGTTTATGGAGTAATCCACTAGCACGGCCTGCACAGCTCTCCATCGTAGCCGTTGCCTTACCCTAGTTTATGGTGTCTGGGCTGGTTCTGTGAAGCAGATTCAGAATTTGAGGCAATGGACCATTCTAGCGGATTTGGCAATTTCTCCATTCAATGTTTGCTTTCTTGGGATTAGATCCACCATTGTCTCACTTTTCTTGTTATCCCAATCCCTCCATCTCCGTATCCATATTTTTAGCAAGCTATCAGTTAATAAATTACTTGGTTTTTTTTCTGTATCTTTCCCTGGCCTTAGTTTTTGACTCCCTTGTGCGTCGAGTACTGGCATTGTGATGCTCAGAAACATTGAAATGGTGTGTGTCAGGCTGTTGTTCACTTCCTGGTGTGTCCCATGTGGCGTTCTATGGACAGGGGTGTTCCAGCAGCTCTGACTCACATGGTTGAAACTTGGTATCGGCCTGCCCACGGAACGCCTCTGTTTGTCTCTCTAAGTTGATCGTGCGGTCAGTAACCTGAGGAAAATCCTGGAGTATAATTGTAAAGGACCAGGCATCTAACTTGTAGCTGAGGGGCTTCTGTCTGACTCCTGTTATTGAAAAGTTAGTGGAGCTGCTGGGGATGGTTTGCTGGAGGTTGTGCTGTGAGCTGCCTCAGACATTCAAAGAGACCTGAAGACTTGGTGACCCAACTCTGGATGGAGTATGGGGACTGTAGTTACTGCATCTGGGTCTGTAACATGAAAAACAAATGGAGCAGAGGCTACAGAGATGTGACACTCTGAAAACACGGAGTGAGTGTGTGTGGGGAAAGGGATTTGCTGTATCTGCCCGTGTTTTCGCCTGGACAAGCACATACTCTCCCCATTACATACACTGATGGACACCCTCCCTATCTGCTCCACACACACATTCTCACTCTCCCTCTCTCACATGCGCACACGTGCACTCCACTCAGTCACACACGCACTCACGCACACAATCCCCCTCACTCTCTCTCACATACACACAGTGTTTCTTTGTCTCTCCCCTTCACACAGACATGCCCCTCTCTCCCACATACGCACACACACGTATGAACATATAAATCTGCGGGGAGAATTTGTATTTGACCATTTGTATTTGCAAATGCATTTTATTTTGTTCCAAAAACATACAATTTGTATTCAGTCAGTCAATGTGATATTTTATAACTCCTACTTTGTAAATAAAACCAATCTGACTCCAGGTGAAGATAGACAGCGTCCAAATAAGTTCTCACGCTTAGAATACATTGTCTGACCTCAAATGTTACTTAATTTACCTGAAAGTATCTCCAGGCAGTGACTTGAAATAAATTCTATGATTTGCATAATAATCAATCAAACTTGCATCTCCATTCTAACTGATTAAGTATTTATGAGCCATCTCAGGTGTGTACAATTCATGTGCCTATGTTGTACAACCCTTTGATCTTTTCCTTATACCTTCTGTGTTTAAGATTTTCCTATCTCTCTTACACCTGATGAAGGAGCAGCACAATGAAACCATGTGTTTACAAATAAACCCAGTGGGCTCTCACCGGGTGTCATTTGATTTCTGACCTTGTCCAACCAAATCCAAAACTAGCAACTCCATATCATGGTTTTTACTCGTTAGCTAATCCTCTCCTCCAACAAGTAAATTGTTCCTAACCCCATTTGTTCTTGTCTTGCATAATAATCTTTTCCGAGGCATGTTATGCATTGATGTCTGGAAATCCAGATATAATACATCTATAGGATCCCCATTATCCACCTTGCTTGCTACGTTTTTTTTAAAGAAAGTTAGTCAGATCATTTAAACATGATTTATCCTTCATAAAACTATGTTGACTGTGCTGGATTGTGGTTTGATTTTGGAAATCTTCTGTTATTAATTCCTTTTTAATGGATTCTAACAATTTGTCTTCAATCCCAATAGTTTCTCATTACTTTTCATTCCCAGTGAAGCTGGTAATTCGAAGTCCTTCCCTTTCTATCACCTCTATGTTCCCTTTCACAATTCCTGTGTAACAGGCACAAGGCTGTCAAAGATCTGCTCCAATTGCTGTGTAAGAGGCATGAATGGCTGATTGGATTCATTCTGTTCCTGCTTTACACACTCGCTGGGCTGACTGTCCTCCTGGCTTTCCTACATTATAGTCTCAATGGACTTGCATGTTCTGCTCCTGTCTCTGACCAAGCGCTCAAGATCTCAAGGTCCACTTCCGGTTGCTCAATGAAATGTCTGGGGTCTTATGGAATCTCCTCGTTCAAATGTCACTTTTCATGGGCTGAAATATGCAGGCAAGTTGTGTTGCCTATATTGGGTAGCTCAGTGGTTAGCACTGCTGCCTCACTGCACCAGAGATCCCAGTTCAATTTCCGTCTCCAGTTTCCTCCCACAATCCCAAGATGTGCAGGTAAGGTGGATTGGCCATGCTAAATTACCCATAATGATCGGGGATGTGGAGGCTAGGTGCATCAGTCATGGAAAATGCCAGATTATAAAGATTGGGAGGGGTGGGTCGTGGGGATTGGATGGGATGATCTTTGGAGGGTCAGTGTGGAGTCGATGGGTCAAATGGCCTGCTACCACACTGCAGGGATTCTATGATTAACACCTTTGTTGCAGAAATCAGTTTTTTAGATTAGATTACTTACAGTATGGAAACAGGCCCTTTGGCCCAACAAGTCCATACCGACCCGCTGAAGCGCAACCCGCCAATAGCTCTACATTTACCCCGTACCTAACACTACGGGCAATTTAGCATGGCCAATTCACCTGACTCACACATCTTTGGACTGTGGGAGGAAACCGGAGCACCCGGAGGAAACCCACGCAGACACGGGGAGAACGTGCAAACTCCACACAGTCAGTCGCCTGAGGCGGGAATTGAACCCGGGTCTTTGGCGCTATGCGGCAGCAGTGCTAACCACTATGCCACCGTGCTGCCCAGTTGTGGGAACAATCTTTGAGTTCATTCCAACATCCTTTCCTCGGTGAGGAGATTAATTCTGTGTGCACTACTCCAGATGTGATCTCATTAAGACCCAGTACAGCAGCAGGAACACTTTGCCAGCCAGCTGTAAGGTTCCCACTCAGGTTAGAGCAGTTTCAGCTGTCTGGGGGAATACACAGCAAAGCTGAATGTTCATTGTCCTTCTCTACTCCACCAGCATAACGCGAGATCTGGTGATAATGTCACAATGACACTTGAGAAGAACAGGTAAGGTGTGGTGAGATGATATCAATGTTGAGGTATGCCTTGCTAAAAATCTCTCCTGAATCTACCATTAACCTCACCAGACCCCATGTCATTCAGAATCTGGTAAGATGGAACTTAGAAACGGCAAGGAGAAGCAAACATTGATGAAATTTGTATATCAAAGTCAAAATTGTGATGCAAATGTTTATGGTCCAAAACAGGAAATTAGACATACAAGTTAGTGGGTACTGCAGTAATAATGAGCAGCTTCAAGTTAAATCTAAAGAGTTGTTAATCCAAGTGAATGTTAATGCTGGGAAAATGGATTACATGAGCGTCTATGAGATGGGTTGCTTTAATGATATGTTGAGCACCAAGTCGAGATCAGGCTGTTCTGGAATTGGTGATGTGTGATCAGAAGAGCTAATTGAAGACTTTGTTGTAAAAAAGCTTTTGGGAATAGTGATCTTAAAATTTTCAATTTAAATGACATCTGACCACAAAGCAGTTGTTTTCTTAAATTACTGGTACATACCTGAGTCATGCAAGCCATTAAGATATGAGGATAAAGTTGGCTTCAGTGAATTTAAAAAGTACATTAAAATGATTTAATGAAAGATAGACAATGTCTGTTATTTGTACAAACACTGTAAGGCCTGCAACGACATTCTCGAGATTAATTCCTCAGATGACAAGGTTGTCTGATGAGGGAACTCCGCCTGTGTTCCAGAGAGTTTCAGAGAATGAGAGGTGATCGAAATGAAACTTTTTAAAAAATCACACAGAGGTGAATGACGAACATGGGCATTGACAAGTGAGAGCAATATTAGCGGGAATCCCAAGATATTCCACAAGAACATCAAGCAGAACAGAATAACCATGGAATAATTAGGACCCATTAGACATCAAGGGGACAATCTGTGTGTGAAGCTGGAGAAGATTGATAGATTGTGACATGAGAGCTTCACATCTGTTTTACTTGGGAGAAGAAGGAGGCAGGCGCATATTTCAAGAAGACCGGTTTGGGAAGCTCTTGAGCAGATTGAAATGAGATGCGAGCAGGAAATAATGGTTTGGCTGGAGTAAAATTGGACAAGTCCCCAGGTCTGGAAGAGTTGTATCACAGGCTGCAGTGGGAGACAAGGGAGAAAATGCCCTGACTTGAATGTTTAAGTAGAATCTGGTCACATGGGAGTTGCCAGAGTAATGGAGAGCACCCTTTACAGGAAGGGTTGGTGCAGGTAGACCAGGAAACTATAGATCAGTGAGTATCAGATCCATTTCAGGGAAGCTATTGGGGAAAATAGGGAAGGAGACAATTGATCTTCATTGAGAGAGGCAATGTTTGATCAAGGATCGTCAGCATGCAGTTGTCAGAGGGTAGTCAAGCTGAATGAATTTTATTGAATTTGTTCGAGAAGGTCGTTTGTATGTTTTCGTTTTCAGCAACACCTTTGACAAAGCCTCACATGATAAAGAAAGTACAATCTCATGGTATCAAGGATAACTTGGTAAGTGGCATTCAAATGGTCTTAGAGGCAGGAGAAAGAGGGTGGAGGGAAAAGGCTGTTTGTTTGTCTGGACATACACTGGTACCCCAGGAACCAGTGTGTGTCCCTTATTCTTTGTGGTATTCATAAATGATGTAGGTGTGAATGTGGAGGGGGTGGGAAGTGTGTGATTAGTAAGTCTATCTTTGACACAAAAACGGCCAGGTGTTTGACAGTGAGGGGGAAGGCCTTATGTTACAGGAAGATACAGATTGAATTGGTCAGATTTACAGATCAAAGGCAGATGGAATGTAATCCTGATTAATATGAAGTGATGCACTTTGGATGAAGGAACCAGACAGGGGAGTACTCAATGAATGGCAGCACACTAAGTAGCTCAGAGGGTGCTTCTCCACACATCCCTGAATGTGACTGAACATGATAATAGGTTAGTTCAGAAGGCATTGGGAATAGTAAATAGCCTTTACTCATCAGGACATAGATTATAAGAGCTATACAGGACTTTGGTTCGGCCAAGATGGAATACTGTGAGCCAAATACTGTTCTGGGAGCCAAATTACAGGAGGAATGTGCTTGTACTGGAGGGGGTGCAGAGGAGATTCACCAGTATGTTCCCTGGGATGGAGCATATCAGCTATGGAGAGAGGCTGGATAAGCTCAGGATGTTTACTTTGGAGCAGAAAAGGCTGAGGGGGACGTGATTCAGAAGGATAAGATTATGAGGGGCATGGACAGGGTGGATAGACAGCAGCTGTTCCTTTTAGTCAAAGGGGAAAAAACAGGAAACACACTTTTAAAGTGAAGGGTTTGACGGTTAGAGAGGATTTGCAGATTGCTTTTCACCCAGAGGGTGTTAGGGTCTGGAATGTACTTCCTGAGAAGGGAGTTGTTATGGTAAGCACAAAACAGTTAAATAGGACTTGGACGAGCTCTTGAAGTGTTCTAACATTCCCGGCTACATGTCTCATGTAGGAGAGTGGGACTAGTGTAAACTGTGCTGTATTTTTCACGGTACAAAGACTATGCTTTATGATTGTATGGTGTGGACATAAATTTATGGGTTTCTGAAGAGAATATTAACATGAATTATAAGGGTGAACTGTCAATGGAAAAGGTTAGAGAAAACAAGTGCTGCCTCGTTGCAGTCTGAACCCACAGGAAGGCGAATAGAGTACAGCGCAATACCAAAACAATGAAGCAACTTCTTCAGTTCTGTCTTCACAGAAGGAAACAAATCAAATCTTTCCAGCAAGACTGGAAAGTTTAAGTCTCAGGAGAAAAGAATGAAATTAATAAATAAATGTTTGGGAGAAATTATTGGGACTGAAAATATGTTTGAACTTAGAATAGAGATGGAAGGTGAGAAGGCAAAGTCCAATAACAGGGTCCTGTGTTTAAACAAAGTAAACAGCAATAGCATGAGGGAAGAGTTGGCTAAAGTTATCTGGAAGCAAATACTTTACAGTGGAACTATATATGAACAGTGGATGGCTTTCAAAGTAATTTTTCCAAGTGCTCCGCAACAGCACATAAATGGAAGGACTTAGGAAAAGGGGTAAGCTGTCATGGATGTGTCAGTAAATAAGGGAGGCTATCAAATTACAATAAATCGCATAAATAATGGCAAAGACCAGTGTGAAACTAGAAGATTTGGAAAACTTTAAAGGTCAAAAGAGCAACAAAAAAAAACTTTCAAGAAACATAAGATAGATTATGAGAGTAAACTACTTCAGAATATAAAGATAGATAGCAGAAGATTCTATAAATATATAAAATGAAAAGAGTGGCTCAGGTAAGCATTGGTCCTTTAGAGGGTGAGAAGGGGGATTCAGTAGTGGGATATGAGGAAATAGCCGAGGAATGGAACAGATATTTAGTCGGTCTTCACAGTGAAGAACACCAATAACATGCCAGTAAATGTTAAAGGGAGGAAGGTAGGTGAGGACCTGGAAACAATCATTCCCATGAGAAAGATAGTGTTGGGCAAGCTAATGGATTGAAAGATAGGTAAGTCTCCAGGACCTGCATCCCAGGGTACTAACAGAAGTGGTGGGAGAAATAGCAAATTCATTTGTGAAAACTTTTCTAAATTCACTGGACTCTGATGCAGTTCCAGCAGATTGAAAATAGGAAATCAGACACCACTGTTTAAAAAGGGAAGTAGGAAAAAAATGGCAAATTATAGACTGGTTAGCCTAACATGTGCAGTGGGGAAAATACATCAATCTGTAATCAAAGAATAAATAGCATGCATCGAGATATAAATTGTCCCTTTGGACAGACACAGCATTAGTTCATGAAAGACAGGTTATGCTTAACTAATTTACTAGAAATCTATGAAGACATTATGACCACAGAGACCCAGTAGATGTGATGTACCGAGATTTACAAAAGGTATTCGACACAGTGCCGCCAAAAAGATTGCTGCATAAGGTAAAGATGCATGGCATTATGGGCAAGGTATTAGCATGGGTAAAGGATTGGTTAACTAACAGGAAGCAATGAGTGGGAAAAATGAATGATTTTCTGGTTACTGATCAGTGACTAGTGGTGTGCCTCTGGGATCGGTGCTTGGGACCGCAATTATTCACATAGATGTTTTGGAGTTGGGGACCACATGTAGCATCTCAACAATAGCAGATTACACTAGAAGGAGTGGCAGAGCAAAGTGTACAGAGGACTAATAAACTTTACAATGGGACTTAAATATTATAAGTGAGTGGGCAAAGGTCTGGCAGATGGAGTACAATTATAATAAATGTGAAGTCATCCATTTTGGTAGGAATACCAGTAAAAAAGACTATTATTTGCATGGTAAAAAATGCAGCATGTGTCTGGGCAGAGGGACCTAGATGTCCTTGTGCATGAATCACAGAAGTTGGCCTGTAGGTGCAACAAATAATTAACAAGGCAAATGGAATTGTGTCCTTCATTGCGAAAAGGATTGAATTTAAACACAGGGAGGTTATGTTGCAGCTGTACAGGGTGTTGGGGAGGTCTCACCTGCAATACTGTGTGCAGTTTTGGTCTCCCTACTTGAGAAAGGATGTCCTGGCTACATGGATGCAGAGGAGGTTCGCTAGGTTGGCTCTGGAGTTGAGAGGGTCGGCTTATGAGGAGAGACTGAGTGACTGGAATTATTGATTGGAATTTGAAATAATGAGGGAGGATCGTGTAGAAACATATATGATTATGATTGGAATAGATAAGATAGAAATAGAGAGGATGTTTCCAGTAGCAGGTGAAACTTGGACCAGAGGGCAAAATCTCAAAATTAGGTGTAGCAGATTTAGGACTGAACTGAGAAAGAACTTCTTGACTAAGAAGGTTATGAATTCCCTGCCCACTGAAATAGTTGAGGCTTTATCATTGAATGCTTTTGAAGCTCAGATCGATAATATTTGAGCATTAAAGGAACAATGGGTTATGGAGAGCGGACGGGTAAGTGGAGCTGAGGCCATGAAATGATCAGCCCTGATCTTATTGATGCTCATAGATTTTATGTAATGGGTCAACATGAAATGGGAATCATATTTGAGACAATGACTGGTTGATACATACAGAGAGGCAATGGATGCAATGCATTTGGATTTTCAGAAAGATCTTGGTACAGACTCTGGCCTAGTGTGCAAAATCAAATGTCACAGGATTGGGGCTAAAATATCAACATGGTTTTAGAATTGGAGAGCTGACAGGAAACAGTGAACATGAATAAAGCAATATGTTTTGAAGTGGAAGGAACATGCTGTGTTGCAGGGATCGGTGCTTGGGCCTCAACTGTCCCCAATGCATGTCAAACATTTAGTTGAGGGAATCAAATGCAATACTCCCAAAACTGCTGCAAGCACTAAACGAGGTCGGATTGTGTGTGGGTGAGGAGGATGTAGAAAAGCTACAAGATGATTGAGACAAGTGGAGTGAATGGGCAAATACATGGCAGATGGAAAGCAATGGGAGTGGATGTGACGATGTGTATTTTGGTGGGAACAATAGAACAGCAACCTATCATTTGAAAAGGGATTCGTTGAAACATGTTGATCTTTAAAGGGATTTATGTTCAGTCTTTGTTTATTCTGTGCAACCCTCCGAGGTCCATGCAGGGCAGTGAGTTCTGAACCCAGAAGTCAATAATGGGAATGGCATTGGCACACTGACCAGTGAACACAGACCCAACTAGAGGAGAGTTGTAACATTGAAAAGGACCTGAATCTCCTTGTACACCAGTCTCTGACAGCAATATTGCAGGAAAGAAAGCAGTTAGGAAGATAAATGTTGTTGAAAATGCGTTGCTGGTTAAAGCACAGCAGGTCAGGCAGCATCCAAGGAATAGGAAATTCGACGTTTCGGGCATAAGCCCTTCATCAAGATAAATGTTGTGTTGACCTTCATTTCAGGGAGATTTAAGTCCAGGAGTAAGGGTGTTTTACTGCAGCTGTGCAGGGCTTGTTGAGACCCCATCTCAAACATTGTGCAAGATTATGTGCAGTTTTAGTCTCCGTACCTCATAAAGAACAAACCCAACATTGAGGAAGAGCAGTGAAGGATGACCAGACTGATCTCTGGGATCACTGACTTGTTGTGGGGCAGATCTTGCATTGACTGGATTGGGCCTGTAATCCATGGGCTTTAGGAAAATGAGTGGATATCAATGAAATATATAAAACCCAGACAGGGCGAGAGAGATTGGCAGCAAGGATGGTAATTCCCCTAGCTGGGACGTCTAAAACAAGGAGCCACAGTATTAGGTGCAGGCAGGTCACTCTGCATTGAGATGATAATAATTACAGACTGATGAACCTGGGGAGTTCTCTCCCACATAAGGCTGTGGAAGCCAGAACACTGAATATAAATAAGGATTTCTGGACACTAAAGGGATCAGAAGACAGATGGAGTACAGCTGTCAGAGGATCTCAGATATTAGGAAGGAGATCTCTGCAGTGTCAACAGCACTGTGTTTCCCATTCCTTTTTCTGATACCGAGTTTTCTGTTGGTTTTATCCTTCCAAACCTCGGAGCAGTTTGATATATTTGAGTGTCTTGCTTGTCTGTTTTAGAGACCATTGAAGAGTTTATCACATGTCATGTGTCTTGAGTCATTTTTTTGGCCAGACCAGGAAAGCATGGGAGATTCACTTCCTGAAAGTACATTGGGTAAGGAAATAGATATTTACAGTCAACATTGGCTTCAAGGTCACTGTTGCTGACACCAAAATTTAAATCTTAATATTGTATTAATTGTTTTAACTTCCACCAGCTGCCAGAGCATCAGCCTGGTCTGGATTAGTAATCCAGTGATATTTTCAAAACAGCACCATCTCCACATGGGGACCTATCAGATACCCCACTGAGCAGATTATTTCTGTGCTGCTTGACAGCTCTGTCAGAAAAAAACAGTAATTTGACTTTTGTGAAGACACTGGGGATAACTAGTCAGATTGTAACTATTTGTTTCTTTGAGAACTGGACATAGCTGAGTAATTTTCCGCATTGCCAGGGAGATGTCAGAGTTAAAAGTGAGGTCTGCAGATGCTGGAGATCAGAGCTGAAAATGTGTTGCTGGTTAAAGCACAGCAGGTCAGGCAGCATCCAAGGAACAGGAAATTCGACATTTCGGGCCAGATCCCTTCATCAGAGCCATTCCTGATGAAGGGCTCTGGCCCGAAACATCGAATTCCATGTTCCTTGGATGCTGCCTGAGCTGCTGTACTTTAACCAGCAACACATTTTCAGCTCAGATGTCAGAGTTGTCAGCTTGGTGGAAATGGTCGATTGAGGGATTATCCCAGTCAAAAAGTTACAGATTGTGTTTGAATATAATGCTGCTTCAGTTGCTGCTACTGCTGTGGTGTATAGCACCACATCAATGTCAGGAATTCTGTATTTAAGAAAGTTCAGGGAGTTATGTTATTGAAAGTATTTACAGAGGAATTTTGACTTGGAAACAAATTGAGTGCAATGTAGAATTAGTGATGAAAGAGGAGTTCTCAAGTCATAGACTCTTCGAGTCATACAACATGCAAACAGACACTTTGGCCCAACTCATCCATGCTCACCAGGTTTCCTAAACTTCCAAACCTTTCCTATTCATGTACACATCAGATTGACTTTCAATTGTTGAAATTGCACTCACCAATACCTCTTCCTCTGACAGCTTGCTACATATGCACACCAATCTCTGTGAGAAACAGCTGCCCTTAGATCTCTTTTAAATCTCTTCTCTCTCACCTTCAACTTATCCTCTCTGATTTTGGATACCCCCTCCCTGGGCAAAAGACCTTGTCTATTTATCCTATCCATGCCACTGTTAATTTTATAAACCTCCGTAAGGTCACCCCTCAGCCTCCTATGCAAAAGGAACAAAATCCCTGCCTGTCCATATACCTCAAAACATCCCGTCTCTGTCACATCATTTTAAGTACTTTGTCCCCTTTCCAGGTTATAACATCCTTCCTACAGCAGGGCGACAATAATTGTACTCAGTACTCCAAATGTGGCCTTGTACAGCCACAACATGATGTCCCACTTTCTGTACTTAGTGCTCTATCTGATGGAGGTAAGTGTTCCTAATGCCTTCTTCACAGCGACTCCACTTTCAAGGTACCTGCATCCTGGGTATGTCTGTTCGAATACACTCCCCAATACCCTATCGTTAACTGTATAAATCGTGCCCTAATTTGTCTAACAAAATGCAACACCTCACATTTATCTGCATGAAGCTCTACCTACCAATCCTCAGCCCACTTTTCCAGTTGATCACGATCTCATTGTTCTCTAAGATAACCTTCTTCACTGTCCACTATTAACACCAATTTTGGAAGGTTTGTCTTTGAACTTACTATCCATAATTCCTATATTCTCATCTAAATCATTTACAAAAACAATGAACAGCAGCAGAATGTTCCTTGTGGCACACCACTGGTCACGGGCTTCCGATTTGGGCAACACATCTCTCCCAGCATCATCTACCACCTACTGTCAAGCCAATTTTGTGTCTAATTGGCTAGCTCTCACTGATCCCAGTGATGTAACTTTATGAACCTCCAGCACTTCAGCCATGGCTGTCAATGATACACATAAGAAAGTCAAGAGAAGTGCAGATTTCATAAACCAAAAATCTAAGACAGAAATGTGCTGGAAAAGCTCAGCTGGTCTGGCAGCATCTGTGCAGAGAAATCAGAGTTAATTGGTTACAACACTAATTAACCCCCACCACACCATCAAACCCCCCACCCCCACCCCCCATCCCACACGCAAATTTAAACTTGCAAGACAGAAAAGATTTAGCCCGTGCTGTAATCTGTAAAAATTTGAAGGCCAAGAAACATCCTAAAGATCAGTATTTAAAGTAAAAATTAACAACTTTTTTTTAAAGTCTAACAGGGAATAATTAGCTAACAAGTATTTGCAACTTCTTTGTCTGACCTATCTTTTCTTTTCTCTTCTACAATACTGGTTCGATAAAACCCCAATTAAGATTTACCAAAGCAGACAAATTTCAGAACCTGCCAGCTGTCGAATCTTCTCTTTTCATCTTCCTCTGTCTTCTTTTCTTCCCTTTAGAGTTTCTGTTTCACAGGTCATTTCAGAGAGCTATTCTCCGGGCAATCTGCAGATGTTGGTGCCGTGGCAGTTCTCCCCTAACTGGTAAAAGCATCAGGTCATTTCATTTTTCTATAATATTGCCAAATGCCAAATTTAAACTCAATTGTAGTTTAGTTTCTTGGGGCATAATTTAAACGGATTGATTAAACTTGTTTTTTTTTGTCTCATAGCAATCCAGGTACTGCCAGCTGCTGGACCAAATGTTACGTTGTAAACTTTTCAGAACTCACTGTGTTTTAAATCCTTCAAATCTCTTAAAGGTACAGTACCCTTTACATGCTCATAGCACCTACCCTCTCTAAAAAGAACCATCATAATGAAAACATGGTCTCATTTGTTTTTCTATTCTTTAAACACATTACCATAACATACAGATAATTGAAATCTAAGTTCACCTTAACTTTTCCCATGTACCTATATTTTACATTGGATAAATACAAATCTCATCTAAACTTTATCAGTTAAATCTGTGAGAACGCATCTGTGATTACATTCTTACGACATGCTACATGTCCAATTTTTAAACTAAAAGTCTGTAACTTAAGACTCTAATGAAATAGTCTTTAAAGAGTTCAAAGAATGTAAGCAGATTGGGATCCATGCACATAACCACCTCCAACACACTGTTTGTGAGTACACATTAAAATGTCATAAGGCTAGTACCAAACTCAATAGTTCTTTCTCCATCATGGAATATTTTCTTTGGTGGATGTTGAGTTTCTTTGAAAAGTACAGTCCCATCTCATTGTCCTGTAGCAGTATAGCTCCAACTCCTATGTCAGTAGCGTCGATGGCAACTTTGAAGGGTTTTGAAACATTTGGTGTATGTAGAACTGGTTTGTGGTCAATATTTCTTTTTAATGGTCGAGTGCCTTCTGGCATTGTTCTGTACACCAAAACTTTGTGTTCTTCTTCAGCAAGTCGGTTAATGGTGCCACCACACTGCTGACGTCTGGACCAAACTTCCAATAGAATCTGTTGAGTGCTAAGAAGCAAAGGACCTTTTTCTTCAAGGTCGGTCGTGGAAATTCCTGGGTAACTTTTGTCTCTGTGTTCCATGGAGTCAACTTTCCATGACCAATGCTTTGTCCCAAGAACATCACGTCTGCTTTTGCGAATTCAGTTTTGTTTAATTTTATCACCGGTTTTGTTTCATGTATTCATTCAAAGAGCGCTGCAACTGTACCAAGTGATCTTTCCAGGACTTAGTAAAGATCACTACATCGTCCAAATGGATTGCGCAGTTTATTAATCAGGCCACAACTCTGTTCATGAGCCTTTAAAATGTGTTGGGTGTGTTCTTCATTCCAAAGGGCATCACTTTGAATTGATACAGTCCATTTGGAGTTACAAATCAGAAATTTCTTTTACCGTCTCTGATAAAGGTATCTGCCAGAAACCACGCATTAAGTCCAACTTTGTGATGTAACTGACGTGTCCAACTTTCTCGATACAGTCTTCCAATGTCAATATTGGATATAAGTCTGATTTTGTAACAGTGTTGACCTTCCAATAATCCAATCAAAATCATTGAGTCCCAACCGGTATGGGAATGAAGATAATCAGTGAGCTCCACTCACTCGGGCTTGGTTCGATGATGACCTCATTGAGCATAGCCTCCACCTCCTTCTGGACCTGTCTGGCTTTGAGAGGATTAAGCCGATAGGGGTGTTGATTTATTGGAACAGTATTCCATACATCTACTTCATGTCCAATGGCATTAGTTCTCCCCATACGATTCTTACATTCTTACTGCAATAACAAACGTTTCAACTGCGTTCTATGCTCCTGAGGCAGATTGTTTATTAACCTATCCCTCTGCTCAAGGACTTCTACACTTTTAACATATTTTGATGCACATCAAAATCCACAACGTTTGGAATTGATTCCTCACTCTGTGGAGCAGAAACTAGCACCTGTTTCTCCAATTCTTTCTCTCCTCTACTTTTCAGGAGGTCACACCCATTTATAAGGCATATGAAGGGATTTCTGAATGTGGGAATTGGTGACAGAGGTCCTAGTTTCATTACTACCTGTGGCCTACCTACTATTTGGCATGTATGACACGTATGCCAGAAGTTAACCATATCTTTGTGCATTCCAGGTCAATAAAAATGTTTTTGTCCCTTAGCCTGAGTCTTTTGTACCCTTCGGCGACCTCCCTCAGATAGTTGACGTGCTACCCGTAACAATTCCTGTCTCTATGCTACCGGCAACACAATCTGGTGCACTTCAGCACACTACTCATCTGCACTAACCTGCCATAATCTCCATTTCCATCTTAGGATTCTATATTTCTGATAATAATCCTCAGGAATATCTCTGCCTCACTTTCAGAGGACGCATCCACATGATCTTTTATCATCTTGCCTGTCTGTTGCAAAGCCCTTAGCCTTTCAGGACTAAACACCTTTGTCTGATCCTCTGTTTGTTCATGTTTTCCCTGCACCATTACATCAAATAGGATGTCAGCTAACTGAACCTTAACTCCTTCATCTTGTCTTTAGTTTGTGACTCATGTTGCGACTTATGATAGTGGGATCTGGTTACTGTACAGTCTGGGAAAATACCAGTACATTTCTGTTTTAACTCCTCAGTTTCTTGGTCTGCTTGCGCTTCTCCACAACTAGGGGTATCACTCCTAACTTGGACCCTGCTAAATCATTCTCGAGAACAAACTGGATTCCTGGAACTCACACTCTGTCAGTCACTCCCACGGTTATGTCCCCAGACTTGAGAAGGCACTCCAACCTGATCTTATGGAGAGGAAAGCTAAATTTCTTTCCATCTATCCCACAATTTATGACACTCTCAGGTAACAGATCAGAAATACTGGAAATTTGCACATCTCTTACTATTAGAAACTGGCTAGGTTCTGTATCTCTCAAAATTATAACTTATTCTCCTTCTCCCCTGTTGGTTCTGAATAAATTTTACTCACAGATGTGAATTCTTTATAGAAATCAGGTATTAGCTCCATACCCAGCCTCTGCATAGGCTGTGCACTTTCCTGCAGCTCTTCGGTTCTTGTTGGGGTCTCCTTTAAGACTTTCACTAATGCCACTGGCTTACCTTCTTTTACCACATCTTTTCCACAGTCCCTTTCTTAACGACCAGCACTGTGACCATACAAATCCCTTCCTTATGCCAGTGAAAACATCTTTTTCCAATGCCCTTCTGAAATCACCGGCACTGTAGCTTTCTGTGTCCCACTCTATTACAGTGAAAGCACCTGAGGCCTTTATATCCTCTTGGGCATCTTCTTTAACCTGTGGTAAACTCCTATTCTCTACTGTTTCTTTTACAATTTAGCATCTCCACATCTCCCAAATGCAATCCTTTACAGGACGAAATTCTGGTTGGAAGCTTGTCTTATGCAGCAACATGTATTCATCAGCTAATTCTACTGCCCTTCTCAATTTCTGAACTTTCTGTTCCTCCATGTGAATTCTTATTATCTCTGGAAGTGAGTTTTTCAATTCCTTCAGCAGAATAATCTCCATTAGAACCTCGTAGGTCATATCTGTTTTTAAAACAAGCATCCATCTATCAAAATGCCTATGTTCAATTATTTCAAACTCAAGATAAGTCTGACCTGATTACTTCTTTATGTTTCTGTACTGCTGTCTATATGATTCTGGTACCAATTCGTGAGCACTTAAAAGAGCTTGTTTAACGTCTTGAGAATCTCGTGACTCCTCATCTGACAGCGGAGAAAGTACCTCACTCCCCCTGCCTACCACGTTAGTCAGAACTAGCATTACCCATAAATCCTTGGACCACTCCAAATGCCTAGTCAATTTTTCAAATGAGATAAAGAAGGATCAACATCTTTCTCATTAAAATGTTGCAGAGTATTGACATAGTTGCATATAACACTCCCGTTTCTTTTAATCTCCATCTTTTTAATGTGACTTTGCTGACTAAATCGCAATTTCTCAAGTTCAAATTCTCTCTCTTTTTGGTCAGTTAAGAACTTTCTCCTTCTCTCTTTTTTTCTCTCTCTCTCTGTTCTGTATTGCTTTCTGTTTCTTCTCTCTCTCTTTTTCTCTCCCTTTGTTTATCTTTAAACTGCATTTTCCTCAATTGTAATTTAAGTTTTTTTCTCACTCTACTGCACTTGGCTGTGTTTCTGACACACCTTAGTATGTGAGAAATTCCCAGACAATTTCAGCTTTACTTTTGTCCTTGGTTAAATCCAAATCTAATTTCCTTGCTAATTCTAAAAGTTTGGCCTTTATGTTTCCTTCTAAGATTTCATGGCAAATCTGAGAATCATCTTCAAACCCCTCTTAACTTTTTTAACAGCCATTTCTCTCACTTTTAATTTGAACAAACACAAGTCATTGGAATTAAATGAGTTGTCTCACTGACCTTTTATTTAAAGATCTCAGACACGAATTTGCAAATGTTTAAATATCCTTTGTTTTCTTTTCATCCCTCAAATCTATTCAAATCTGCTCAAATCTCAGACTGGGTCTGTCTAAACCTGTTCATATCGTGGACGAAAGCCCCCAAGCTGATACGACACAGGGTTAACCCCTCTCCTAATTTAAACCAGCCACACAGAAAAATTTCACCTCATGCCATAATCTGTTAAATTTTGAGACACAAAGATCCATTTACAGGGGTCACAATTTAAAGTAAAATTAACAATTTTGTTACTTAAATCCATCAGAGAATAATAAAACAAACAACTATTCAGAACTCCCTTCAGTTAAACGTACCTTTGACCTCCCACTCTGCAATATTGGTCCGATAAAACAAAAAGTTTACAAAAAATTATCACGTTTCAAAACCAGTCAGCTTTGTCGATTCTCCTTTGTGGACTTTCCTCTGTAGAGTTTTCTCTCGGTTGGCATCGATGTTCTGCTGTACAAACCTCTTATAGAGAGATACCTTTCAGAAAGACCTTCAGCTCGCAGTCTATCTTTCTGGATGTCCTTGGCAGTTCTCCCCATAAATGTCCAGTTTTATACCTCTAAACATTGGACCATTTCATTGATTTTGAAGTCATTAAGTTTTCAAACTCATTTTGATTTCAGTGTGTTGGGCAAAATTTAAACTGACCGAATTTGAATTGGTTTTTGTTTCGTGGCAACTCAGCTATTGATTTCACAGTCAAATGTTACATTTAACTTCTTTCAGAACACTTTGTACCAGCTTCCAGTCTCTCTTAAATGTAACATATATCTCTACACCTTCATAACAATAACTTATATCTGCCTTGCATAGCTTTCCATAAATTTGATCAACTTAGTAAGTTCACATAATAGTCTTTTCTGTTCCAAAGAGCCCCATTTTCTCTCATCCTTCCATTACATAAATCCTTCTTTCCAATTATCATTCCAATTACTTACATTGTTACTGGTATTCTTCGACAAAGAATTACATTGTGTGTATGTGTGTGTATATGTGTGTGTGTACTTGCATGTTGTGTGTATGTGTGTGTCTTTATGTGTATGCATGTGCGTGTGTATGTGTGTGTGCATTTTGTGAATGATTCTCTGGAATTGGACTGAGATGAAAGAATGAGATGTTATCACACTCCCATATGAAAGAGTAAATGTGCAACGTTTCAAAGATTTCTGACATCGAAACAGATGCAAAAACCTCCTTTAATCATGGATTGGGAAAGTGAACAAATGATGTTTATGGACAGAACAGCAGTAATGTAATGAACCTTTACAGGGATCATTGAACGACCAAATAATTAGTTTTCTCTTGAGAGTTTAAATTCAGCTTTTGTTTTTCAATTCTGTGTTGCATACGTTTTTATCAATATGCAATCAACATTGGTGACAAAGCCAGAAGTTGCTGGAAATGCTCAGTAGTTCTGTCATTATCTCTTGTGAGAAAGCAGATTCAACATAATGCAGAGGAATGGGTCTGGGTTGTTTGTGCTTTGTCAATAGTGTTCAGCGATATGCCGCTTAGGTGCATTAGTCAGGGGTAAATACAGAATAATAGAGTTGGGGAATGGGTTGGAAAGGGGTAATCTTCAAAGGGTCAGCATGGATGTGCTGTTTGAAATGGCCTGTTTTCCCACCGTAGGAATTCTATGATTCTATGATTTCTTCATAAAAAGAGTGGTCGGTGCCAGGATCAAGAATATCTCTGAGCATGCTCAGTGCACTTTGAAGTGGGAGGGTAAACAACCAGTGGTCGTGGTTCACATTGACACCAATGACATCGGTAAGAAGAGTGAAAGGTTGAAAGGTCCTGCAAAGAAAGTTCAGAGAGTTAGGAGTAAGTTTAAATGCAGGATCTCCAGGGTTGTAATCTTGGGATTACTCCCCGGGCACCTGAAAGTGAGACAAGGAAGAGGAAGATAGTCGAGTTGAATATGTGGCAAAAAGCTAGTTTGGAAGGAGGGTTTCCGATTTTTGGATGATTCGGATCGCGTTCAGGGCAGGTGGGAACTGTACAAAAAGGAAAGTGTGCACTTTAACTGGAGGGGCCCCACATCCTGGAAGGGAGGTGTGATCGTGTAGATTTAAGCTAATGATACAGGAGGATGGGAATCAAAGCAGCAGGTCAGCAAATGAGCAGAGTTTGTCAAATAAATATGCAGAGCCATTTTAATGACCATGCTGAGGGAAGGAATCATAACAATTTTAAAGACGTGAGTTGAAAGTTGGAGTATATGATAAGCTCACTATTATTGGGGATCAATAAATAAGGATGGAGGCCCTGTGAACGCAAGTGTTAAAGGAGAAAGATAAATCAATAGAACGTATGCTGAAAACATTTTTAACTAAATTTGTGTAGTACTTAGTCCTGATGAAGGGCTTATGCCCGAAACGTCGAATTTCCTGTTCCTTGGATGCTGCCTGACCTGCTGCGCTTTAACCAGCAACACATTTTCAGCTCTAGTACTTAGAATAAAATGAATGAGCTGATAGTGCAAATAGAGAAAAAATAAATTATGGCATGGTGGGCATGACTGAAATGTGGTTACATGAACATCAGGACTGGGGTGTTAAATGTCCAAGGCGACTCAGTATTCAGCCAAGAAGGAATAGCAGGTGGAGTGCCTGTATTGGTTAAGAATTATGTCAAGGCTGTATTAAGAAATGATATTAGCACATGGGTCAAAACTGATGAATCAGTCTGGTTTGAAACAAAACAGATGAAAAGAAACCCATTGGTATGAGCATTTCCAGCCCATACACCATCCCCCCCGCCCCCCCACCTCACAAATTACTTTCAGTGTAGGGAATAGCATGAACCAGGGAATAACGATGGCTTTAGACAAGGGCACATGAGTGATTATGGGAATATGAGCATGCATATTGACTGGATTAATCAATTTGGCAAGGGGAACCTCAAAGAATGATGTGTCGAATATATGACGGATTATTTCTTTGATTAACATGTCATGGAACCAACCAGAGAATTGTCTTTGGTATTACATAATGAGGAAGGAGTGATAAATCATATTGTAGTACAGGATCGTCTTAGAAAGGGTGACCACAACATGCAGGAGTTTCACATTCAGACTAACAGTGAAGACAGTCACATAGGAGAGGTTTAGTGTTGGACAATGATAATTGTATTGGCCTGAGGAATGGCTTGGCTTGATTGGACAAGTCAAAAAGCTTAAAGTGCAGGACATTTGAAGAACAGTGGCAACTACTTAGGGAGATAGTCAAAACCCTCAAATAAAGTGTAATCCTGAATGGAAGAGGAATTGTAAATGCGATCTATGTCTTAACAATAACATGACAGTTCTTGCCTGGTGGTATTATCGCTGACTACTAATCTAGATAATGTTCTGGGGACTCAGGTTCAAATGCTGCCATGGCAGATGGTGGAATTTAAATCCAATATGAATCTGCAATTAAGAGTCTATTGATGATAATGAATCCATTGGTCATTGTTGGAAACACCCATATGTTTAATGAAAGTTTTTTAGGGACGGAATCCACCATCTTTACCTCGTCAGACCTATATGTGACTTCCAACCCATACAAATTTGGTTGACGCTTAACTGCCCTCTGGGCAACTAGGGCCAGACAATGAGTGCTGTCTAACCAGTGACACCCTCGTCCTTTAATAAATTAAAAATAAACACTTTACTTGTCAGCAAACATTTACTAAAATCAAAATCAAAATGGCTACGAAGGAAAATGAATAGCAAACTTAAGAAATAATAAAGAACACTTCTCCGAGTAGACAAAAAGTAACAGAATGCTGAAAGTAAATGTTGGCCTTTGAGAGGATGAAAATGGTGAAGTAATAATGGGAAACTCAGAAATGGCAGAGGTAAAGTCAACACTTGCTGTTTTCACAGTGCAAGATAATTTCTTCCCAAAATTTAAAACAACTGCAAAGGATCATGATGGAAGTACGATGACGAGGAAGAAGATGTTAAATACATTGATGGGATTATAGGCAGATCAGACCCTCGGCCTGCAGTCTATTGTATTAAAGGAGGTAACAGCAGAGATAGTGGACATATTAGTTAGGATATTCAAAAAATCCTTGGATTCTGGAACGGTATGAAGTATTGGAAATGTAATTTACTTAGATTTCTTACAGTGCGGAAACAGGCCCTTCGGCCCAACAAGTCCACACCAACCTGCCGAATCGTGACCCACCCAGACCCATTCCCCTACATTTACCCTTGCCCTT
This sequence comes from Hemiscyllium ocellatum, assembly GCF_020745735.1. Lineage (NCBI taxonomy): Eukaryota > Metazoa > Chordata > Chondrichthyes > Orectolobiformes > Hemiscylliidae > Hemiscyllium > Hemiscyllium ocellatum. The sequence goes on from NC_083430.1 coordinate 151,162, forward strand.
AACACTGCAGGCAATTTAGCATGGCCAATTCACCTAACCTGCACATTTTTGGACTGTGGGAGGAAACCGGAGCACCCGGAGGAAACCCACACAGTCAGTCGCCTGAGGTAGGAATTCAACCCAGGGCTCTGGCGCTGTGAGGCAACAGTGCTGACCACTGTGCCACCGTGCCGCTCACAGTTAACATATATCCAGCTTGAACTCTATCTGCTATTTATCAGTCTATTGACCCATTTCATCAAGATCCTTTTGTATTTTGGAAACCCTTCTTCACGGGCCATGTGCCACCAGTTTTGGTGTCATCCGCAAACTTACTAACCTTGCCTTCGATATTCTCATGCAAATCATTTACATAAATGACAACAATGAAAACCAAGAACCAACCTCTGTGGAACACTGCTGGGCACAAGTACCTAGTCCAAAAAGCAAGTGCCCACCATTACTGTCTATCTCCTGTCATTGCACCAACTGAAAGTGCTGGAGAGAAACCCAGCAGTTCAGGCAGTATCGGAGCAGAGAAAAATGGAATTAACTCTTTTTGAGTCCAACATAACTTGTTCAAGATAAGTTCATCTAAGACTTGATATGTTAACTCTGTTTCTCTGCCAAGATCCTGCATCATCTGTTGCATTTCTCCATCAGTTTGCATTTGTTTCAGATTTCCACTATCTCTAATATTTTGCTTTTTCATGATTGGTGTGGATGTTGACCTCGGTTATATTTGGAAAATATGCTCCATTCCTGTTCCCATCACTTGTGCCAGTGACACATATATTACACTGTAGTCTGTTCCTTCTTTAAGTTCTGAAAATAAATACGCAGATCTCATCAAAGTGATTTTGATGTAAAGGGCCTTTTAGGGACAGCTACACTTGATGTAAAAAATAGGAATAGTTTATTAATTATGACATTGTGCGTTTTATGTCTAAACTTGTCTCCCCAGTCTCTGAACATCTTCAATACATTTCTCTGAATAATTTCAGCAAAGATGGTTGTCATGCAGCCCATCATCTCTGTACCAGTTCGGTATGAGCTGTATCCTCATTGTTACTCTGTTGTAACTCACAGTAACCCAACACATTTTGTTATCAGTGTCTGTTTTTATTTCTGAATATCCCGTCCAGATATAAACAATCTTAACAACCTGTATAATCTGTGATTAAACAGTCTGTATATAAGATATAATTTTGCACATCACATTTAAAATTATCCTGTTCTATTCACATTGTTGTTCAGCATTCCATGTCACAAAGTTCATCTGTTATCTTGCTCAGCATTGCTTTTCATTCCATTTGTCAGAAACAGTGATGGCTGAATACTCGTGACTGGGAGATATTACTGTACTCCCCTCAGGTCTCCTCAGTCACTGGCCGCAGCTCTTTCTATCTCATAGCCATTATCATATTCATTCTGTCACTGACTCATTAATTCATGACTGTTAATTATCAAGGTTATTGTACATTTTTATGCGGCAGGCCCGATCCCTCAAAATATTCTTAAGCACGTTGTCCAGACCATAATGTTGCCATTTGTTGAAGTTAAATGTATAGTGGATATTCCCAGAGTGCGTTAGCTGGTGCAAATGCCAACTTTTAAATAAATAGAATTTATTTACAAAAATAAGGAACGAAACACAAAGAACTGAAAATACTGTACCTGAATAATTCATCCTATCCAAAACTGACAGGCAATCTCCAATTAATGATGCTGATCCAAATTGCTTACAACAATCCCAATAAGCAAACCCCTGACCACAAAGAGTAAAAAATACACAAAAAAGAAGCTTATAAGTTACAAAGTCAGAGGGCTGAAAGAGGGGGAGAGCGTTCAGTTTCAACAGTGACCCTGACTCACCTAAGCGTTGAATTGAACTGACCCGTGCAGCCGGAGAGCTGGCCACATCCTCTTGATTACACCAGTTTTCTAAAATGACTTGAAAGCCTTCTATCTGAGGCATTATCTGTTATGTAAAAGAACAAAGGACCCCAATGAAGCATTCAAAATTTTTACATGCTGGAACCTTGGATCATTTAGAACCTCTCTGAAAACAATTCAAAGACAACATAACCTTGTAAAGAGACAGCCTGTGTGACAGCTCCCCAGATCTATAATTGAATCATCAATATGGCTTCGGTTTTCAAGACTCCCAAAAATAGTGGTTCATACTTTAAAATGCGCATGCACATTCGTTTGCTATAAACATGCAAATGTGCACAACTACATCCGAATTCAGTGTGTGGTACTCCCATTATTTGAGTGCCTCCATTTGTCACTCAAGTCTCAACAATGCATTGGCAATCATGTTTTCAAGACCTGTCCCGTGCACAGTTTTCTAATTGAATGGCTGTTAGCAACAGGCTCCAGCTTTACAGTTCAGCATTTTTTGTCTTTAAATGTCTCCAAAGAATTCTCAGATACATTGCTGGTAATTGCCTTCTGAACCTGTGCCAACTTTAGAGAATTATCCCTGTAAGTATGTTGCTTAAACGTAACTGCATCTCCTATAGCTACATTGTGCACAATTAGGTTAGTACTTCCAAGTTAATATCTGCATATATCCCCATGTGATAGTAATAACTCTTTCTGGTCATTTCAATTTTTCTCAGGGAGGTAACTCAATGATGTATCCCAATTTTAGACAAGAACCTCATTGTCCACTTTAATTTGAGGAATATCCGAATCATAATCCTCTGAACTTGGTTCTTCCTTCTGTGCCGTAATCATTAACACCTTGTCCTCTTGCAATCTTTCCCTGTCAACTTACATTTTGAGCCTATTCACATGACATACACTGTGAGATTTCTTTCTGTCTGCAGTCCTTATCAAGTAGTTGGTCTCACTCGATATCCTTTGTATTTGCTAAGGTCTACTGAACCTTACTTTTCAAGGTTCACCTATCCCTGGAAGTAACAGTAATACCTGATCCCCGATTTTAAAATTGCAATATTTTGATTTCCTGTCTGCTTCCTGTTTTATTGCATGTTGCAGTGCTTTTAAATGCTGTCCAGCCAACTCCCCAAGCTATTAATCGTTCCCTAAAATTTCAGACCTAGTCCTTTGCATTCTGATTTACTATTTTCTCATTAATCAATGATAACGGTCCTCTCACTTAATGCCCAGAAACTAATTCGAAATGGATTGAATTTGCTCTAGGTTAATTTGGTGCATCCGTGATCACATAAAGCCCTTACCCTAATCATCAGGATAACCCTGACCATAAACCCTCAACATGATCTTTAATGTTTAATGTCACCTTTCTAGTGATCCCTGCAATTTTGGATGTAACGCAGTCGATTTGAATTGCTTTATTCCTATATTCTGTTGAAGTCCAGGCCAGTAAACATTTCTCTGTATTTCAGCCTGTGTTTTCCTCACTTCTAAGTGACCTTTAGGTGGTAGCTCATGTCCTATCCTTTCTGTACCCCATGGGCAATATGATTTGATGCACCTCTACCCAATTATCATGTCCTTGAATATGTGATCGTCTCCATTTCCTCATTCGGACATCATTTTTAAGGTAATAACACTCGAGGATACATTCAAAATTCCTACCATATGTGCTTTTTGCTACAACTGCTTTAACATTTTATTTTTCCACTGTAATCAATCAGCTTAGCTGAGCTAAAAACATTTGCATGATCACCTATTTGCTCCTGTTTTTCTCAACTATCTGATGGAACAAGTCTCTGTTAATGCCACTTAAGCTTCCTTACCTTTATATTTTTGATCTCTCCTGTTTGAACTGGTGACATTGGGACTTCGTTACCCCACAATCAGGAAAGCTTCCACGATCAAGCTCCTGCATTTCTTCAGTTGCCTGTGTCTCCACTGGCTTTTCAACCAGAGTAGGCAGCACTCCTACTGGTGAATCAGCTATATTTTTCACAAGGACAAATTGTATTCCTGGAGCTGAGAGTTTGTCCAATTTTCCTACCACAATTTCTCCACACCTTTCTGGGCACTCTATCTTCACTTTACATAATTTTGCACTTTTTGTCTCACAGTGAATTCCCTTTAGCAGTACCGTTTTCTGGAAATAGTCCTTCAGAAGTACATATCTCCTTATCCTTCATCATCACAGTCTGAGGGGATACTGTGCCTCTTAATATTGCATCCTCTTTACCTGCCCTATGTGAATAAACTTTCCCTTTGCGGGTATATTTTCAAAGCAGATCCAGCATTTCCAACTTAACAAACCTCCAATCAGCTTGTACGCTCTGATGCAGCTTTCTAGCTTCCACTGTGCCTTCTGTTACCACTCCAATAAAACTCCTAGGCTTATCCGCTTTTCCTGCATCTGTGTTTCTTTTCCTGAACCTACCAACACAGTGATTTCTTGTGACCTAATTTGTTGCAGTGAAAACACCAGAGCTTTTTAACTTCTTTATCTCCTTCAAGTATTTCTTTTTTACCCTGTGATAAATTATCATCGAGACCTTCACCAAGATCTACCTTTCCTTTTCCAAGTGAAGATTTCTCTTTGCCCCACTTTCTATCCCTCAAGGACTGAAATTGATTCTGGAAGCTAAATCAAGTTTTACAATCATTAATCACTAGACGTACTCACATTCATAAGCAACTTTCCTCGACCAAATCAACACCCGAATTAAGAGGCACTAACACCTGCCACTCACCGACTAAATCCCACGAATGGCCCCCAATCTGTTATGGACAAGGCCTGGCCCCCCCAAAATATTTTAAAGCATCTAGCCCAGCTAGACTGTTTGTTGATGTTTAGTGTATCAAAGATATTCTCGGAGTGAATTAACTGTCAGAATGCTGAGTTTTAAATAAACAGATAAACCAATTTACCGAATGAAACACAAGGAACGAAAATGGAATATCTGAATAACTTGTACTATCCAAACTCGACAGGGTATCCCGACTTAAGGATGCTGTTCCAAATGCTTGCAAAATCCCAATAAACAAGCCTCTTAGCACAAGGAGTAAATTTGATGCAAATATCTTACAGGTTATGCAGTCAGAAGGGCAGAAGAAGGGGGAGAGCATCCAGTTTCAACAGTAACCCTGACTCAACTAACCCCCAAACTGAACCAATCTGCTGAGCTAGAAAGATGACCACATCCTCTTGATTATACAAGACATTGTTTTAAGACTTGAAAGCCTACTGCCTGAGGCATTACCTGCTATGTACAAATAAAAGTGACCCAATAAATATTTCAAAATTCAGACATATTGGAATCTTGGATCGTTTAGACCCTCTCTGATAAAAAAAAAATCAAGGACAACATGACCTTGTAAAGGGACTGGCTTTGTGACAACATGCCATATTTAGCTTTGGACTGAATTCAAAAAAATGTTAGTCTTATTCCTTTGAAGCCAATAAAATGTATTAAAGTGTTTGTGAGTTTATATAAACAGTGCTGACGTACATTGTGTGTTGATGAAACAAAATTGCCTTATTAGAGCAATGAGAGGAAAGTCCAAACAGATCCACACTTCCTGCGTCTGGTCAGGGCAAATATGTCCACTGTAAATCTACTGGTTGGCACCTGTTCTAGTCGAGGAGGAATCAGGATGGTAACTGCATCTAGACTGTGTTTATTTCGGGGGGTGTTGGTGGGAAGTTCAGGCAGTTATAACATTGTGAACAGACAACACAGCAGAATCATCTTGCCTGCGATAAGGAAACATCCATCATTCTCCGTCACAACAAACTTCACGAGAGCAATTGGTGATGGGAGATGTGACCAATATTCAAGCGATACCAACATTCAATCCAGTCCAGTTGTTATTGTGATATGAAGGAACCATACTGAAAAGCGTTAACTGGATCTGTTTGTTCAGTGACTGTAATTGATGTCAGTCTCCATGGATCCTAATTATGTCACTGGATGGTTTCCCTCTTCTATTAGTAACGGGCTTCTTGCAATGTTTTGTCCCACTGTAGCAGCAGATGCATCACCTCCACATTAACAGGGATCAACAGCTGCAGAGACCGGAAGAGGAGAGATAAACATCTGAGAATAGTTTGGAATGTTCCATTAATGGATCAGAATCTGGGAAAAGTAGACTGGAATGCTGCAACAATGGACAGGGGTTTATCTGATGGTCTTTTGCATCTTTCATGGTCTTGGCTGACTTTACCAAATCAAATATACGGTGTACTGTTGATTATACAGGCAAGTTACTATCCCTTCCTCGCTATTGTTGGTGTTCCTGGTAAGTGCCTGCATCTCTATCTATTTATTAAGCCCATAAGCCATGGTGAAACTCATTTCTATTTCTGTAATCTGTATCTGGGATGGTCTTTTGCGTCTTTCCTGGTCTTGGCTGACATTACCAGATCGGATATACAGTGTACTGTTGATTATACAGGCAAGTTATTATTCCTTCCTCGCTATTGTTGGTGTTCCTGGTAAGTGTCTGCAAATCTATCCATTTATTAAACCCATAAGCCATGGTAAAACTCATTTCTAATTCTGTTATCTATATCTGGCAAAGACGAAAACTATTGTCTTCAGTTTCAAATGTAAATTCTATTCATTACCCACAAATTTCAGAACCACCCATACCTCCAGCCTCATAAACATCTCAGAACAATACTGTTCACAATCCCAATGTACCGTTTTGTCCTGAATTCATTTATTTCTCAGTATTCTGTCTATCACTAAACCTATCCACAACCAGCTCGATTATACCCCCAGTCCCCACATTGGCGTCAATGCTGATGTTTAATAAACCATTATCTATGCCTTGATAAAATTCTGACTTTATGGTTCCAACTCTCCCGTAAGCACTCTTACAGTTGCAAATATTTCTTGTTCTTGTCTCTAACGTAACTTCATAACAAAGACACTCTGTCAGAGTAGCAATATCGCAAGAAATGTAATTCAGAGGCACAGGTTATTACACATAAAGACACTGTTTCACATGCTACCACAGATGATGTCAGAACATATATTCAAATGCAGGAATTGAAAATAAAAGCGAGTTTCACTAATAACTACCATAACATCACTAACATTTTATCTATAATTTTATCTATTTCACTGATATTCTTTGGTAAATAAATCTAGCATTATTATCTGGTCTGACTCAGTCCCACAGCAATGTGCTTGGCTCTATACTGCCTGAAAGAATGACATCACAATAAAGGGCATTTGTGATGTTCAACAAATGCTGCCCTTGCCAGTGATGCAGGCATCCCATGTAATAACAACATTAAATAAAACAAAGCATGATGCTAGAGATCAGAATCAAAAACAACAAGAAATTGCCAGAGAAACTGAGTAGCATTGGCAGCTTCAGGTCGAGAGAAAAACAAAATTGGCACTTTGAGTCCACTGACCATACATCAGAACTGAACATCGCTGGGAAATAGTGTAATTGATGTTGGTGACAGGGACATCTGTTGTGAAGGGGAGAAGGAGTGAGTTGAATAGATGTAGAAGGAGAGAGATAGACAGAATGAAGCAAACAATGGAATTGTTGATGATCAGCTGGAATGGATATATAAACGAGATTAACCTTATCTGTTTTTCTCCTGTTCCTATCTTACTGAAAATCATATCCATTTAGGGTATACATCAAAGTCCCTGTTTAAAGTGAGTTATGTCCCTTTGTCTCTCTTTGGTAAAGTGTGATCATATACTTTTATTAAATAATGGGATACTAGGTCAGTATTAAATTCCCTTTCCTCATTGTCCTTGAGAAGGTATTGGTGAGCTGCCTTTCTGATCCAATGCAGTTTGTGGGCTGTAAATAGTCAGTGCTGAGGTCCACCCAGTTTCATTTCTTTGAGACTTTGTAGTGAGTGATATAACTGTGTGCCTGGCTTGGCCAATGCAAACTTCAACTGAGAGTTAACCACATTGCTGTAGATCTGGAATCACACATTAGCCCAACCAGGTGAAGATGGTAGATTTCTCTGAAGGGCATAAAGGTGCCAGGTAGGACAATCAACAATGGCTTCATCGTTTTATTTGATACTTAATTCCTCATATTTTAATGAAATCAAATTCCAACATTTGCTGAGGTGGAAATCAAATCCAGGGTCTTGGGTCCCTGGGTTAATATTACAGAGATAATACAGCCTAGGCCATTGCCTCTTCAGCATTTCCAACCATCTCCAATGGCAATAGTGATATTGCTGTTGGTCTGGCTTTGCTTCATAGGGCAAAGAAATGATTTGGTAAAACATATCATCCTTCTCATTTTGTATTTATGAGAAGGCGAAATGGTCCTTGGTCATGAGTCACTGACAGAATTGATATGGAGCAGTAATTAATCAGCACAGGAAATGGGTAGTGTCCTTCATTACACAATGATTAAGTCTAATAGTGAAGACACCATCCTGCAGTTGTAAAGTGTTGTTGAGATAGTACTTGGGGCACTGTGAACAGATTTTCTCTCCTTTATAATGAATGATCTACTTGCTATAGTGACATGGAGTTTCACCAGACTATCCCTACAGTGGTGATACCATGAGGAGACTGTGAAGGAGATGACTGCTTAATATGTATCGCTACAAAATAATAAAAACTGATTGAATTAAAACTTGAGTGTTACGAACTAACACTCAGTATTTTCAAAACAAAACGTTGATACCGTGAAATATAATGTGTTTTCTGCAATACACGTCTTCACGTTTGTTCAAATATATAGATAGGAAACTTTGAGAAGGGCATTGGCCAAGTGCAGGAAAACTGGGTGAGCATGGATAGATATTTTGGTCAGCATGAACCATTTTGAGCTAAAGGGGTTATCTCCGTGGTGTTGGACTCGATGTTTCTATGATAGTTTACATAGCTCTGTGGACCCACATGTTGGTTGAGAGAGAGCTCCAGGTTCTGAATGAACTTTCACTGCCTCAATGTGCAGTTAGTTTGTGACCCTGCACTGAATGTCTTGTTGTTCACCAACGTGTCAGCAGTCACACTTTGATAGAATTAGCCAATCCCACCAGCTTCTGACCTCCATACAGAAAACTAGCCCATCTTCTCTGTCACAAAGCTTTTTTTTTGTTTTCTCAAAGCTTTCCTTGGCTCAAGGAGACTCTGTCCTTGATTATTTTCAGAGGAGCATTAAAGTGTGGCCTGACTCCAATCAGTCTGGCTTTGTACAGAGATGATATATGGAAGCAGATGAAACTTCCAGTCAAAGTGGTCATGCTTTAGAAGGGGCCTGTATAATGAAAGGGGAGTGGTCAGCTTTTTTTTAGCTGAATGAGCTGAGCTGAGCAGTTTTCAGTTGAGTGTTGAACTGGGAAGTTCAACAGGGAACTGTGTGGAAACTCTCTCTCTTTTCTGTTCTTCAACTTTAACCTGAAAACATGTGTTCCATTTCTACTGGTTTTTAAAGGGAGTTTGCATATTGGGACTGTTGTGTATATTTGGAACAGCATAATTAAGTCTAGCTGGATAAGTTGAGTTCGGTAGGGGGTCCTTATTCTGTTCTTTGCATTTCATTGTGTAATTTTGTGAATAAAGTTTTTGTCTGTTTTAAAATTTAGTTGACAACCTCCCTATCTTACTCTTGGTAAATTTTCATTGTACACTTACCAAAACAAATTGCAACGTTATGCCCTGGGCTGCCTGCTTAAGAATATTTTAAGTGGTCTCGCCTAGTCCATAGCAGATTGGGGGCTCTTTGTGGGATTTTAAACAGCAAGTGTGAGGTGCTCGTGTCTTTATTTTGGGTTTTGGTTTTGTTGGGTAGACAAAGCTTGGGATAGCAATGACTCTTTCAGTCGCCAAAGGTTTTCTGCACGTGGATGCAGTAATTGGAAGTTTTGAAGAAAGTAAATAAGGCCAAGGTGTATAAATTAGCAGAGAAGCTGGAATCAGAACTGCCTGCTTCTGTGAGGAAAGGAGAGTTAGTTGTAGCAGTTAGTTATCAATTAAACTTGCTGGAGAAACCATCAGAATCTATACAGATGGTAAGAATTCAATTGTAAAGGAAGCAGCTTGACTTAGCGGCGAGAGGTAAGGAATGGGCAGCAGAAATGAAACAGTTTCAGTTATGATTAAATGCAGAACATAGGGAAAAATAGAGAGCAGCGGAGAAGAAAGAAAGAGACAGCTTTTGAACAGCAAAAACTGACACTTAAAAAGGAAAGTCCACGTAGAAGGCAGGAGATAAAGGTTGGGGGTAGGGTTAGTGAGGAAGAGAGTGAGGATGAACAAGCCCCAGGTAGTCAGAAGCCGAGTCGATTACAAGCATTGTCTAAATTTGATGACATTGATGTGGAAGTCTTTTTCAACTCATTTGAAAAGGTGGCTAAACAAATGCAGTGGCCAGAGGCGATAAGAGTTTTGTTGATCCAAACGAAATTTGTAGGTACGGCTAGTGAGGTACTTGCATCCCTGTCAGAGGAGGGATCTGCGGAATATGAGGAGCTGAAAAAAGCCATTTTAACTGCATATGAGCTTGTACCAGAAGCCTATAGAAAATGTTTCAGGAATCTAACAGATACATTGAGTTTGAAAGGATCAAACAGAGTAATTTCGATAGATGGATAAGAGCTTTAAAAATCAAGCTACCTATGATGCCCTTAGAGAGGTAATTATTTCGGTGTAATTCATAAATTCACTGCCTGAAGTTGTGCGAACTCATGTGGAAGAGCAGAGAGTGATAACATCAAGGTTAGCAGCTGAAGTGGCTGATGACTATGAGCTGTCCCATAAACTTGGTTTGGCTTCCAGAGTCAATTTCAGTCCATCAGAAATAGAAATTGGAGCAAAGAGATGTCCTCACGTGGAAAGGGAAAAGTAGATCTCAGTGAAGATCATATGGCGCATTTACCACAGGGTCAAAAAAGAAACCCTTGAGGGGAACAAACAAGATAAAGTAAAGTGAACCACGCAAAATCACAGAGTTGTGCGAGGAGAAAACCAAATGTAGGAAAACCAGAGAAGATTGTAAGATTTGTTCAAAGGTAACAAAAAGCTCAAGCGAAGTTAGACAACTGCCTCAGAGTGTACAAGATGGTCAGAGGTTGATCGAGGACGTGCCAGATCTGCTTAAAATATCTACAAGCAAGGGTAAAGTTTATTCACATAGGACAGGAGTAATAGATCGGGAAGTTCCAATATTAAGGGACACATGATCTTCTCAGTCTGTAATGCTGAGGAATGAGGAGATATGTACTCCTGAGGGACTATTGCCAGGAAATGTGCGGGTAGCAGGAATTCATGGTGAGACAAAAAGTGCTCAGTTATGTAAATTGAGGCTAGGGAGTCCAGAGAAGAGTGGAGAATGTGTGGGAGGAGTACTGGACCCCAAACTCTCAGCTCCAGTGATAACATTTGTCCTTGCAAATGATGTAGCTGATTCACCAGTAGGCGTGCTGCCTACTCTAATTGGAAAGCCAGTGGAGAACTGGAGAATGGTTGTCCAGGAAGTTTCCCTGACTGTGTGATCACTAGATCACAGATGCACAGTTTGAAGCAGGAGAGATCAAAAGGCACAGATAAGGAAGCTGACATAGAGTTATTGAAACATTTATTTTGACCAGATAAGTGGAACAGAGAAGGAGCAAGTAAGAAAACATGCAAGTATTTTTAGCTCTGCTAAGCTGAATGATTTGCAGCAGAAAGATGGGGAATTAAAACAGTTAAATCAACAGACATTTAGCAAGAAAGAGAATGAATGAATTCCTGTGTGTTATTACTTAACAAATGATGTCTTAATGCAGATATGGAGATCAGTGCACATTGAAGCAGATCAGAGCACATTGAAGCAGATCAGACGTGGGCAGAAATTCATCAAATTGTTTTGCCTGTTGGTTATAGAAAGGTGGTGCTGCGAGTGGCACATGAGCTACTACTTGGAGATCATTTTGGGGTGAGGACAATGCAGGTTGAAATACAAATATATTTTCACCATCGACAAAAAAAACCCCACAATACTACGGTTCCTGGGATTGACTGGCTTCCACCGAAAGTTTGTGCCACACGTTAAGCAGTGTGGCTGCTCCCCTCACTGAATTGTCAAGGGCAAAATTCTCAGTGGACAGAGGACTGTCAAATGGTATTTGACAGCCTAAAAACTGTGTTAACCACTGCCTACAGTGTTAGCTACACAGGATTACACGAAGCATTTCAAGGTGGCTATCGATGCCAGTGATGTGGGTGTCAGTCTGGTGTTCCTGCAGGGGAATGACAAGAGAATAGAAAGATCCATCGGGTGTTTTTCTAAGAAGTTGAACGTTTATCAACAGAAATGCTTACCGGTGTAGAAAGAGACTTTAAGCTTGGTGTTGTCATTAAAACATCACTGTTTATATTACCAACAATGCATCCGAGACAATCATAGACACTGATCACAACACATTGACGTTTGTGGAAAGGTTCAAGGACAAAAATGCCAGACTGTTTAGATGGAGCATGTTGTTGCAGTCGTTCAACCTGACAATTGTGCATGTGGCAGGTCGCGAAACATGAAAGCTGATGAGTTAGTCAGACTCCAATGAGATAAGAGGGTGTTCAGTGGCAGGAATGTGGCGGCCTGAATTTGCAGGGGTTTGTGCATGTTTGCATGTTTAGTTAGTATAGTATATATGTCTGGGTTTGAAGGGATAAAAATGCAACCATCTTTTTGTATTCTGTTTTTTTTAAGGGAGGGGGAGATGTCACAAAGCTAGTCCTTCGTGGGAGCAGATACAGTGGAGGCGGAGGAATTGGGAATATGTGACGGCATCTTTGCAGGAGGTAGGGTGGGAAGAGGTGTAATCCAGTTGGCTGTGGAAGTTGGTGGGTTTGTAAAAGATATCAGTGTCAATTCGGTCTTCATTAATGGAGATGGAGAAGTCCAGGAAGGGAAGGAAGGTGTCAGAGATGGTCCAGGTGAATTTAAGGTCAGGGTGGAAAGCATTGGTGAAGTTGATGAATTGCTCAACCTCATCGCGGGAGCACGAGGTGGCGCCAATACAGTCATCAATGTAGCGGAGGAAGCGGTGGGGAGTGGTGCCTGTGTAATTATGGAAGATCGACTGTTCTACATAGCCAACAAAGGGACAAGCATAGCTGGGGCCCATACGGGGTCCCATGGCTACCCCTTTGGTCTGGAGAAAGTGGGAGGATTTGAAGGAGAAATTGTTAAGGGTGAGCACCAGTTCTTCCAAACGAATGAGAGTGTCAGTGGAAGGGTACTGTTGGAACGTCATGAGATGTGGAAACGGAGGGCTTGGAGGCCCTGGTCATGGCGGATGGATGTGTAGAGGGATTGGATATCCATGGTGAAGATGAGGCATTGGGTGCTGGGGAAACGGAAGTCTTGGAGGAGATGGAGGACGTGGGTAGTGTCTCAAATGTATGTGGGGAGTTCCCGGACTAGGGAGGATAGGACAGTATCAAAGTAGGTGGAGGCGAGTTCGGTGGGGCAGGAGCATGCTGAGACAATGGGTCGGCCAGGGTGGTCAGGTTTGTAGATCTTGGGAAGGAGGTAGAATCGGGCAGTGTGGTTCCCAGACTATGAGGTTGGAAGCTGTGGGTGGGAGACCTCCTGAGCTGATGAGGTTCTGTGTGGTCTGGGAAATGACGTTTCATGATGGGAGTTGGGGTCATGGTCAAGGGGGCGGTAGGAGGACGTGACTTCGAGTTGATGTCTGGCTTCAGCGGTGTAGAGGTCAGTGTGCTAGACTACGACTGCACACCCTTTATCTGCTGGTTTGATGGTGAGGTTGGGATTAGAGCAGAAGGAGTGGAGGGCTGAGCGTTGTGAGGTGGAAGGTTGGAGTGGGGGAGGAGCTTAGACAGGTTGAAGCAGTTATTGTTTCGACAGCAATTGGAAATGAGCTCACCTTCCACCTGACCAACCTTCGCATAAACCACATCATCTGAAGACATTTCTGTCACCTCCAAACTGATTAGATTAGATTACATTACATTACAGTGTGGAAACAGGCCCTTCAGCCCAAAAAGTCCACACCGCCCCGCCAAGGCGCAACCCACCCATACCTCTACATTTACCCCTTACCTAACACTACAGGCCAATTTAGCATGGCCAATTTACCTGACCTGCACATCTTTGGACTGTAGGAGGAAACCGGAGCACCAGGAGGAAACGCACGCCGACACGGGGAGAACGTGCAAACTCCACACAGTCAGTCGCCTGAGGTGGGAATTGAACCGGGGGGCAGCAGTGCTAACCACTGTGCCACGGTGCCACCCACTAACGGACCCCACCACCAGGGATACATTTCCCTCCCCACCCATTCCTGCTTTCCGCAAAGACCATTCCCTCCGTGACTACCTGGTCAGGTCCACGCCCCCAACAACCCACCCTCCCTTCCTGGAACCCTCCCCTACCACCGCAGGAAGGCAAAACCTGCGCCGACACCTCCCCACTCACCTCCATCCAAGGCCCCAAAAGAACTTCCCACATCCAAAGTTTTACCTGCACATCCATCAATATCATTTCTTGTATCCGTTGCTCCCGATGCTGTCTACTCTACATTGGGGAGACTGGACACCTCCTAGCAGAGCACTTTAGGGAACATCTCCGGAATACCCGCAGCAAATCAACCCCAACGCTCTGTGGCCCTACATTTCAACTCCCCCGCCCGCTCTGCCGAGGACATGCAGGTCCTGGGCCTCCTCCATCGACGCTCCCTCGCCTCCCAACACCTGGAGGAAGAATGCCTCATCTTCTGCCTTGGCACAGTTCAACCCCATGGCATCAATGTGGATTTCACCAGTTTCCTCATTTCCCCTTCCCCCACCTCATCCCAGTTCTAACCTTCCAGCTCAATACCGCCTTCATGACCTGTCCTACCTGCCTATCTTCCTTTCCACCTATCCACTCCTCCCTCTTCTCTGACCTATCACCTTTATCCCCATACTCATTCACCCATTGTACTCTTTGATACCTTCCCCCACCCTCTTCTCTGACCTATCACCTCCATCCCACTCCCATTCACCTATTGTACTCTATGCTACTTTCTCCCACCCCCATTCCCCCTCTCATTTATTTCTTCACTCTGCAGCCACTCTGCCTTTATTCCTGATGAAGGGCTTTTGCCCAAAACATCAATTTTCCCGTTCCTCAGATGCTGCCTGACCTGCTGTGCTTTTTCAGCACCACCCTAATCTAGACTCTGGTTTCCAGCATCTGCAGTCCTTGTTTTTACTTAGCAGATAAGGTGTTGTTCCTCTAATTTTCAGTCTGCCTTACCATGGCAACAGAAGAGGCCAAGGATGGTTAAATGGAAATACTGTTTAAAGCCCTATAAGGAGGCGGAGGAGGTGGTGTGCCAGCAAATTTTGCATCATTTGCAGTTGCAGGAGAAGTTACCTGGGGGTGATTGTGTGATTGGTCTGAGATGGGCCCGGTGGTGGGATCCAAACCTGGTTTACTGCATTTGGTGCACCTGATTTGGTCTTCACTGCATTGGGAAGACCAAATGTAAATGAAGGGAATGTTTTGCTGAGTATCTCAGTCGGGCTTGTCAGGCTGACCTGACCTCCAAGTCCCTTCCTATTTCAATTCTCTCTCCAAATCCCTTTCTGATATGGCCATCCTTGACATTAGAACATAGAACATAGAAAAATACAGCGCAGTACAGGCCCTTCGGTCCTCGATGTTGCGCCGATCCAAGCCCACCTAACCTACACTAGCCCACTTTCCTCCATATACCTATCAATGCCCGTTTAAATGCCCATAAAGTGGGAGAGTCCACCACTGTTAGTGGCAGGGCATTCCATGAACTCAAGACTCGCTGAGTAAAGAATCTACTTCGAACATCAGTCCTATACCTACCACCCCTTAATTTAAAGCTATGCCCCCTCGTAATATCTGACTCCATACGTGGAAAAAGGTTCTCATAGTCAACCCTATCTAAACCCCTAACCATCTTGTACACCTCTATCAAGTCACCCCTAAACCTTCTTTTCGCCAATGGAAACAGCCCCAAGTGCCTCAGCCTTTTCTCATATGATCTTCCTACCGTACCAGGCAACATCCTGGTAAACCTCCTTTGCACCCGTTTCAGTGCCTCCACATCATTCCTATAGTACGGCAACCAAAACTGCACGCAATACTCCAGATGCGGCCGCGCCAGAGTCTTATACAACTGCAACATGACCTCAGGACTCCGGAACTCAATTCCTCTGCCAATAAAAGCCTGTACGCCATATGCCTTCTTCACAGCACTATTTACCTGGGTAGCAACTTTCAGAGATCTGTGCGCATGGACACCAAGATCCCTCTGCTCATCCACACTACCAAGTATCTGACCATTAGCCCAGTACTCCATCTTCTTGTTACTCTTACCAAAGTGAATCACTTCACACTTAGCTACATTGAACTCCATTTGCCACCTTTCTGCCCAGCTCTGCAGCTTATCTATATCCCGCTGTAACCTGCCACATCCTTCCTCACTGTCAACAACTCCACCGACTTTCGTATCATCCGCAAACTTGCTCACCCAACCTTCTAGCCTCTCCTCCAGGTCATTTATAAAATGACAAACAGCAATGGTCCCAAAACAGATCCTTGCGGAACACCACTGGTAACTGCCTCCAAGATGAACCTTTACCATCAACTACTACCCTCTGTCTTCTTCCAGCCAGCCAATTCCTAATCCAAACCTCCAACTCACCCTCAATGCCATACCTCTGTATTTTTTGCAGTAGCCTACCATGGGGAACCTTACCAAAAGCCTCACTAAAATCCATATATACCACATCTACCGATTTACCCTCGTCCACCTCCTTAGTCACCTTCTCAAAGAATTCAATAAGGTTTGTGAGGCATGACCTGCCCTTCACAAAACCATGCTGACTATCCTTGATCACATTATTCCTATCCAGATGTTCATAAATCCTATCCCTTACAATTCTCTCTAAGACTTTGCCCACAACAGAGGTAAGACAATAGTTACTAGAGATATCCCTACTCCCCTTCTTGAACATTTGCTATCCTCCAGTCTTCTGGCACTATTCCTGTAGACAACGAGGACATAAAAACCAAGGCCAATGGCTCTGCAATCTCCTCCCTTGCTTCCCAGAGAATCCTAGGTTAAATGCCATCAGGCCCAGGGGACTTATCTACATTCACCCTTTCCAGAATTTCTAACACCTCTTCCCTACATATCTCAAAGCCATCCTTTCTAATTAATTGTGACTCAATATTCACATCGGCAACAATGTCCTGTTCCTGAGTGAATACTGACAAAAAGTATTCATTCAGTGTCTCCCCAATTTCTTCAGCCTTCACACGCAACTTCACACTGGACCTATTCCTACCCTAGTCATCCTTTTATTCCTGACATACCTATAGAAAGCCTTTGGTTTTCCCTAATCCTACCAACCAAGGACTTTTCATGTCCCCTCCTTGCTGCTCTTACTCTCTTTAGATCCTTCTTGGCTACCTTATAACTCTCAATCGCCCCAATTGAACCTTCATGCCTCACCTTTACATAGGCCGCCCTCTTCCCTTTAACAAGGGATTCCAATTCCTTATTAAACCACGGCTCCCTCACACGACCCTTTCCTCCCTGCCTGACAGGTACATACTTATCAAGGACTCAGTAGTTGCTCCTTGAACAAGCTCCACATATCGATTGCACCCTTCCCTTGAAGCCTACTTTTCCAAGCCGCGCATCCTAAGTCATGCCTCACCGTATCATAATTTCCCTGCCCCCAGCTATAACTCTTGCCCTGTAGTGCACACGTATCCCTCTCCATCACTAGAGTAAAAGTCACCAAATTGTGGTCACTGTCCCCAAAGTGCTCACCTACCTCCAATTCTAACACCTGGCCTGGTTCGTTACCCAGAACCAAATCCAGTATGGCCTCACCTCTTGTTGGTCTGTCTACATATTGTGTCAGGAAACGCTCCTGCACACATTGAACAAACACCGACCCATCTAACGTACTCGAGCTATAGCTTTCCCAGTCAATATCTGGAAAGTTAAAGCCCCCATAACAACCACCCTATTACTTTCACTCTTCTCCTGAATCATCCTCGCAATCCTTTCTTCTAAATCTCTCAGACTATTAGGAGGCCTGTAGAAAACTCCTAACAAGGTGACCTCACCTTTCCTATTTCTAAGCTCAGCCCAAACTACCTCAGATGGTGGGTCTTCATCCATCGTCCTTTCCACTGCTGTAATACTATCTTTGACAAGCAATGCCACACCTCCCCTCTTTTACCCCCACCTCTGACCCTACTAAAACATTTAAACCCTGGACCCAACAACCAATCTGGTCCCTGTTCTACCCATGTCTCCGTAATAGCCACAACATCGAACTCCCAAATACCAACTCACGTTGCAAGTTCACCTACCTTATTTCGTATACTTCTCGCATTGAAGTATACACACTTCAAGCCATCTTCCTGTTTACAGGCACCCTCCTTTGAGATTGATGCCATGTTCCTAACCTCCCTACACTCCAGGTCCTGCACCCTAAAGCTACAGTCTAGGTTCCCATGCCCATGCAGAGTTAGTTTAAACCCCCTGAAAGAGCACTAGCAAACCTCCCCCCAAGGATACTGGTGCCCCTCAGGTTCAGGTGCAGACCATCCTATTTATGGAGGTCCCACCTTCCCCAGAAAGAACCCCAGTTATCCAGAAACCAGAATCCCTCCCTTGTGCACCATCCCTGTAGCCACGCATTTAACTGTTCTCTCTCCCTATTCCTCGACTCTCTATCACGTGGCACGGGTAACAAACCAGAGACAACAACTCTGTTTGTTCTAACTCTGAGCTTCCAACCTAGCTCCCTGAAAGCCTGCCTAACATCTTCATCCCTCTTCCTACCTATGTCGTGCCAATGTGGACCACGACTTCTGGCTGCTCCCCTTCCCCTTAAGGACCCGGAAAACATGATCAGAGACATCACGTACCCTTGCACATACTAAACGTGAGTCTCTCTCGCCCCCACAAAACCGCCTATCTGCCACGAACTATCGAGCCTCCAATAACTATTGCTCTACTCTTCTTCACCTTTCCCTCTCCTGCGTGCCTTTATAGGAAAAAACTTACCCAGGTAAGCTTGCGCTACACCAGCTTCCGGGTCCGCTCCGCGCTTTTTTTAATAAAAACTTTCAAGTTTAAACCATTAAACAAACGTCACCGAGCCTTCAAGCAGCCACTGCCAAACAGCCCTTACCTGCTCTGCTGAGACAGTGAGGCCGAGGCCTTGAAGCTGCGCGCCTTTATAGGAAAAACAAAAGTACAGGTCGCTGCTTGGCCTTGGAGAAAGTCTTACGAAAATCTTCTTTCTGGTAGGGGTGACTGTGTCAATGCAAATCCTCACCCTGTCAGGCAATCCGTATTGTCGCAGTCCTCTGGTCCTTTCTGTCTATTAGTATCGTGTTTATGAATTCCTTGAATCCCTTGATTGCATTCCAAACTGTGTATCACTCCATAGTGAGAGAGGTTATTGTAGATACAGGGCTATTGGAAAAGAACACCATTAGACATAGGGGCAACAATATGTCTATCCGCTCACTGAGTCTGCTTTTCCTTTGATTAGGTTATATTTATTTTGATAATGCCCCATTCCACTTTCCTGCGATTTCCCCATAACACTTGTATAAAAATCTGTCTGTTTCAGCCTTGAAGATATTTAATGATCCATCCTCAACAGCCCTCCGAATTTGCAACAATTGTTTCCCTCTCACTGATGTGAGACTTGGTGGTTTTTAATCTGGGGATTTGCCCAACCTTTATCTTGCATAAACTTCCAATTCTTCCTCAGTTCCTGTATCAATTCGCTCAAGGGTCACACAGTCAATCTCCCTGAATCCAGGAACTGCTTCTCCAAACTGAAGACCGATTGTTTGGATGTATTTAACATATTCTCTGGCTCTGTGAACAGTCTGTCCCCTTAGTCCCGAGTACTCCCCATTCTTTCCTGCGCTAACCTCTTCCCCTTAATAAACAAACAAAAAAAAGACTTTGGATTCTTGCTAATATTACCCGCTAATGTTTTATCACCCCTACTTCTGCTCTTCCACTGACCTTTTAAGCTTAGCCCTACACTTTCTATATTCTTTTAAGACCCCCATTGACCCATTCACTTGATACCTGCTTTAAGCTTCTCTTTCCTTTTTCATTCTGTTTGGAATTTGTGTCAACATCTGAGATTCTTTGGGCTTGTTTCCCTAAATTTTATCTGCTGTGTAACATGCTGGGCCGACACTGTCATCAATTCCATTTTGATCAAATGATCCCCCAACCCCCGCCCCACCTTGTTCTGCTACAGTTTTACCCAGAAGCAACTGCATTTTGGCCAGATCCTGTCATTTTTTTCCATAAAATCTGTCTCCCCAATCCAAAAAGCTTTTAGTTTTCAAACTTTTTTGGGGTCTTTTCCTTAGCAAATTCAAAATGTGTAATGTCACGGTCACTGGTCCCATAATGCTCTCCTACTTCTGCCTGGAACAGCTGACTGGCTTCGTTCCCCACAGTGAGGCCCAAAACTGCACTGCCCTTTGTTGTATCTACTCGATGTTGATACAAGAAGCTCTCTGGAATAAATTTCGAAATACCCGTCCCCTCTTAAAATGTTATCACTGACCTAATGAATGTTTGGAATTGAAATGCCTGAACATAATGACCCTACTTTTGTTTTTACACACCTCAATAATTTGGTTATATACCTGCTCCCGTACTTTCCTTTATCTGGGGGTCTAGAATATATCCCTAGCAGCATTTCTGTCATGGTTTTGACCCTGAGCTCTAACCACCAAGCCTCATTAGAAGATCCTTTCATGATATTGTCCCTTCTTACGCCAGTAACTGAATCCATAATTAATAAGGCAACACCACCTCCGTATTTTACCATCTCTCCTGTCCTGACCACAGAATATTGAGTTGTCAGCCCTGACCTCCCTCAAACACTTCTGTGTGATGGCAAAAATGTCACACTTCTACATGTCATCTCGTTCCCTTATCATATCTGTCTGTCTGATAATATTACCAGCATTAAGGTAAAGCACATCCAACCTGGAATATATCACCTGGAATATTCTGTATCTCAGTGTTCTTCAGTCATTCATAGTTCGTTATCAACCTGTCCAATTCATGAATCAAACCTGTAACACTGGGACTGAATGAATGTTGGTTGAATTTTAATTTCGTTTTTAGTAAATGTGTTCGTCAAATGCAACCTTCCAGAACTGAACGAGTTTCGGCAGATTAGTTCACTGCTCAGTGTGCAGAGGGGACAGCCCTCAGTAATGGAGAAGGTGAGGACTGCAGATCCTGTGAGTAGAGTCGAAAATTTGGCGCTGGAAAAGCACAGGCATTTAGGCAGCATCTGAGGAGCATCAGAGTCAAAGCTTTGGGCATCTGCCCTTCCCTGTTTTCCATTCCATAATACACAGGATATTAGGAACCATACTTGCTCAGGAAGGCCGCACTGTACATAGCCCTGAAATGGAAAGCACTCAATCAGTTGGTTGGACAGGGAGTAAACAAGTTGAGGTGAAATACAGTCTGAATGAACATAAGGATAGGTAAACCCCTCGGCCAGAAGGGAAACACCTAGGTTACTCCAGGAAGAGAGGCAAGAGATTTCTGTGCCTTTGGCGATGGTCTTTGCGTCTTCACTCTCCAAAACCTCCAGTTATGGCGTGCGTTGTTACAGTCACCTGAAAGCCAGCATAATATGTGTGGTTATTTAGACCAGACAGAATCCGCCAAGTTCAGTTATTAATGCGATTTGTGGATTGCTGTTTTTAGCTGGTTACTTCACATACATCTTAGTGTGTGATCCATATAGTAATCTCTGACCATTCACAGAGATGTACAATTTTATTTTAATACTGGAGAATGTGAAGGTGACATTTATTGGATATGGCTTTAGAGGTTTTTTTGTGAGACACAAGACACTGTAATAGATTGTCAACTTGTTAACGTCTTCACCCATGTCTGGTCCGGGGTGCAGATGTATGGAGTCTGGGGGGCTGTTCAGATTTCATCATCATAGGTAACTTGTACAGTGTGATGTTGGCTCTCCATGTCAACACATTTGCTCTCTAGGCTAGTCTCTGACTGAAAATGAATTTTAAAACCTGGCTGCTGGTCAGCCATTAGTATTTAACCTGGACAACATTTGTACCTACACTGAGACCAGTGATAATCTGTTGGCAGGTTCTTCCTCTGTCCAAGGTGGATTCCAAATTATTTGTTTTAAAGTAATGTTTGACTGACTGCTTTGGACCAGGTTAGAAGCTCTATGCACAGATTTTGGAACAAGCCACTGAGTCTTTTTGTATCACAGGCAGCTGTGAGGTCCAATAGCATTGTAAATGATTTCAGATCTATTGGAAGCAATTTTCAGCATAACTCATTGCAAGGTGGTGAGTTTACTGACCAGAACAATAATCGGATGTTTGCTATATTTCATTAATTGGGCAAAAATAAGATGTGAACGATAATCACTCAACTGAAATATAATCTCTTAAATCAATTATGTTGATTCTATATTTATGAAACTAAAATATAAACTTCAGTCAAGATTTTCTAACTCAGAAATAAAACATGTATATTTTATTTTAGCAAAGGAAGAACATAACTATTGTGGTGATCAGAATTAAATATTCAATGTCAGGATTCAAAGCAATGTTTTGCCACTCCAATATTTTTAAAGTGGTTGGTTTCTGAATGATTCCATGTTCAGAGTGAGAAAACGATTGAACATACAAACAGAATTAGCGTTCTTATTCATTTATTCATAATCAATCAGTTTAATTTCTCACTAAAATGTACGATCTTCAGCTATTTGCCAGCAATTTAAAAATGGCAATAATTCAGCATAGACTGTGAATATGAAACTAAATAAATTATTTGTTATCAAATTTTAGTGAACGATAATTTGAAAACTTTCAATTTTTTAGAATGAATGATGTTTAATCTGAAATGTGGAGAGTGAAAACAAAAACAATGAACATAATATCGTGTCAGGGAAAAGTCAGCTTTCCAAAGTGTTTTGTGCCAAAGCAATGATATATTTGTTTTAGTAATTGGAATACAACATTTAAAATATTTATGTTCTGAGTAATAATTAGACTTCATAATGAAGCTGACCTTGCAATACTTGCACCTTAAATGATTATGCTGGACCAAATAATCAGATATTTGCGAGCATTTACACTGCGAAATAATTGTATATTGACTTTTATTCACAGCTAACACTTGATAGAGTACAAAACTTTAAAGTACAGGAGGAGGCCGTTGGCCATTATGTATGCATCAGCTGCAAAAAATGTCTCCCAAGCGCCTCCCATTTGCCAGCCCTCTCTCTGTTGCCCGTTAAATCCATAATTTCCAAATATATATCCAGTCCTCTTTTGAATCTTTATCCACAACTTTCCCAGCCAGTCAATTCCAATTCGTAATAACTCTCTAAATAAAGATGCTTTTCCTTATTTCACTCCTAGCTCTTTTGCTGACAACTTTGAAACTAGAATTCCTTGATGCTATAATGCCAACTAATAGAGTTTTTTTTTACTAAACAACTTTTTTCATACTTCTGAGCTCTGCAACAAATTCACATCTTTGTCTGTTCTGCTCAGGATCAATAAGCCTTGCAAGGACTGTAACAAACATTACAACAGAAAAACAAACAGAAAACTAGTCACCAGGATATATAAACATCAACTAGCCACATGACCCCAACCTTAATTTTTTACGTACTGATGAGGAAGTATGCCACTTTGACTAGGTCTGCATACCCATCCTAAGACATGCCAAACAGAGCCAAGCACAAGAATTCCTAGAAACATGGCATTCCAACCGGAACTACATCAACAAACACATGAATTTGACTCCATTTACCACTTTCTGAGAAAAATGATCGGAAATGACATCATCGACACAGGAAATTACATTTCCAACTCAAGGAAACCGAAACACTTAAATAGAAAGTGGAAGGTAAACACCAGCACTTCACTGGAGGCTCACTGACTGAGTACAGTCAATGGAACAAACCAGCAACTGCCATTAGCTATTGGTTCAGAACATATCAGAGTGTTCATGGCTGCCATCACATAGATTCATTGAATGAAAATGCGAGCCTGCACGACCAAGTGCATATCCAAAGGCTTTTTAGAAAGTTTGTGATATTACCTGCTCAATCACCCGCCTAGGCAATGCATTCCAGATACATGTCATCAGGGGCAGAACAGCGCCTCAGTGGTTAGCAATCCTGTCTTAGAGCGCTGGGGACCCAGGTTTGATTCCAGCCTCAGGTGACTGCCTGTAGGGATTTTTCACATTCTCCCTGTGTTTGCATGGTTTCCTCTAGGTACTCCGGTTTTTTCCCACAATCCAAAGATGTGCCGGTTAGGTGAATTGGCCATGCTAAATTGCCCACAGTGCTCAGGGATGTGTAGGTTATTTGCATTACTCAGGAATAAATATAGGAGGAGTGTGTTTGGGTGGGTTATTCTTTGGAGGGTCAGCGTGGATTTGTTGGGCCAAAGAGCCTATTTCCACACTGTAGGAATTTTATATTCTATGTCTGTGCCACCCTCTCAGTTCAAAACAGACTCACAAATCCTTTCTCAATCCCCTGCCTTTCACATTAAATATATGTCCCTTTGCTTTTGACCCTTCAAGTAAGGGAAACAGCTTCTGTCTGTTCATCCTCTCCATTCCCCTTATGCTCTTGTACACCTGTGCTGAAAAAATGTGTTGCTGGAAAAGCGTAGCAGGTCAGGCAGCATCCAAGGAGCAGGAGAATCGACGTTTCGGGCATAAGCCCTTCTTCAGGAATGAGGAAGGTGTGCCAAGCAGGCTAAGATAAGAGGTAGGGAGGAGGAACTTGGGGGAGGGACGTTGGGAATGCAATAGGTGGAAGGAGGTTAAGGTGAGGGTGATAGGCCGGAGAGGGGGTGGGGGCGAAGAAGTCGGGAAGAAGATTGCACGTCAAGAAGGCGGTGCTGAGTCCATGGGTTGGGACTGAGATAAGGTGGGGGGAGGGGAAATGAGAAAGCTGTAGAAATCTGCATTCATCCCTTGTGGTTGGAGGGTTCCTAGGCGGAAGGTGAGGCGCTCTTCTGCCAGGCGTCGTGTTACCATGGACCATCGCCAGGTTTCCTCCTCAACCTTCGAGTAAAAAATGAGGTCTGCAGATGCTGGAGATCACAGCTGCAAATGTGTTGCTGGTCAAAGCACAGCAGGTTAGGCAGCATCTCAGGAATAGAGAATTCGACGTTTCGAGCATAAGCCCTTCATCAGGAATAAGAGAGAGAGAGCCAAGCCGGCTGAGATAAAAGGTAGGGAGGAGGGACTAGGGGGAGGGGCGATGGAAGTGGGATAGGTGGAAGGAGGTCAAGGTGAGGGTGATAGGCTGGAGTGGGGTGGGGGCGGAGAGGTCAGGAAGAGGATTGCAGGTTAGGAGGGCGGTGCTGAGTTGAGGGAACCGACTGAGACAAGGTGGGGGGAGGGGAAATGAGGAAGCTGGAGAAATCTGAATTCATACCTTGTGGTTGGAGGGTTCCCAGGCGGAAGATGAGGCGCTCCTCCTCCAGCCGTCGTG
The DNA here is from genome assembly GCF_020745735.1 of Hemiscyllium ocellatum. Classification (NCBI taxonomy): domain Eukaryota; kingdom Metazoa; phylum Chordata; class Chondrichthyes; order Orectolobiformes; family Hemiscylliidae; genus Hemiscyllium; species Hemiscyllium ocellatum. The sequence continues at coordinate 176,622 of NC_083430.1, forward strand.
TAGTTGTGTTCTGCCGGTGGAGGAGTCCAAGGACCTGCATGTCCTCGGTGGAGTGGGAGGGGGAGTTAAAGTGTTGAGCCACGGGGTGATTGGGTTGGTTGGTTCGGGCGGCCCAGAGGTGTTCTCTGAAGCGTTCCGCAAGTAAGCGGCCTGTCTCACCAATATAGAGGAGGCCACACCGGGTGCAGCGGATGCAATAGATGATGTGTGTGGAGGTACAGGTGAACTTGTGGCGGATATGGAAGGATCCCTTGGGGCCTTGGAGGGAAGTGAGTGTGGAGGTGTGGGCGCAAGTTTTACATTTCCTGCGGTTGCAGGGGAAGGTGCCGGGGGTGGAGGTTGGGTTGGTGGGGGGTGTGGATCTGACAAGGGAGTCACGAAGGGAGTGGTCCTTGCGGAACGCTGATAGGGGAGGGGAGGGAAATATATCCTTGGTGGTGGGGTCCGTTTGGAGGTGGCGGAAATGGCGGCGGATAATACGTTGTATGCGCAGGTTGGTGGGGTGGTAGGTGAGAACCAGTGGGGTTCTGTCTTGGTGGCGGTTGGAGGAGCGGGGCTCAAGGGCGGAGGAGCGGGAAGTGGAGGAGATGCGGTGGAGGGCATCGTCGATCACGTCTGGGGGGAATCTGCGGTCCTTGAAGAAGGAGGCCATCTGGGTTGTGCGGTGTTGGAATTGGTCCTCCTGGGAGCAGATGCGGCGGAGACGAAGGAATTGGGAATATGGGATGGCGTTTTTACAGGGGGCAGGGTGGGAGGAGGTGTAGTCCAGGTAGCTGTGGGAGTCAGTCGGTTTATAATAGATGTCTGTGTTGAGTCGGTCGCCCGAGATAGAAATGGAAAGGTCTAGGAAGGGGAGGGAGGAGTCTGAGACAGTCCAGGTGAATTTCAGGTCGGGATGGAAGGTGTTAGTAAAGTTGATGAACTGTTCAACCTCCTCGTGGGAGCACGAGGCAGCACCGATACAGTCATCGATGTAGTGGAGGAAAAGGTGGGGGGTGGTGCCAGTGTAGTTGCGGAAGATGGACTGTTCCACATATCCTACGAAGAGGCAGGCATAGCTGGGGCCCATGCGGGTGCCCATGGCAACTCCTTTAGTTTGGAGGAAGTGGGAGGATTGAAAAGAGAAGTTATTCAGGGTGAGGACCAGTTCAGTCAGTCGAAGGAGGGTGTCAGTGGAAGGGTACTGGTTAGTGCGGCGGGAAAGCACGGGCGCCAGTCGGCCGGTGGACAGTCAGTCCTCTTGGGTTCAGTATATTCCTCCTCAACCTTCCCTGCTGCAATGAAAAAAGGAGCAAATTTAGCCCTTACACTTCACAGTTAGAGTACTCACTTGTCTTGTTAATTCAGATGTGCATCATCTCACATTTATCAGTGTTAAACTTCATCGGCCATAAATCTGGATAAAGAAATCATCTGTTCCTCCTCACTGTGAACCACCCATCTAATCTTTGTGTCATCCCCAACATTAGTTATCATTCCACTGCCACCCATCTTCCACATTCTCACCATCATCATTTATGAATATCACTAACAAACTTTGATTTCCTTCCTGTTCTCCAGATGTCATTCACAGAAGAGGAATCAAGAATTCTAGTCTCTTGCTATTCTTATTTTGGGGAATTTACAAAGTGATGTAGTTAAGACCTATTATGAGGGCGCTTCAAATAGCATTTTCGACATAGAGTTGAATTCACCTTTTACACTCTGCCCCTCAGCATGTTTTATTCATAAAGCGTGTACCCAATTTAGGATGAACTAGGGTTTGGCACCTTGCACTGGAACATTAGCCTTTTGTGTGGCACTGTTCTTCGTAACAATAGTCAGAACTGAAGAATTTTTTCATCTGCAGGATGGACACAGACTCATTGCTTGAATCAGCTAATGTGATGAGGATAAATACTCAATTAAATTCTACGTTATGGAGAAACTGCAGATCAAATCATATTCTCATGTCTACCTTGAATTGGAAGCAAATACATACTGTTAAAAAAAATCAAAAAGTGTTCAGACACCATACAGGGGAGAAAAAAAACATGTCGTCTGCATTTGATAGAGATACAGAAATACAGAGTGAGTGTGCAATCTGATCAAGAATCAAGTGATAGAAAAAGAAATACGTCAAATCTTAATTTTCAATGGAACCAGATCCCAACTTTCATGAACAGTGATATTTTTCACCCAATCTCACTTTTGTAAAAGCAAGTTTTTCCCAGTCACTAAAACTTCATTAACCATTCTTCCTCTGCCTTCCTACTCTTTTTTTACACTCCTACTTCCCTTGCATCATCCCTTCTGCTCCTACATACTCTTCCACTGATGATATCTCTTCACATTTTTCTTCTCCCACTCCCACTGTAAGTTACACCAGTTCCCTAGTTACTCCCACTTTCACTGGCTATTCTTTTCCCTTTTTGCTTTCCAACTGGGGTGTTTGGAAACTGCTGGCTTCTGTGCTGCTATTGGTCATCAGTGAATGATGAGATTTGGATGATAATGTCCAATAGGAACAGACAATAGTGTGTGTCCGTCACTGTCCAATGCACCGGGAACAGGGTGGTTTTGTTCCCCATACAGAGTGGAACTTTTTTCCGTCTCTGTGTCACAGTGCGCAACCAAACAGCCTCATCACAAATAGGATGAACCTGTCCTCAGAATCAGAAGTCCATGCATCAGTTTTTCCTGAAACGTTGTGAGGACAGGGACCACATTGTTCAAAAAGCTGTGTTCTATCATTTTGCTCTTTACCATTTTAACTGATTTTCCAATTTCATTCGAGATGATATCAGAGTAACTTTCCTTGCATGGACTCATGCTGCATCATTCGCCCTCAGCAAACTGTGGTGAATGGAAATCAGAGGAAATTCTGTGCTGGTAATTTCCTCAATGAACAATGATACCTTCCCTAGAGCTATTGGGAATGACAAATAAACTCTGCCGTTGCTCGTGCCTTCCAAAACCATGGATGGATTTGTCTTAATAATAACATCAAGATACATCTGTTGTCACAGTTTGGTCTAAAGTCTCAGAAAAGTAAGACCTTGCTGGTTGAGTGTCACCCCAATAAAATCAGAGCATTTCAATAAGACAACGATTCTGATTATTTTCGATCAGTTACTTTCTGAGGACTGATCGTGCAATGTCAGTGCCACAGAGATCAACATTTTCTCTGTCCAACAGCATCACACCACATTGGCTCAAAGCTGCACCATTCCCCAATTCTACTTCATTCTCCAGCTCATTCGCTGTGCTCGCCAGATACACGAGGCCCACAAGATGGAATAACTTAGAGATGCCTATGAGCCTCCGGAACCTGCCACCCCACCCATGCCCTGCAATCTGAGTCCATCCCCTCCCCAAGCCCACCTCCTGTTGTGTATTCATCATCCCTCCTAACCTTCCAAACTCTAATGCTGATTGTTCTGTACTCAGCTAAGGTCTCGGTTTTATCCCTCTGTGCCCCACTTTAATGACTTTCAGGAATGACACAATGTTGAACTTCTCTTCCACCGTCTTCTCCTTGGTGTCCATTTCTTTGGGCAAGAGTCCACACCCCATCTCATAGCCTCTTCGCCTAGCTCCAACACTCTCCCTCCACTTGGACCCATTTCTCTGGCATTTACTTGAACTCAATTTGTTCATTGAGAATGCTCCATGTGAGTTTGGTTGTCTTAAATTCTCTGTATCCCCTCACCCTATTCAACATATCACTCTCTGAACAGACTGTACACTGTATGCTTGGATCCAACCCTGACTATGGTATTCAGCCTGTGCCTATAAGGGTGGTGCTGCTGTAGTCTGGTGGACTCACCTCTACATTTCAGAGGCTGAGTGCCAGCTCTCAGAAACCTCCACATATCACCTGCTGGCCCATAACCCTACCATGCCACATCAGGCTATTTTATTTACTAAATCTGACCACATTTCATCTGGAGATTCCCACCCACTCGCCCCTCCCCCCCACTCACTCTAGCTAACACTCCCGAAGCTGATGGCCCTCAGATAGCAGAGTTCGCTTTTATCTCCTCCTGAAAATCCACAAACAGAACTGCCCATGCAGGCCCATTGCTTCAGCCAGCTCCTGCCATACAGAGGGGGTGCATGGATACATACGTGGGCCCATGTTATACTATTCCTTCATGGGGAATATAGACCATTCCTTGTTCCAGTACTATTCCAGCCCCCATCCACAACTCTTTCTCCGATACATAGATGATATTACGCAGCTGCTCCTCTCTCTTGTCCAGAATTGGAAAAGTTCATCATTTCCAATTTGCACCCATCCCTCACTTTCACCTGGTCTACCTCTGACACCTCCCTTCATTTCCTCGACATCTCTGCTTCTATTTCTGGGGATAGACCTGTCACTGATATCCAGTACTAACCCACCAACTCCCACAGACACCTAGAGTATGCATCCTCACGCCCTGTTTCCTGAAAAGGCTCCATTCCATTCCCTCATTTCCTCCATCTCCACCGCATTGCTTCTGATGATATCAACTTCAAAAATGTGGCCTCTGAAATGTCCACCTTCTTCTTCAACGAGAATTCCCTAACACTGTTGTCAACAGGGCCCCTCAACCAGTTCTGACCCACCTCCTGCACTTCTACCCTCACCCTCTCCCCTCTTTCCTGCAACAGTGTTAGAGTTCCCCTTGTCCTTACCGACCATCCCACCAGCATTCACATGCGTAAGATCGTCAGTCTGCATTCCTCCACCTCCAGTGAGATGCCACCAACAGCCACATATTTGCCTCCTCTCCCTTTTCCACCTTCTGAAGTGATCATTTCCGCCTGGACACCCTGGTCCACTCGTTATTCACTGCTCACACTTCCCCCACCCCACCCCCACCTCCCCCAGCCCCCACCACAGTGGCACCCCACCAACATTTCCCACAATCCGGTCTACTACATTCGCTGCTCACATTGTGGTCTGCTCTACATTGGGGAAACTAAAGATAGACTGGGTGACCACTTCACAGAATATCCAAGCTGTACCTATGCAAAAGACCCTGAGTTTCCAGTTGCCTGCCAGTTTAATACACCATCTTGTTCCCGGGCCAATATCGCTACGTCAGGCTTGCTGCAGTGTTCCAGGACATTTCAACACAAGCTGGAAGAACACCTTATTTTCCGCGCGTGGACCCTGCAGCCCTTCAGACTCGAAATAATGTTCAATAATTTTAGAGACTGAACTCCTCAATGCTCCCTACCCATACACGAGGCCTGGTTCTCACGTGACCTTCCATTACTCACCCCCCCTCTATTGTTAGCTACTAACAGTCTCCATGAACAGCCATTCAGCCTCTGCTGTATATTAATCAACATTTTCAGGGCTAGCATCCGCTCTGATGAAGGGGCACTGAACTAGAAACATTAATTCTGACTTCCCTGCACAGATGCTGCAGAACTTTTGCAGCAACTTCGGGTTTTGTTTCAACAATTTCTCACAATGTTTTTGGATCACAATGCAATACATCGTGGATATTTAGAGGTCTGTCAAACATAGGAACTTTGTAATTTCTCATTTAATGTCCATAAAATGTTACTCCAAATTCAACTGAGATAGCAGCTTTGCTTATATCGTTCAGATCAGTCAATTTGTCAGAGTTCAGAAAGAAAAAGAAATCGATAGAGGGAAACTCAGCAGGTCTGGCACCCACTGTGCAGAGATACACAGAATTTACCTTTGATTCCAATATGATTTTTTTCAGAACGGTGTCACATCATATTCGATATGTTAACTCTGTTTCTCTCTGCAGATACTTTCTCATCTGTTGCACTTCTCCATCATTTCCTGTTTGTATTTCATGTTTCTGTATCATTATATTTCATGTTTCTTGACAGGGCTACATGCTGAATTTGGTTATGTATGGACAATGTAATCCTTTCCTGTTCCTATTATAGTTGGTGTGTCTGTGACACCTGTGTTACCACCGAAATCTGCTTCTTCTTTAAGGTTCAAAGGAAAACAGAATATTTTTCTGATTGTCCTGTAAATCTCAGGAACTCCAGTTTGTTTGAAAAGACAATTTAGAGGCAGCAGAAATTTCATGACATAATAGGAATAGATTATTGATAATGGAGCACTCTGTGTACTTCTTTGAACGAGTTTGTCTACACCCTCTCCAAAGACTTTGATTACATATCACAGAATTATTTACAGCAAAAGTGGGGGAAACTCAGCCCATTGTCTTTTTCAGCTTGGAATGATTATATCTACTGTTAGTCTCCTATATTGTCCCCATTGCCCTTCACATTTTGTTACTAGTGTCTGCTTTTAATTGTAAGTATCCAGCCAGATGTGAACAATATGATCAATCTCAAACAAAAAGAAAAACAGAACTTAGAGGGCAAGGTCAGCAGGTCTGGCAGTATCTGTGAGGAGAAATCAAAGTTAATGTTTCAGATCCAGTGACCCTACTCAATCTGTATTCCCGATGATTAAATGATGTGTATATAAAATATAGTTCACTTTATCACATTTAATATCATCCTTTTAGTTCACATTGTCATTCAGCATTGCATCTCCCAAATGTTGGCTGTTTCCTTGTTATGCATGAGATTTAATTCTGTCTGTCAGAAAGAGGGATGATGTCTAGGGAATATCATTGTATTCCCCATCCAGTCTCCACAGTCACTGCCCCCATTCCGCCCTATCTCCCAGCCAATATCATGTTAATTTGAACCTGACTCATTAATTAATAAATCTTAATGAATACGTTCATTGTAATTATCACTTTTAGTTTTGGACTGAGGCTAAAATGCATACAAAATACAGTTTACAGTAAATAAAACTGCATTTAGAAGTCTGTCAATTTATATAAATAAATTACTGAAGCATATTCCCTATGGAAGTTCCAAAGTTGCCTTATTAGAGCAGTGAGAGGAACATTCAGAGAAGTCCACACTTCCTGTCTATGTTCAGGGCAACTGTGCCCAGTGACAGTCTGTTCGCTGGCATTTGTTCCCGTGGAGGAGAGATCAGCACAGTAACAACATCCTGATTGTGATTCTTTTGGGGGGTGGAGGGATTTTTGGAGAGATGGTTACAGCATAGTAAATGGACAACAGCGGGGTGGAGGGATTTTTGGAGAGATGGTTACAGCATAGTGAACGGATAACAGAGCAGAATCATGTCACCTACGAAAAGAAAATATTCTTATTCTCCCTCATGACTGACTTCATTAGAGCAATTGATGATGGGAGATGTGACCAATAGCCAGCAATGTCAACACATAGTCCAGTCCAGATATATTGTGAACTGAATGTGCTGTTTTGAAAGCAGGGACTGTTTGCTCTGACTGTGGTTGATGTCAGTCTCCATGCAATGTAACTGTGTCACTGGAGGGTTTCCCTTTCCTATTAGTAAGAGGCTTCATTCAGTGCGCTAACCCACTGTAGTAACAGATGCATCAGCTCCAACAGTAACAGAGATCAACAGCTGCATAGATCCGAATCTGAGAGTAGCGGACTGGAATGTTACAACAATGGAGAGGAGGTTTTACTTGAGTCTTTTCAAGATTTCCCCCTCTTGGGGATATCTACCATATCGGATGTCAGCAGTGCTGATGATTATTCTGGGCAGGGTGGAGGGTGTGCTACTAACCTATTCTCGCTATTGTTGGTGTTCTCTACCTCTGTCCATTCATTAATCCCAAAAACCAATTTGAACTTCATTGCAATTACTGTTATCTATATTTGTCAGAGAAAGAACCTATTGTCTTCAGTTTCAATTGCAGTCTCCATTCATTACCCATGAATTGCGGACCACTCCCTCACAAACATCTGAGAACAAAACTGTGCATAACCTCGAGATCCCTTTTTGCCCTGAACTGATTTATGTCTTGTGTTCTCTCTGTCACCAAACCTGTCCACTCCCAGCTCCTAATATCCCCAATCTTCATCTCTGTGCTAGTATTGTTGCTGAACAAACCGTTGGCTGCACTTAATGTTTCAAGCTCTCTTCTGACCACTTTTCCAATTACAAATATTTCAATCACAAAATTGCTCTTGGCTCGGACGTTACTTCATGATTAGGACAATGTATGAATGTAGGAATGTCGCTGGATGTAATTCAGGAGCAAAGCTTATTAAACGCAAGATATTGTTTCGAGTGATTTGTTTGAAGTCCTCCACAGCTGATGACAGAACTTAAATAAAAGTGATAAGAATTGGAATAAAAGTAAATCTCACGAAAAACAAACATAAAAGCACCATTTTGTCTAAAAACCTTCCTCTTTCTCTGATCACCTTCGGTAATGAAATCTAATGTTATTACCCGGTCTGGGTTAATTGTGACTTGAGACCCATGACAATGTGCTTAACTTTATATTGGCTTGTGGAATGGCCTCAGAGTCTGTGATGGTCACCAAATGCTGCCTTTGGCAGAGATGCCAACGTCCCACGAATTAACAAAATTGAAGGTGAAATCAAATAAAGGAAGATGCTGAAAATCTGAAATTATAGAAAGAAATGCAAAGAAACGAACAGAAAGTGCTGGGAAACTTTCCTGAACTGAAAGCAGCTGGAAAGGAGTGTGATTATTATCGTTGATGGGAAGTCTGCTTTGAAGCGGAGGAGGAATCATGAGGGAAAGAGAGGTATAGACTTAAAAAGAGCAAACAAAGAGAATGATGATCAGCTGAGCTGGAAATAAAATGTGAGATTCATCTCATTTATTTTTCGTTTATTCCATCTTCCTGAATATTATACCCATGTAAATACAGGTATCCCCCGCTTTTCAAAAGTTCGCTTTTCAACACTTCCCTTTCTGAATGACTTCCATTAGAATATTGTTTCGCTCATCAAAAGAAATCCGAACAAGATTTTCACTTTTACGAAGAAAACCGAAATTTTTCTCATATAACTTAGTGCTACTGCACTTTATACCATATCAGCTTGAGAACGGTTTTTTTTAGGAACATTACTTACAAATAGTGAGGGAAACCTGTATATATCTAAGATCATGTTTAAAACGATTTGATTCCCTCTATCTGTCCTCCCTAAGTGTGGTCATCTTCTTATATTCATTAATTAGATATGGATATCTCTGACTGGGGCAGCATTAGTTCATTTTTCCAGTTGCCCTTGAGAAGACTTGAGCCACTGCAGTCCACGTGTTTGATCTGATTTGGTTTCATTTATTTTAGTCAAATGTACAATGGAAAGGTTTGTTTTTATTGTAGTGCAGCACATGACCCAAAACAAGAAAACAGAGATCACAGGGTCCTTGGACAGAGTGAGGCATATAAAGGTTACAGCTTCACAGGAGGTGTGCAAAGTAAGATCGACATTAGCACGACTAATATTATTTGAAAAGTGAGAGATGTCAATTTGTCAGTCTAATAATGATAGGAAAGGAATGTTCCTGAGCATGTTGGTCCATGTTTTCAAGCTCTTTGTCTCCTCCCTGTTGGAAGAGGTTGTAGGAGATCATTACTGGTTTGGGAGAGATCTTTGATGCTGCCAGCCTTTCTGCGACAATGACAAATATAAATGGAGGGAAGGTTGTCTTCCTTGGTGGTCTGGACTGTGCACACAACCGTCTGTAGTTTCTTATGGTCCTAGGCAGAGCAGTTACCATGCCAGGTCATTATGCACCTGAATAGAATGCTTTGCCAGTATGCAGAGCACTGGGAGACAGGTGGTTTCAAAATATTTAGATGTAACAATTGGCTGTTAACTGGATACCCACGTTCTGGTTGCTGTTTTGACAACAATTGAAATTTAACTGATAATTTTAAATTATGTCCTCTATACCAAAACCTTATTGAGTGTATTGTATTGCCAACATCGAACCATGAGCCATCACCTGCTTCAAACGAATAGAGAAGCCATCACCATCACAACGAAGGAGAAAGAGAGAGAAAAAAGGGAAGGAGAGAAAGAACACACCGAAGGAAACAGATGCACAGTCAGTCAAAGAGAGAAAGGAAACAAAACAAGGAAACAAACAGTCACATGGGCAGGGAGAAGGGAAGGTAATAGGTTCAGGGAAAGAAACAGAAGACAGGTAAAAGAAAAACACAGGGAAATAGACAGTGTGAGAGAAACAGTGAGACACAAAGGTCACAGGGAGCTGGGGATAGGATCAAGGGGAGCTGGGGGGAATGGGAGGAGCTGGGGTGAGGACCGGAGAGACCTGAGCATGAGCACTGGAGGGAGGGGGGGGGGGTAAGGAGGTGAGGATTTATTTTATCCTGTGCCAAGATGTCCACGAAGATCATGGTAAGCATGGATGTACTGAATGATGGCTGTAAAACATGTCTAAGAGGCATATAGGTTACGCTGCACAGGGCGTGCGCTAGGCGAGATCAATATGAACAAATAGGTTCATATATCAGCACTATCAGCACTATCTGGGATTAGAGAGTCCATTCATCAGTCTAATAACAGCCAGGAAGAAGCTGTTCCTGAACTTGCTGCTCTGTGTGTTCAAGCGTTTGTATCTTTTAGCCGAATGGAAGAGGTTGTGAGAGATCTTTACAAGCATGTTATGGGTCTTTGGTAATGTTAGAACAAAGAACATTAGATTAGATTAGATTACTTACAGTGTGGAAACAGGCCCTTCGGCCCAACAGGTCCACACTGACCCGCCGAAGCGCAACCCACCCATACCCCTACATTTACCCCTTACCTAACACTACGCGCAATTTAACATGGCCAATTCACCTGACCTGCACATCTTTGGACTGTGGGAGTAAACCGGAGCACCCGGAGGAAACCCATGCAGACACGGGGAGAACGTGCAAACTCCACACAGTCAGTCGCCTGAGGTGGAAATTGAACCCGGGTCTCTGGCGCTGTGAGGCAGCAGTGCGAACCACTGTGCCACAAGCCATCCACCGGGGTGGCACGGTGGCTCAGTGGTTAGCACTGCTGCCTTACAGCGCTAGAGACCCAGGTTCAATTCCCACCTCAGGCGACTGACTGTGTGGAGTTTGCACGTTCTCCCCGTGTCTGCGTGGGTTTCCTCCCGGTGCTCCGGTTTACTCCCACAGTCCAAAGATGTGCAGGTTAGGTGAATTGGCCAGGCTAAATTGCCCGTTGTGTTAGGTGTGGGGGAATGGGTCTGGGTAGGTGCGGGTCGGTGTGGATTTGTTGGGCCGAAGGGCCTGTTGCCACACTGTAAGTAATCTAATCTAACATTCCAGTACAGGAACAAGCCATTCGGCAGTCCAAATCCTCTATCTCAATCTGTCTCCTATTTTCTAAAGGTCTGTATCCCTATGCTCCCTGCCCATTCATGTATCTTTCCGGAAACATCTTAAATGGAGCACCACTGGTCACAGTTCTCCATTTTGAGAAACTCCCTTCCCCTACTGCGCTCTGTCTCCTGTTGCCAGGCCAGTTCTTTATCCAAGTAGCTAGCACGCCCTGGACACCATGTGACTTCACTTTCTCCATAACAAGACCATGGGAAATCTTATCAAACGTCTTCCTGAAGTCCATGTACATGACATCTACGCCCTTCCGTCATCAATCAACTTTGTCACTTCCTCAAATAATTCTATTAAGTTGGTAAGACATGACCTTCACTGCACTAAACCATGTTGCCTATCACTGATTAGACCATTTTCATCCAAATGAGAATAGATCCTACCCCTCAGTATCTTCTCTCGCAGCTTCCCTACTCCAGACGTCAAGCTCACCGGTCTATAATTAACTGGATTATTCATGCTACCCTTTTTAAACAAGAGGATGAGAAACTTTCCCATCATCTGGGACCTCAGTTGTGTTCAAGGATGTTACAAAGATATCTCTCTCCTTTCCCTCAATAACCTGGGATAGATATTGGCTGCCTTTCTGTGGCAACGAGCCGTGTAAATAGAGTCAATGATTGGGAGATTGGATTCCGACATACTTTGGGCTCTGAACACAATCTTCTGTAGTTTCTGATGATCCTGGCCAGAGTGTTGCCGTACCAGGCCATTACAAACCCAGACAGTACGTTCACAATAGTGCATCTGTAGAAGTACTGCATGCTAACTATCCTAAGCCAAGTGAGGAAGGAGAGACGTTTTTGAACCATCTTGACTGTCACACCTTTGTGAGAAGTCCAGGGTAGGGACTTGACGCTCTGCACTCTCTCAACCGTTGATGTAGCTCGGGGCTTGTTCCCCTCCTTTCGTTCTAAAGTCAATGCTCAGTTCTTTACTTTTGTCGAATTTGAGAGGGAGGTTATTATCATTCCACCATGCCACCAAACCCACTATCCCCTTGCTGTGTTCAGACTCATCGTTGATTGATGCTCCTCCTGCGTTGGTGATGCCATCAGCAAACCTACAGTTGGAATTTGACAACACAGCCACGTGTGTACTGGAGTACAGTAGGGGCTGAGGGCACAGCCGTGTGTGTACAGGGAGTGCAGTAGGGGGCTGATGACAAAACCATATGTGTGCCGGAGTACATTAGGGGACTGATGACACAGCCGTGGGTATACAGGGAGTACAGTAGGGGCTGAGGGCACAGCCGTGTGTGTACAGGAGTACAGTAGGAGGCTGAGGACACAGCCGTGTGTGTACAGGAAGTACAGTAGGGGACTGCAAACACAGCTGTATGTCTACAGGGAGTACAGTAGGGGATGAGGACACAGCCGTGTGTGTATAGGGAGTGCAGTAGAGAGCTGATGACAAAGCCATATGTGTACCGGAGTACATTAGGGGCTGATGACACAGCCGTGGGTGTACAGGGAGTACAGTAGGGGCTGAGGGCACAGCCATGTGTGTACAGGGAGTACAGTAGGGGGCTGAGGACACAGCCGTGTGTGTACAGGGAGTACAGTAGCAAACTGAGGAACACAGCCGTGTGTATACAGGGAATATAGTAGCGAGCTGAGGGACTCAGCCGTGGGTGTACAGGGAGTACAGTAGGGGGCTGAGGGACTCAGCCGTGGGTGTACAGGGAGTACAGTAGGGGGCTGAAGACACATCTCTTGGTGTACAGGGTGTACAGTCGGGGGTGAGGACACAGCCGTGGGTGTACAGGGAATGCAGTAGGGGGCTGAGAGCACAGCTGTCGGTGTACAGGGAGTACAGTAGGAAGCTGAGAGACACAGTCGTGTGTGCACAGAGGGTAGAGTAGGGGGCTGAGGGCACAGCCATCGGTGTACAAGGAATACAGTAGGGGGCTGAGAGACACAGCCGTGTGTGTACAGGGAGTACAGTAGGAAGCTGAGGGAAACAGCCGTGTGTGCACAGAGGGTACAGTAGGGGGCTGAGAGACACAGCCGTGTGGGTACAGCGAGTACAGTAGTGGGCTGAGGACACATCCTCCAGGAGCTCCAGTGTTGAGTGTTATTGTGCGGAGGTGCAAATGCCTACCTTCACTGATTGTGGTCTGTGGGTCAGAAACCGGGAGATCCAGTTGCAGGGGCTGGAGCTGCGACTAAGGTCACAGAATTTTGAGATCAGTCAGGAGGGGATAATGATGTTTAAGCTGGAGCTGTCGTCAATGGGCGGGAGTCTGGTGTAGGTGTCTTTGTTGTCCAGATGTCCCAGGAATGAATGCAGGGCTCGGGATATGGCACCTGTTGTGGATCCGTTACATCGGTCAGCATATTATAGGGGATCAAGTCCCTTGTGAAAGGGAAGAAGGTAAAGATGAGGCGTGAAGGTTCAGTAGGGGCGATTGAGAGTTATAAGGTAGCCAGGAAGGAGCTAAAGAGGGAGCTAAGAGAAGCGAGAAGGGGACATGAAAAGTCTTTAGCTGGTAGGATTAGGGAAAACCCAAAGGCTTTCTATAGGTATGTCAAGAATAAAAGGATGACTAGGGTAGGTATCGGTCCAGTCAAGGATAGTAGTGGGAAGTTGTGTGTGGAGGCGGAGGAGATTGGAGAGACATTAAATCAGTACTTTTCATCAGTATTCACTCAGGAACAGGACACTGTTGCTGATGTGAATATGGAATCACAAATAATTAGAATGGATGCCCTGGAAATATGCAGGGAAGAGGTTTTGGGAATATTGGAAAGGATGAATATAGATAAGTCTCCTGGGCCTGATGGCATTTACCCCAGGATCCTATGGGAAGCTAGGGAGGAGATAGCAGAGCCATTGACCTGGATTTTTATGTCGTCATTGTCAACGGGAATAGTACCAGAGGACTGGAGGATAGCGAATGTGGTCCCATTGTTCAAGAAAGGGAGTAGGGATAGCCCTAGTAACTATAGGCCAGTGAGTCTGACTTCAGTGGTGGGCAAAGTCTTAGATAGAATGGTAAGGGATAAGATTTATGAACATCTGGGTAGGAATAACGTGATCAGGGATAGCCAGCATGGTTTTGTGAAGGGCAGGTCGTGCCTCACAAACCTTATTGAGTTCTTTGAGAAGGTGACTAAGGAAGTGGACGAGGGTAAAGCAGTAGATGTTGTGTATATGGATTTTAGTAAGGCGTTCGATAAGGTTCCCCATGGTAGGCTAATGCTAAAACTTCGGAGGTATGGCATTGAGGATACATTAGAGGTTTGGATTAGGAATTGGCTGGCTGGAAGGAGACAGAGGGTAGTAGTTGATGGATTATGTTCATCTTGGAGCGCAGTTACTAGCGGTGTACCACAAGGATCTGTTTTGGGACCATTGCTTTTTGTTATCTTTATAAATGATCTAGAGGAAGGACTTGAAAGCTGGGTAAGCAAGTTTGCGGATGACACAAAAGTCGTGGAGTTGTGGATAGTGAGGAAGGAAGTGGTAGGTTACAGCGGGATATAGATAAGTTGCAGAGCTGGGCGGAAATGTGGCAAATGGAATTCAATGTAGCTAAGTGCGAAGTCGTTCACTTTGGTAGGAATAACAAGATGATGGATTACTGGGCTAATGGTAGGCTGCTTGGTAGTGTGGATGAGCAGAGGGATCTTGGTGTCCATGTACACAGATCTCTGAAAGTTGCCACCCAGGTAAATAGTGCTGTGAGGAAGGCATATGGTGTACTGGGCTTTATTGGCAGAGGAATTGAGTTCCGGAGTCCTGAGGTCATGTTGCAGTTGTAGAAGACTCTGGTGAGGCCTCATCTGGAGTATTGTGTGCAGTTTTGGTCGCCATACTATAGGAAGGATGTGGAAGCTTTAGAACGAGTGCAGAGGAGGTTTACCAGGATGTTGCCTGGAATGGTAGGAAAATCTTATGAGGAAAGGCTGAGGCACTTGGGGCTGTTCTCATTGGAGAAGAGAAGATTTAGGGGAGATCTGATAGAAGTGTATAAGATGATTAGGGGTTTAGATAGGGTAGATACTAAGAACCTTTTACCGCTAATGGAGTCAGGTGTTACTAGGGGACATAGCTTTAAATTAAGGGGTGGTAGGTATAGGACAGATGTTAGGGGTAGATTCTTCACACAGCGGGTTGTGAGTTCATGGAATGCCCTGCCCGTATCAGTGGTGAACTCTCCTTCTTTATGGTCATTTAAGCGGGCATTGGATAGGCATTTGGAAGTTATTGGGCTAGTATAGGTTAGGTAGGATTCGGTCGGCGCAACATCGAGGGCCGAAGGGCCTGTACTGCGCTGTATCCTTTTATGTTCTATGTTCTATGTTCTAAGTCAGGCTGGGAGATTGGAGGTGATGTGGGCCATAACCAGCCTTTCAAATCACTCCATGTTTATTGAGGTTTGAGCCACTGGGCGGGATTCATTAAGTCATTAAAGCATGAGCTTTCTCACTTATAAGGTTGATGTTGGTTTTCTTGAAGCAGGTTGGGACTTCAGCTTGTGGGAGGGAAAGGCTGAAATTGTCTGTGAATACCTCTGCCAGTTGGTCCTCACAGAATCTGAGTGCTCAGCTGGAAACACTATCCAAGCCCGTCGCTTTCCTTGATTTGACCTACAGGAAAACTGATCATGCCTGCAGCGGTGACAGCGGGCACAGGTACATCCGAGGCTGTCGGGGCAGGTTTCAGCCTGGCAGTCACACAGTTATTCATCATAGACATCCCCTCGCCGACCTCCCTCCATCGTCATCAATACACAGTGACATGGTTGGTGTGAGCACCATTCAGTTAGTGTTGAGATGGAGCGATATCAATAGACTGGGATTGTGCGCCATAATGAAGTAAACTCACAACAAAAGAGGCTTCTACTGAGAGTCAGTGGTGCAGGGAGGGAAGATTTTACAGGTGTAATTCAAGTCAAGCCACTGCTTCAACCTGAATGGAGTCAAGCACCTTGACTGTTGTGCCTTGTAGATGGTGGACGGTCCTTAGGGAGCCAGGAAATGTATTATATATGAGCAAAGTGAACAAAGGACTTGAGGGCAGTTTTCCTACGTTTTCAGATGATATTGAGGAAGTGGGGAAGTTGCAGAAAGGGTTGAACAGTTTAGGACTGTGGGAAAACACGTGGCTGATGGAACACAATATGGGAACGTGTAAGAATATACACTTTGGCAGGTGGAATAGAGGAGACACTATGTTCTAATAGGATCCATTAAATCTGAAGCCCAAAAGGATTTTGAAGCACTCGTCCTCTCTTATGGTTAACGTGCATGTTCAGTTGGCAGTTAGGAAAGCAAAAGCAATGTTTGCATTCATTTCAAGACAGCGAGAATGCAAGACGGGAGACATACTGCTGAGAATGTAATAGGTGTGGACAGACAGCATTTGCCCAATTGTGAGCTGTTTTGGACACTATCTCTGGAGAAACATCTGCTGGTGTTGGAGGTGATCCATCCTGGGGATGACGGCTTGTCAAATGAGCGGCAGTGTGTGTACTTGATGGAATTTAGAAGAATTGTAGGGATGTGGGGGGGTTCTGATTGTAACTAATGCATTACTGCAAAGATTGATATAGTTAGTGTGTAGAAGATATTTCCACTTTTCATAGAGACAATGACAAAATGGCACAGTATCAGAGTGAAGGAATGGGATAAATGGCCTAAATCTATTGCTATATCTCATGCCGTTTAGGTCATAGGTTATTTAGTATAGACTTCTAAGTCTCTGACCTGCTCTTATAACCCTTGTATTTGTATGTTGATTTTACTTCACGTTCTGGTCAATGGTAACCCCTGTGATATGGACGGTGGGAAGATTCAGTGTCAGCCAATATTCATTAATATTTTGAATATGAGCTACTATCAGTGACTCTCATCTGGTGGGAGTACATTCTCTCTCTGATGATTGTAATTTTCTATCTAGTATTTTTGAAGGATTGATCCTGTTAGGCCAGTATTGTTGATTTAAACAAAACAGGTGCAACTTATCACAACACTCAGCAACAATATGTCATCAAATACTGAATACCCTTCTAATAACAGAAAAGTCTAAAATGTTCAATATTTGAAACACTGCTTTCCTGTTTGTGTTCAAATCAGATAACCTGTCCCATCGAGATGCTCAACTTGGAACTATTTTTAAAAAAGCTTTTTTGGATGTGGGCATCGCTGGATGTGCCCAGCATTTCTTGCCCGTTCCCAGTTGCCCTTGAGAAGGTGTTGCTGAGCTGCCTTCTCGGACTGCTGCAATCTACCTGCTGTGCGGTGACCCACTAGTGATTAAAGAGGGAATTCTGGGGTTTTCACCCAGCAACAGTGAAGGAATGGCAATACATTTCCAAATCAGGACGTTGACTGATTTGGAGGGGAATTTGAAGGTGGTGGTGTTCCCAAAAGTCTACTGCCCTTGTCATTCCAGATGGAAGTGTTCGTGAGATTGGAAGGAGCTGTATGAGCATCTTTGGGGAATTTCTCCATTGTGTCATGTAGATAGTGCACACTGCTGCTCCTGGGTGACCATGGTGAAGGGAGTGAATGCTTGTGGATGTGGTGCAAATCAAATGGGCTGTTTTGTCCTGGATTGTGTCAAGCTTCTTTAGTGTTGTTGGGGCTGCACCCATTCAGACAACTGAGGACATTCCATCTCATTCCTGACTTGTGCCTTGTAGATAACGGACAGGCTTTGGGTAGTCAGGATGTGAGTTTCTCGTGCAGTATTCCTAGCCTCTTGTATTCATGTGGCGAGACCAGTTGAATTTCTGGTTAATGAATACCCCCCCCCACACACACACACACACCTCAGGATATTTATAGTGAGGGAGTTTAGTGATGATAATTCTGCTGAATACAAAATGGTTATATTGATTCTAATTGATGACGGTCATTGTCTGAATTTATGCGGTGCAAATGTTACTTGCCACTTGCCAGCCTGGATATTGCCCAGATATTGTTGCTTTGAGCATGGACTGCTTCCGGATGGTGCTGAACATTGTGCAGTCATCATCGAATATCCCCACTTCTCACCTTATGATGGAAGGAAGGTCATTGTTGAAGCAGCTAAAGATGTTTTGACCGAGGACATTAACCTAAGGGACTACTGCAGAGCTGTTATGGAGCTGAGATGACTGACCTCCAACGACAATGACCATCTTCCTATCTATCAGGTATGACTCCAATAATGGAGTGTTGACCCGCGATACCGTTTTTGCTTGGGGTCCTTGATGTCATACTTGGCAGAATGCAGCCTTGTTGTCAAGGGCTGGAACTTTTCTATGTTTGAACCAAGGCTGTGATGAGTTCAGCTGCTGAGTGACCCTGGCAAAACCCAAACTGGGCATCACTGAGCAGGTTATTTTTAAGTAGATGCTGCTTGATAGCAATGTTGATGACTCCTTCCATCATTTTACTGATGATGGAGAGTAGACTGATTAGGCGGTATTTGGACGGGTCGAATTTGTCCTGCATTTTATGTACAGAAAATACTCGAGCAGTTTTTTCCCCATTGTCGGCTTGTAAACATACTGGAACAGCTTGGCTAGGGGTGCAGAGTGTTCTGGAGTACAAATCTTCAGGACTATTGCCGGCATGTTGTCAGGCCCCTAGCCTTTGCAGTATCCAGTGCCTTCAACCGTTTCTTGATATCAGTTAATCGAATTTGCTGAAGACTGCTATCTGTAATGATGGGGACCACCAGAGGAAGCCGGAATGGATCATCCACTCAATACTTCTGACTGAAGATTGCAACCTTATATTTTGCACTGATGTGCTGGGCTCTTCCATCATTGAGGTTGGGGATATTTGTGGAGACGATAGCTGAAAATGTGTTGCTGGTTAAAGTGCAGCAGGTCAGGCAGCATCCAAGGAACAGGAAGGGCTTATGCCCGAAACGTCAAATTTCCTGTTCCTTGGATGCTACCTGACCTGCTGCGCTTTAACCAGCAACACATTTTCAGCTCTGATCTCCAGCATCTGCAGACCTCACTTTTTCCTCGATATTTGTGGAGACACCTTTTCCGGTGAGTTATTTAATTGTCCGCCACCATTCACGATCAGATTAGCAGGACTGTAGAACTTAAGTCTGATGCATTGTTTCTGTAAACACTAAGCTCTGTCTGTCCCTTGCTATCTGGCGCGCAAGTATTTCTGTTTGGAAGCTTCAGCAGATGAACAGTTTTTCTTTATATATTTCTGGTTCTGCTCCTGGCATGCCCTCCTGCATTCTCCATTGAATCAGGTTTAATCCTCTGGTTTGATGGTAATGTTTGAGTGGGGGACATGCTGGGCCGTGACGTGACACATTGCTGGAGTATAGTTCTGCTGCTATTGATGGTCCACAGTGTCTTATGGACGCTCAGTCTTGAGTTGCGAGATCTGCTAAAATCTGTGCCATTTAGAATGGTGATTGTGCCACACGACACAATAGAGTTTATGGAGACAATAGACTTTGTCTCCACAAGGACAGTGTGGTGGTCACTTTTACCGATACTGTCATGGACATATACATCTGCAGTTGGTAGATTGGTAAGGATTAGGTCAGGTATGTTTTTTTCCCTCACCACCTTCTGCAGATCCAATCTAGTAGCTATGTCCTTAGGAACCGAACAGCATGATCAGTCGTACTGCTGCCAAACCACTCTTGACAGTTGACTTTGAAATCCCCCAGCCAGAATACACTTTGTGCCCTTGCCCCAGTCAATGCTTTCTCCAAGTGTTGTTTAACAAGGAGGAGGACTGATTCAGCTGAGGAACAAAGTTACGTGGTAATCAGTAAGATACTCCTTTGTACATGTAAATTTCTGTTATTTCTGTAAGGTATGATTCCGTGAGTATGGCTATGTCAGGCTGTTGCTTAACTAGTCTGGAAGGCAGTTGTTCCAATGTTGGCACTAGACCTCAGATGAAAATGTGTTGCTGGTTAAAGCACAGCAGGTTAGGCAGCATCCAAGGAACAGGAAATTCGACGTTTCGGGCATAAGCCCTTCATCAGGAATGAGGAGAGAGTGCCAGGCAGGCTAAGATAAAAGGTAGGGAGGAGGGACTTGGGGGAGGGGCGATGGAGATGTGATAGGTGGAAGGAGGTCAAGGTGAGGGTGATAGGCCGGAGTGGGTGGGGGTGGAGAGGTCAGGAAGAAGATTGCAGGTTAGGAGGGCGGTGCTGACTTGAGGGAACCGACTGAGACAAGGTGGGGGGAGGGGAAATGAGGAAACTGGAGAAATCTGAGTTCATTCCGTGTGGTTGGAGGGTTCCCAGGCGGAAGATGAGACGCTCCTCCTCCAGCCGTCGTGTTGTTATGTTCTGACGGTGGAAGAGTCCAAGGACCTGCATGTCCTCGGTGGAGTGGGAGGGAGAGTTAAAGTGTTGAGCCAAGGGGTGGTTGGGTTGGTTGGTCCGGGTGTCCCAGAGGTGTTCTCTGAAGCGTTCTGCAAGTAAGCGGCCCGTCTCCCCAATATAGAGGAGGCCACATCGGGTGCAGCGGATGCAATAGATGATGTGTGTGGAGGTACAGGTGAACTTGTGGCGGATATGGAAGGATCCCTTGGGGCCTTGGAGGGAAGTGAGGGAGGAGGTGTGGGTGCAAGTTTTACATTTCCTGCGGTTGCAGGGGAAGGTGCCAGGAGTGGAGGTTGGGTTGTTGGGGGGTGTGGACCTGACGAGGGAGTCACGAAGGGAGTGGTCTTTGCGGAACGCTGATAGGGGAGGGGAGGGAAATATATCTCTGGTGGTGGGGTCCGTTTGGAGGTGGCGGAAATGACGGCGGATGATACGTTGTATACGGTGGTTGGTGGGGTGGTAGGTAAGAACCAGTGGGGTTCTGTCTTGGAGGCGGTTGGAGGAGCGGGGCTCAAGGGCGGAGGAGCGGGAAGTGGAGAAGATGCTGTGGAGGGCATCGTCGATCACGTCTGGGGGAATCTGCGGTCCTTGAAGAAGGAGGCCATCTGGGCTGTGCGGTGTTGGAAATGGTCCTCCTGGGAGCAGATGCGGCAGAGATGAAGGAATTGGGAATATGGGATTGAGTTTTTACAGGGGGCAGGGTGGGAGGAGGTGTCGTCCAGGTAGCTGTGGGAGTCAGTCGGTTTATAGTAGATGCCTGTGTTGTGTCGGTCGCCCGAGATAGAAATGGACAGGTCTAGGAAGGGGAGGGAAGAGTCTGAGACAGTCCAGGTGAATTTGAGGTCGGGATGGAAGGTTTTAGTAAAGTTGATGAACTGTTCAACCTCCTCGTGGGAGCACGAGGCAGCGCCGATACAGTCATCGATGTAGCGGAGGAAAAGGTGGGGGGTGGTGCCAGTGTAGTTGCGGAAGATGGACTGTTCCACATATCCTACGAAGAGACAGGCATAGCTGGGGCCCATGCGGGTGCCCATGGCAACTCCTTTAGTTTGGAGGAAGTGGGAGGATTGAAAAGAGAAGTTATTCAGGGTGAGGACCAGTTCAGTCAGTCGAAGGAGGGTGTCAGTGGAAGGGTACTGGTTGGTCCTCTTATTGCCCCCTTCCATCTTCCGCAGTGGTGGGATTCAACCTGGATCCACCGAACAAGGAGCTGATTTTTCTGGATTGATAATCTCTTGGTAATACCATGAGACCTACTTGGAACCACATGTTGTTCTCAGCTGCCATTTCTTGTGTTATCCTGTTTTTCATTCATTGCTTATGTTATTCTGGAATCTCATCTTTCATTCAATCCTGATTGAAATACATAGTTATGAACACCTTCTCGACTGCTCGAATTTCATTCAGTCTGTTTTGCTTGAACAGACATTTCAAGGCAGCTTTACACCAGAGAAGAGCAGGAAAAGATAATGGGTGATTGTGCACTGTACCTGTCACCGGACCAGCATGTCTGTCCAGGAAGTATTTATTGTGGGTCAGAGAACGTCAATTATTATGGCATGGATGGAAGCCATTCAGCCCATCGTGGAGTCACAAGCTCTCCAACTGCACAATTGGAGATAGAGAGAGTGCGTGAAGAGAGATTGTGTGAGAGAGAAATAAAGAGAGAGAAAGCAAGTGAAGGGAGGTGTTAGATGAGGGTGAACTTAGATAGATCAGAAGACTGCATTACAGTAGATAAATATGGACAGACAGAAGTTAGGAGCTTTATTGAGAAATTCCTCTGGATGGCAAGCCCTTTGTCTGGGCGACATACACTGTGAGCACTCTGCTGATACCGGCTGTCATCCCAGGTTATTTATTTCCAACAATATCACAGAGCTGGGTTACTGAGAGCTAAACAGATCCCATTAGGCCAATAGATTGGTTCCATGGAGAAAGCAAAGTTTTTAAATAGACTGTGCCAAGAGCAGCAGGAAATTATAACCACCACCCCACCTCCACGACTCACCCATCTTCCCCCTCCCCCCCCCCCCCACCCCATATAACACACTCACACACACACACACACCAAGGCTGTATGAGAGACTAGGCCAGAGAATCTCAGTGAGGGGACTCACTGACAGAGGTGAAATCATGATCTTAGCTGTGGGTCAAATACTGATTGATAAAGTTTCCGCACCACTTTCCTAGTTATGTAATTCACATTTCAATTTATATAGCTCAATATCAGGAGTTTATTTTAACAACTTCATCTCTTTGTACTTTGTATATATTGGTGGGTGCAGAAAATCATTTTGTTCCTGTATTTTATATTGCATAAACGCATTTCATTAATATTGTCTCTGCTAATTCCTCATTGTAGATGTATTCTTGAATCTGTTCTTCACATGAGTTATAAAGAGTAACATTCCAATTCTGGTAAATGGGAACATCACTGTCCCTCCACCCTGTCTAATCAGCCATATCCCCCAGTCCTCTCCGTCTTCTGTCTTTTCTCCAATATCATAATCACAATGTAATTGAAGTCCATTAAATGACACTTCGTCACAGTTCCTTAACATCGATAACATCAACAACATGACCCACACCTGCCCTCTCTGATCCTGGAATAACAATCTGAACTGTGTTTGTCATGTGCAATTCTCAAATCATGGATGATAGATGTTTTCTCAATGTTTTGCTGATTTTGCAATAACTTATCAGTAATTACGGGATTCATTTCTGTATTTATGAACAGAGAAGTATGTTTATGTCCCGTTAAACGTCTAGCATTACATTCATATTCAAGACTGACTGAATGATTACACACAATCAATCTGCCATCTTCAACATTCCTTCCTTCAGTCATACACGCATTTCACACCCAGAATGCATTAAAGTTCAATATTATTTTGAATTTTAATAAAGTAGCATTGAATTCAAAGGGGTTAACTGGAGCTATTTGTTCAGCGATTGTAATTATGTCAGTCTCCATGGATCGTATGCGTCCCTAGAGAGTTTCTCTCTTCTATCAATAAGAGAATGCTTTCAGTGTTTTATCTCATAGTGTGAGTGGAGGCATGTCCAACAGCAGTAAGAGGGATTAGCAGCTTCAGAGAGAAGGGCAGGAGAGATGGACATCTGGGAACATTAGACTGGAATGTTCCAACAATGCACAGGAATTTATCCTGGTCTTTTCTGGCTTTCCCAGCCTTGGATATCATTAGCATCATGGATTGAAGATGTACTGATGGTTATTCAAACTGGTTACTATCCTATCCTTGCTATAGTTGGTGTTCCTGGTAAGTCACTTTGTCTGTTTAGTGAAATGGTCTGAACTGAATCGGTGCTTATGATATGCAGATTTTGGAAAGGTGCAAGCCAATGTTTTCAGCTCCAAAGATTCCATTCCTTAGAAATTATAACTAGCAAACTATTATTTACAAATTACACACCAATACGCGAGGGTAAAACACACTGTTCTCAACATCTTTGATTCATTATCTCCTGCAAAATGTACATCTCCATATCCTCCCCACATACCAATCCAGTCCAGCACCACCATTAAGATGTCCTAGTCTCCTCCTCAGCCTGAGTTCAATTCCTGGATAAACCATTGTTTGTGCCTTTTTAAATTCCAGGTACATCTGTTTCAATTCTCTTCTAACCACGTGTACATTGCAAAATAATTGCACTTGAGATGTTTAATTTGTTCCCTGCACAAAATCTGAAAGATGGGCTGACAGTGTTTGGTTGGTCATGTCATTGGCTCGTATTCTAGAGCCACAGATTAATAATCTGTTGATATCGGCTTGCTTTATACCCACTAGAGAAGGCAGTGGGCCATCCTTCCCTGGTCAGGTCTCTGTTTAACTGCAAACTCCTGGCAATGTGTTTTACTATTTATTGTCCTGTGGAACAGCTGAAACAGCCGCTCTGTTCAAGATCGGCCTGACCATGGCTGCACACATCCCGTGAGGGCAGAAGAAAAGGAAAGTTGGTTCCCTTCATCTGCCTGCATCCCATATTCCAATGGCTCATTTCCATTCAGGTAGGTAGCCATTCACTGTTTTAGATGTATTTTTGTGACTGAGTCTCTCCCAAGAGTGATGTCCATCTCAATGGGCACCTCTGGTGCTGGCTTTATTGATGCTGACCTACAGATGTAAGCATGTTTTTAAATTCTACATCAGTGGCAGTGCATTGTAAATGAATGGTTTCCTGTGTCACAAGAAAGAAATGAAGCCAGCTAAGTGAGGGAAAGGAATTATTGTGATCAAACCTGAGAGTGTTGTTGAGGCAGTGTTTGGGGCATTGTGGACAGATTTTTTTTTCCTTTATATGGAGTGATCTCCTTCCCACAGAGAGAGTGAAGAGGAGTTCCACCAGATTAATCCCTGGGATGATGGCACCATGAGGAGTGAGTGAAGGTTGATCTAGCGCTGTGAGAGAATAAGAGGTGATTGCATTGAACCCTGAGAGGGATGGACAATCACTCCTGATATTCTAAACAGACAATGAGAAGGTGATAAATTCCATGACTGCTATTTCACTCAGAATGCATGATTCAGGATAGTTTAAGTGCCTGGGTGGACGTTACGACCCACCCACCCCAACCATTACTCCCCATTGAGTGAGACGGAGAGGTCCAAGTTTTGAATAAACTCTCCCTACATTAATACAGTGCAGTTGGTGTGTGATCCTGCACTGAATGTCATATTATCCACACTCCAACAACAGCCACAATACCTTCATTCTAAAACAGTTAACTAGTCCCAACAGCTTCTGATCTTCATGAAGAACATGAATCTATCTTCTCAGAGATGCAAGGTACTTCCTTAATGTTTATACCAAAAGACTATAAGACATTGGAGCATAGATTAGGACAGTTAGCCCATCGGGTCTGCTCCATCATTCAATCATCGCTGTTAGGTTTCTCAAACCCATTCTCTGACCTTCTCCCCGTAACCCTTCATCCCCTGGATAATCAGAAACTATTTATCTCTGTCTCAAATATACTCAATGGCCTGCCCCCACAGCCTTCTGTGGCAATAAATTTCAAAGATTCACCATTCTGTGGTTAAATAACTTTCTCCTTATCACTGTTCTAAAAGGTGCTCCCTTTCATCTAAGGCTGTGCCCTCGGATCCTTGTCCAATGGAAACATCTTACCAACATCCACTCTCTCCAGGTCATTCAGTATTCTGTCTATTTCAATTACATTCCTTCTCATCCTTTCAAACTTTATCAAGTATAGACCCAAAGTAGTCAAACATTCCTCATGCAATAAACTTTTCATTCCTATGACCATTCTCATGAAAATCTTCTGAACACGCTCCAGGACCAGTATATCCTTCCTGAGATATGGAGCTCAAAAATGAGCACAATACTCCAAATGTGGTCTGACCAGAGCCGTATACAGTCAGTTTTTATATTCAATTCTTCTCGTAGTAAATCCTCCCAATCAAAATTGCAATTGCCCTCCTAACTACTGCCTCAACCTGCAAGCTGACCTTGAGAGAACCCTGCACTAGAACTCCCAAGTCCCTTTGCACTTCAGATTTCTGAATTTTCTCGCCATTTAGAAAATAGACCAAGCCTCTACTCTTCGTGCCAAAGTACATGACCTCACACTTTCCAATGTTGGAATGCATCTGACGATCTATTTACCTGTCCAAATCCTTGTTCAGCCTCTCTACTTCCTCAGTACGATCTGTCCATCTGCCTATCTTTGTATCGTCTGCAAACCTAGCCAGAGTGTTCTCAATTCCCTCATCGAGATTGTTAATGTAACAAGTAAAAAGTTATGATTCCAAAACTGAGCATTCTGCATCACCACTTGTCACCGTACTATTTTATCCTCACTCTCTGCTTTCTGCTAGACAGACAAGCTTCTATCCATGCCACTACCTTGCCTCTAACACCACGGACCCTTATCATACTCAGTAATCTCCTGTGTGACACCTTGTCGAAGGCCTTCTTGAATTCCAGGTGGATAATATATATTGGCTCTGCTTGGTCGAGCTGCTCATTTCCTCTTCAAATAATTCCAATAGATTTGTCAGGCATTAACTTCCCTTGATGAAATCATGCCAACTTTGCCCTATTTTACCAAACAGTTTCAAATATTCAGAAATCTCACCCTTCACAATGGATTCCAGGATCTTACCCATGACAGAGGTTAAACTATTCAGGGGTTTTTTTTTTGGTCTTTTTCCTTACTCCCTTGTTAAAAAGGGTGTCACGTTAGTGGGTTTCCAGTGGTCTGGGATCGTTCCTTACTCTAGTGATTCCTAAAAGATCACCACGATCGCCTCCACTCCCTCTTCAGCTATCTCCCTTACAACACTGGGATGTAATCCATCTGGTCAAGGTTATTTAACCACCTTCGGGCCATTACATTTTTTTCTAGTATGTTTTCCACGGTGGGGGCCATCATACTCAGCTCTGGCCCCTCAATCTCTTGAATGTTTAAGGTATTACTTGTGCCTTCCACCATGAAAGCTGACACAAAGTAATTATTCAGTTCCTTGGACATTTTCGCATTTCCCACTGCTATCTCTCCAATGTTCACTTTTGCCTCTCTTTTGTACTCGAAAGAAACTGTTACAGTCTTCCTTTATTTTACTGGCTAGCGTGCCCCCATATTTGCTAATCTCCCTCCTTATTTTATTTTGTTTGCCCTCTGTTTTGCCTTTGTAAGCTTTCCAATCCTCAGGTTTCCCATTGCACTTTGCCACATTATATCATTTCTCTTTTGCTTTTATGCTATACTTGACTTTCCTAGTCAGCTATAGTTGTCCCATCCTCCCTATACAAGACTCTTTTTCCTCAGGATAAATCTCTGTTGTATCCTGAATTACTCCAAAAATCTCCTGCCATTGCTTTCCTGCTGGGCCTGTCTCCCAGTCAATTCTACCCAGCTCGTCTCATGTCTGTGTAATTGCCTTTATTCAGTTGTAATATCGTTATTTCTGATTCTAACTTCTCCATCTGAAATTGCAGAGTAAATTCAATCATATTATGACCACTGTCACCTTAAGCTCCCCTCATCCAGTCTGCCTGCACAAACAGCTCCAAAAAGCCATCTCATAGACATTCCACAAATTCCTTTTCCTGCCAACCACTGTCAATCTGAATTCCCAGTCCAGCTGTATAATAAAATTCCACATGATCACTGTAACTTTGCCTTTCCTGCAGATCTTTCTAACTCCTGGTGTATCTTACACCCCAGCTCCTTGTATATAACTCCAACTGCATTTTTTTCACCTTTTTGATTCCTCAATTCTACCGACACATATTCTACACCATCTGACCTTATTTCATTTCTTATTATTGATTATTGATTCAATTCCATTCTTAATACTGAAACAACTCTATCTCTCTGCCCACCTGCCTCTCTTTTTGACAGGATGAATATCCTTGAATATTCAGCTCCTGATACTCTTGCAGCGATATCACTGTAATGCCCACTCTGTCGTACCTGCCAATGTATGGATGAGGCACAAGTTCATTTACCTTATTGCTTATACTGCATGCATTCCGATATAATAGTTTAGTCCTGTATTACTTGTCACTCTTCTCATTGTCATTTGTTTGTCCAGCCGTTGGTACCTATACAGACCCTGACCACTGGATCATTCCCCTCCCGGTCCAAGTTCTGCAACCCAGATGATATATCCCAAACCTGAGCACCATGTAGGCAACACAACCTTCAGGACTCTTAATCCCGATCACGGAGAACAGTATCTATGCTTTTAACTATACTATCCCCAATTATCCATCATTGGGCAGCACGGTGAAACAGCAATGCTGCCTCACAGTGCTCGGGACTAGGGTTCATTTCCAATCTCTGGACCCTGTCTTTGTACGTTCTTCCCATGTATGCATTGGGAGCATTAACTCTTTTCTCTCTCCACAGTACATCTCTGTGTTTGCTTCAGATTTCTACCATCTACAGTATTTTTGCTTTTGTTCAATGGATAAATTCAGCAAATGTGACAGGTTTTTGTAAAAGCAGCCATGTTTCGCGGGTTCCTCTGGATGTTTAGGAATATTGCCCGACCACTTGCCTGAGTGCAGTGTCCCTGGATGCCCATTCCATCTCTCTCAGTTCATTCAGTCCATCGTCACTACATGCAGCCTTTCCTTGTGCCCCCCCCCCCCCACGGGACTCTCCACACCCCATTGCCTAGCAGTAGATACTCCCTTCGCAGGACTGTGCACACGATGACACTGGTAACTTTCTGACCCGCTGGGGATGCTGGGTAAAGACCCTGCCATTGAAAGGAACAGAATAACTAGAATCCAATTTAATAACAAAGCTGAGTAAACAGGCTGAATTACATCCATCTGCTCTGACATTTTCTAATCTTCTGTTTACCCTCGTCTACCTGCAAATAGATGATCCATATGTATGCCTTGTCAAACAGGTTTGGTGGCGGGGATAGATATCAGATCTGGTGGTCATTGGACTGATTCAGTGGTCTCACTTTCCTGATGTCACATTTAAGTTTTTATTATCAAGTCAATCCAGTTTAAAGGAAAGGCCTTGCTGGAGTTGTGTTGAAAGGATATTTGAATTTTGGAGACATTAGAATATGTCACGTGAGAGTGAGGTTAGGAATCGTAAGGTAACACATTTAAATACACGGCCAAAGAGCTGGTCGGGGAGGCAGCACTCCCGATATGTAGATCATTGGGATTCCCAAGTCAGTAGGATATACACAAAAAGGATGGTATGAACCTGAATTGACAGCAATTTACAATATGTGGATTATTGGGATTCACGGGTCAGTAGGATACACACAAGAAGGACGGGATGCACATGAACTGATAACAATCTCCGATATGTGGATAATTGGGATTCCCGGATTGGTAGGATACATACAAGATGGACGCGATGGACTTGAACTGGCAGCAATCTCCTGTCAGACAGGTTTGGTATTGTCCTTTACGAGGGTTAAACTAGCATGTGGCAGCGGTGGGGGAGGGGTGTGTGGAACCACAGCAGTAGGTCCACAGGTACAGTGACTGAGGGGGAGTTGGAGACTAATCCCAGTACAGCTAAGACCAACACAAAAACAGACAGTACTGAACACAGTGGCCTGGCAGTCTGAAGTGTGCTGATTTTAATATGAAGAATCTGTTTGTTTGAACAGATATTTTGATATCGCTGCATGTCAGAAAATAGGAAGAGATAATGGTTAATTGTCCACTGTGTCCTTCACTGGACCCAGCTTGTCTCTCCAGGCACCAAAACTTGTTACTGTGGGTCAGAGAACTTCAGAATTAATACAACACAGAAGCAGGCCATTCGGCCCACCATGCATCCATGATCTCTCCAACTTGACAACTTGAAAATAGAGGGAATGATGGGAGCTCAACTGAGAGGGAGAGAAATAAACAGAGAGAAAGACAGTGAAGTGAGATAAACAGAGTGAAAAAAGGAGCAACAGAGTGAGTGAGAGCAAGGGGTGTCAGACGAATGTGAAGTTAGATCAGGAGACAGCATGAGGAGAAATACACAGAAACTTTTCTTAGAAACTCTCACAGACTGTAAGCCCTTTGTCTGGTGCCATACCCTGAGAGCACCATGCTGATACTGGCTGTCATCCCAGATCATTTATCGTCAATAACGTCCCAGAGCTGAGTTGCTGACAGCTAAACACAATCCAATAGACCAATAGATTGGTTCCAGGGAGAAGGTGGATTAATTTAAATATTCTGGGCCAACAGGAACTTGTAGCCCCTCTAGACACTGCGTGAGAGGCTGGGTGGAATCTCAGTGAAGGGAATCGCTGGCAGAGGGGAAAGCAGGATCTCAGCTCTGGGTCAAATAATGATTGATAAAGTTTGCACACCACTTCCATGGTTTTGTAATTCACATTACAATTTATATAGCTCCACATAGTAAGTGTATTTTAACAATATTGTCTTTTTGTAGTTTTCATATTTTGGTATGTACGGAAAAGCTTTTTTATCCTTGTATTTTGTGTTGAATAAACACGTTTTATTACTAAGGAAGAAAGGGCCCGCTCAGATGGGACAGATGAACCGTGCTGGGACCAGAATCTGAGTGAATCCTAACCAGGGCTGTAGACAGAACTTTAAACTGAGTGTGTGTGTGTGTGCGCGCGCAGAGTGGGGGTGCAGTCATTAGGTCTAATTAGAAAAGCCGAATTAAAAGAGGAGATAAGAGTATAGAACTCAGGAGACGTTATTGAAATCTCCAGCATAGACACAAATAGGATAGAGCATCTGGAAATGTTTAGCATATCAAACTTCAAGCGCACTGCACAAATGAATGACAATGAGAATAGGGACGGTTAATGCAGGACTGAAGGGGTTATAACTGAATGCATGCTGTGTAAGGAATAAGGTAAATGAGCTTGTGGCACAGAATTAAATCGACAGGTATGAAGCGAGGGGCATCACAGAGATATGGCTGCAAGGAGATCTGAATATTTAAGGATATTTATCCTATCGAAAACATAGGCAGGTGGGCAGGGTGGGGGGGGGGAAATTGCATTATTAGTAAGAAATGAAATTAAATCAATAGTAAGAAAGGAAATAAGGTCAGATGGTGTAGAATCTGCGTGGGTAGAATTGAGGAACCACAAAGGTAAGAAAACCACAGTTGAAGTCTTGTACAGCGCCCCAAAGCGTAGTCAGGAGTGGGGCACAAGATGCACCAGGAGATAGAAAAGATGTGTAGGAAAGGCAATCATGGGTGATTTCCATATATAGGGGAACTGGGTACATTGGATTGCTAGTGGTTCACAAGAAAAGGAATTTTAGGAATGTTTATGAGATGGCTTTTTGGAGCAACCTCTGGTGGAGCACACTCGGGAACAGACGATACTGAATTTAATGATGTAGGATTCGTAATGGAGATTAGGGTGAAGGTAAACCTAGAAAGCAATGATCAGAACATGGTTTAATTTATTCTGCAATTTGAGAGAGAGAAGATAGAATCAGAGGTAACAGTATTTCAGCTGAATAAAGGCAACTACAGAGGCATAAGGAAGAAGCTGGGTGAAATTGACTGGGAGAGGGGTCAAGCATGAATGACGGGGGAACAGCAATGGCAGCAGATTCCAAGATTAATTCAGGAGACACAGCAGAGATTCTTGCCGAGGAATAGAGGCATGGTACTGGGAGGACGAGGCAGCCAGGGCTGACGAGGGAAGTCAGGAATTGCAAACAAGCAAATGAGCAAGCGTATAAAGTGGAGAGGGGCAGTGGGAAACTAGAGAATTGGGAAACTTACAAAGACTAACAGAGGGCAAAAAAGAGAGAGAAGATTACAAATGGAGGTAAGCTAACCAGTAATAGAAAGGAGATTGTATGAGGTTCTTTAGATATATAAAGTGCAAAAGACAGGCAAAAGTGAATATAGACCACAGGAAAATGATGCTGGAGAGACAGTAGTGGAAAACAAAAAAAAATGAATGAGCAATTTTGCATCAATGTTCATGGTGGAAGACACGAGTAATTTCCCAAAAATTGAAGAGAGTGAGAGGGAAGAGCTGAGTACGGTGGCCATCAGCAAGAAGAACATGCTAGAAAACTGAATGGCCTGAATTTGGAGAAATCACCTGAACCATATGGACTACACCCCAGCATTGTAAGGAAGATAGCTGAAGAGGTAGTGAAAGTGAAAGTGGTAATCTTTCAGGAATGACTAAAATCAGGAAAGGGTGGAAAATTGCTAACATGACACACCATTTAATAAGGGAGTTAGGCAGAAGGTGGAAAATTACAGACTGATTAGCCTAACCTTGGTTGTAGGTAACATCCTGGAATCCATCGTGAAGTATGGGATTTCTGAATACTTGGAAGTATTTAGTAAAATAGTGCAAAGTCAGCATTGTTTCATCAATGGGAGCTCATGCCTGACAAAACTGCTGGAATACTTTGAGGGAGTAATGAGTAGATTTGATCAAGGAGAACCAGTAGATGTTATCCACCAGCTTCTCTAAATTCCTTTGATAAGGTGCCACACAGGAGGCCATTGAGGAAGATTAGGGCCCCTGGTGTTACAGGCAAGGTGCTATCTTGGATAGTTTCATGGCTGTCTGACAGAAAGCAGAGAGTGGGGATAAAAGTGTCCTTCTCAGGATGGCATCCAGTGACAAGTGGCATTCCTCAAGACTCAGTGTTGGGACCACAAAATTCGCTTTGTGCATTAATGGTCTACATGAAGGAACTGAGGGCATTCCAGCTAAGTTTTCAAACAATGCAAAGATGGAATAGGGGGATAGGTAGCATCGAAGAGGTGGTTCGGCTGCAGGAGGGTGCAGTAGCATCCTCTAGCACCCCTCTGATGCTCGCCTTCCAGACCACCAACCTAAGGATACAACACATCATCCTCCACCATTTCTGCCACCAACAGTGAGACCACACCCCAATCAGCATTATGCAGAGACCAATCCCTTGTTAGGTTCACGCGTCCCCCCTCCCATACCCAAACAAGCCAACTTCCACTCCTGGCACCTTCCCTTGCCATTGCAAGAGGTATGAAACCTATACAAACAACTTCCTCCTCACCTCCATCCAAGGCCCCAAAGGATCCTTCCACATCAGGCAGAGAATATCCTGTTCATCCAAACACCTCATCTACTCTGTCCATTTCTCGTGACCTCCTCTACATTGGGGAGACAGGACATCAACCTGCAGAATGGTTCAAGGAACACTTTCCATCACACAATCAACAATCCCACTTCCCTGTGGCTGAATACTTCGCCTCTCCCTACCACTCCTCCAAGGACATGCAAGTTCTTGGCCTCCTCCACTGTCACATTCTAGCCACCAGACGTCTGGAGGAAGAGCGCATCATCTTCCACCTTGGGACCCTTCAACCACATGGTATCCAGCGCAATGTCACCAGTTTCATCTCCCCTCCCTCCACCTTATCCCAGATCTAACCCGCCAACTGAGCACCGCCTGTTGTCTATCTTCCTTCCCATCGATCCACTCCACCTTCCACTTTCACCACCCACCTTCATTTAGCCATCGCCTTCCAAGTTACCTTCCCACCAGCCCTTCCCATTCATCTCTCAACCCCCTTCTGCCCACCCACTTCATTCCTGATAAAGACTTTATGACTTAAACTTCAAGTATCCTGTTCCTCAGAGTCCACCTGACTGGCTGTGCTTTTCTAACACCACACTTTTTGACTCTGATCTCCAGCATCTACGGTCCTCACTTTCTCCTGCTGAATGATTTGCACAGGTTAGGGGAGTGAGCAAAGAAGTGGCAGGTGGAGTATAACGTGGGTAAGAGTGAGGTCTTACAGCTTGCCAGGAAAAATAAAGGCATGGACTATTTTCTAAATAACGAGCAGAAGACTGTGGGGGGAGGGGGAAGCAGGTGGGGTTTCTAGTCCAAGGATCTTGAAAGGTAAACCTAGAGGTTGTCATCAGCTGGGAGGGCAGATGAAAGCATTCCATTTATTTCAAGAGGGCTTGAATATAAATGCACGGATGTACTTCTGGGTCTCTATAAGATTTTGGTCAGGCCACATTTGGATTATTGTGCACAGTTTGGGTCCCATATCTCAGGAAGGATGCACTGGCCCTGGAGCATTTTCTGGTGAGATTCAGGAAAGTGGTCCCAGGAATGAAAAGCTTAACATATGAAGAACATCTGGATCTATATTTGATGGAGTTCAGAAGGATATTAGGAGGTATAATTTAAACTTACAGAATATTGAATGACCTGGACAGGGTGGATTTTGGGGAGATATTTCCAATGGAGGGGAGACTAGGACTCAAGGGGACAGAGTAAAGAGAAGACTTTTTCAAATGCAGATAAAGATGAACCTCTTCAGCCAGAGAGTGGTGAATCTAGGGAATTCGCTGCTACAGAAGGATGTCAAGACCAGGTCATTGAGTATATTTAAGAGTAAGACAGATAGGTTCTTGATTGTAAAGGGGATAAAGGGTTACAGGCAGAAAGCAGAAGAATGGGGTTGAGAAGCTTAACAGCCATCATTGAATGGCGGAGCAGGCTCACTGGGCTGAAAGGCCAAATTTCTGCTCCAATGTATTCTGGTCTTATGGTTAATATTGGCTCTCCTCATTCCTCATTGGAGATGTATCCTGGAATTTGATCTTCTTATGATTTATAAAGAGTAATATTCCAATACTGATGACTGGGACACTGAATAATCACACTGAAATTGAAAACCAGTACAGGACCCTTCACCACAGTTGATCGACATCGCCAACATTAACAGCATGATCCTCACCTGCCCTCTCTAATCCTCGACTAACCAGTTGAATTGTGCTTCACGTCATATTCTCTGTTAACATATCCATGCCATTTGTCTGTTATAACTCATGTTGTCATAGACACATTTGCCTATCAGATTATGGACGAGAAAAGTTCTCTCCATATTTTACTGACATTACAATCACTGATCAGTAGTTACAGACTGTATGTTTCCATTTATAAACAGAGAAACTTGTTTATGTTCTGACAATCCTTTGACATTACTCCCATATCCAAGGCAGATTAAATTATTACACGCAATCAATCTACCATCTCCAATATTCTGTCACTCAGCCACCGCCACATATCCCAAGCTAAATGAGTAAATTTTAATCATTATTTTGAATTTTAATAACATCAATATTGAGCTCAAAGGGCTTAAATGGAGTTATTTGTACAGTGACTGTGATTAATGTCCATCTCCATGAATCCTAGTTAGCACAGTAGAGAGTTTTCATCGTTGAAAGATAAATGGGCTCTGTTCAATGTGTTATCCCATAGTGTGAGTAGGAACATCACTGACAGCACTAACAGGGATCAACAGCTGGGGAGGAGAGATCAGAATCTGAGAACATTAGACAGGAACGTTACAATAATTGTTCATAATCTGAGGACCAATGATTGGAATGTTCCAATAATGGATCAGAATCTGAGAACATTACACTGGAATGTTCCACCAATGGATCAGAATCTGAGAACATTACAATGGAATGTTCCACCAATGGATCAGAATCTGAGAACATTAGACTGGAATGTTCCAATAATGGAACTCATAATCTGGGGCCACAGAATAATGGTCTGTTGATATCTCATGAAGGAAATTGGGGAGTTCAAAAGCAACCACTATCATTTGTTATAAAAACCAATCTGCTTGCCTCAAGTCCTTTAGGGAAGTCAATGTGTCATGGTTCCCTCGTCAGGTTTCTGTGTGACTTCTGTGATGAACACGTGGGTGTACTGTACCTTTGAGAGAATTAAAAACAAACAATAACTACCTGACAGCAGCAAGAGTTCTGAAAAATAGATATAATATAACATTTGGTTGAACAACCCGATCAGCTCATTGTCTCGAAACAAATTCAGCAAGACATTTTTAATTATACCCCAAGATACTCACCTCCAACCAAGTTTCAATTTATTATGTTGACAATCTTAACAGCCAATGATACAATCCAATAGTTTGGCAGTACAAGACCATGGAAAATTGAACAGTTGGGAGGAGAACTGCCAAACTACCAGCATGCAAAGACTGCCTGAAAAATAGGTCTCCTATAGATACCTTTATTGATTAGTAACTGGTGAAGCAGAGTCCCCAAGAAGAAAAGAAGACAGGAATATGGAGAAGAACCGAAAGCTTCCTAGTTTTGATATGAGAAGTTTTTTTTATCGTAAATCTTAATTCAGAGTTTTAACGGACTAGTATTGTGGAGGGGGAAGGTAAAAGACAGGTCAGAGGAAAAAGTTGTAAATAGGCGTTCATTTATTATTCTCTGTTATACTTTAAGAAATAAAGTTAATTTTTACGTTTAATAGATTTGGACTCTAGAATTATCACAGATTACTATATGGGATAAATCTTTTCTCTGTCGCTGGTTTTAATTAAGCAGGAAGATTTATCCTGTGTTGTAACACTACAAAAACATAGCTATGCGTTTTACTCTTTACAGTCCTGTGGAACAGCTGAACCAGCCACTTAGTTCAAGATCTGCACAACATGCTGCCCTGACCAGGGCTTCATACATCCTGTGAAAGAAGAACAAAGGTAAAGATAGCTCCCTTTCTCTACCTGTTTTCTGTATTGCTACATCTCATTTCCATTCAGGTACGTGATCATCACCTGTTTTAGGGGTATTCAATCCCATTGAAATTCTCCCCGAGAGTGATGCACATCTCCATAGGTATCTCTGGTGTTGGCTTTACTGATGCTGACGTTCAGATGTAAGGGACTTATAAATCCCATGTCAGTCATAGTGCAGAGAGAAGGAATGGCTTTTTGTGGCACAGGAAAGAAATGGCGATGTCTAAGTGAGAGAAAAGATGTTTTTTGACAATCCCTGAGAGTGTTGTTGAGGCAGTATTTGGGATACTGTGGATAGGCTTTCTCCCAAGTTACACCAGACTAATCCCTGGGATAATGGCACCAAGAGCAGTGAGTGAAGATCAGTGAGAGAATAAGAGGTGATTGCATTGAACCTTAAGGGGGCTGGACAATCACTCATGATGTTCTAAACAGGCACTGAGACAGAGATGAATTCCATTGCCTTTTTTTCAATCATGTTGCATGATTCTCGATAGTTTAAGAGCCTCTGCGAATGTTCCACCCAACCACATGCACTCCCTATTTTGATTGAGACAGAGAGAGAGAGAGAGAGAGAGAGAGAGAGAGAGAGAGAGGTTCAGGGTTTTGAATAAACTCTCCAAACATTAGAACAGTTCAATTGGTGTGTGATCCTGAAATGAACGTCATGTTATCCATAATCCTGACAACAGCCACAAGACCTTCATTATAAAAGCGTTAACTCTTCCCAGCAACATCTGACCTCCATGGAGATCATGGGTGTGTATTCTCGGAGATGGAAGATGCCTCCTTGAGACCTAACGCAAAACATTTGGCTTCCCTCCTCACTGCCAGCAAATCGTGTTAAGGTAGCACATGTTCTACAAATATTGGAACCAAGATTAACAACGCAGAACCCTCTATCAGTGCAGTGTCGGTTTCATTGGTTTGTCTTGTTGGACTATCAATGACATCCTCCTGTTCCCATATAACTGTCTCGTGGGGCTGAATAGCTTTCTCCTGGTCTCATGGAACAGGGTTAAGGGTCTGATTGGGCTCTGTCTGTTCCTGTTTAACAGCTCGATGAACTGACAGACCCCTTCTCTTCCTGTGAAACAGGCAGGAGGATTGAATGGGCCGTCCCTCTTCTTGTTCAGTAGTTTGCTGAATGGCTTCCACATATCCATGTGTAACCAGCTTGAGATGGTGAGTGAGCTCCTCTTTTAACTGTAGAAATGTGCAGTGTCTGGCTGTGCTGTTACATGAATGTTACCGACACTTTAACAGCACAAACCGGAATGTTGCCCGCGTTGCCATGCTGCACATGGACACAGAATGGTTCAGGAGCTGATGAGGGACAAAATGTTCTGAACATTGTCTGATCTTCAGTCATCATCCCCACTTCAGATCTTATGATGGCGATTGACATTGATGGAGCAGCTGAAGATGTTTATGCTGAGGAGGTTAACCTGAGGAACTCCTGCAGAGATATCCCTGAACTGAGAAGACTGTTGGCCACTGATCACAAGCATCTTTCTTTGTGCTCTGAAAGACCCAGACAAGTGGGAGGTTACACCTGATTCCCATTCAGCTCAAGTAAGTAGGTGGTCCCGATGCCATCCTCAGTCAAATACTGCCTTGATATCAAAGCCATTCACTGTTTGCTGAGCTCCTGTGTTCACCTCTTGTTCATATCAATAGGTGACGGTGTATGTGTAGGACGTGTTTTCCTCTCACAGAGGGTAATCACTGTCAGAAATTATCTGGGCTCGAGAGTTATTGGAGCTACATCACTGAAAGTATTTAAGGAGGATGTAGATGGATTTTTGACGTCAGAGGGCTAAGGGGTGTGAAGAATTGGGCATTAAAGAGGAGTTAATGTCAACAAAAGATCAGCCATGATTGTATACAACGGCTTGATTGTCCGAATTACTGATCCTGTTCCTTATGTCCTCATATTCTGTAATTACAAAGTTAATGGTTGTAATTTTCCTGGACATTCTGTTATTAAATGTTACAATTAGAGAGAGTAAAGTATTTTGTGAGTCATCTCTGGGTGAGGTATGGGGGCTGTATTCACAGGGAATCTGGGTCTATAATATGACCAACAAATAAAGCACAAGTTGCAGAGAGGAGACACTGTGTAAAGAGACCAGAGGCATCTTTCGAACCGAACCTCTATTTCCCAATAACATTTTCCAACCCACACCAAACCGTATGTGATAGACTGGAGGGAATGAATCCTGTGTTACTGTGGATCAGGTATTTTGAGGAAGTGGCCTCGATCTGCTCCTTGCAGGAACGTGAGGGGTTGAATGGAACATAGGAACATCGGGCTGAGCAGCAGGAGTGAGCCATTAGACACTTTGTCACCGTTCCACCGCGCACAAAGGTCATGGGTGATGTGATTGTGGTATCAGCAGCACTTTTCTGTCTGTATGCCATTTTCTAAATTGACTTGTCTGTCAAATGTTACCAAATACAACTTTGTATAAATGTAAACGGCACGGTGGCACAGTGGTTAGCACTGCTGCCTCACAGCGCCAGGGACCTGGGTTCAATTCCTGACTCAGGCGACTGACTGTGTGGAGTTTGCACGTTCTCCCCGTGTCTGTGTGGGTTTCCTCCGGGTGCTCCGGTTTCCTCCCACAGTTCAAAGATGTGCGGGTCAGGTGAATTGGCCATGCTAAATTGCCCATAGTGTTAGGTAAGGGGTATATGTAGGGGTATGGGTGGGTTGCTCTTCGGCGGGTCAGTGTGGACTTGTTGGGCCGAAGGGCCTGTTTCCATACTGTAAGTAATCTAAATCTAAACATCCAGGCACCACAAACATCTGGGGAATTGCACTTGAACAGCCCTTTGAGAATTTCTCATTTGTGTTCCAGCCAAAGTTGGAGGGCCACTGTTTCCTTTTTCAGTCCCACTCCTCCACTGGTGACACAATCTTAAATTCAACCAGTTTAGTGATGTGGCTAATGATATAGGTCTCAGAGTAGGTCATTTTCAAGAGAAATGTGAGACACAGAAAGTTGAACTCATAACAAATGTTAAGATGATAGAGTGTCCCTAATGTTATTCTGCATTTGAACTTATTCTGCTCGCACAATGTACTGGCTGTGGGATTTCTTTCCAGAACAGTTGGATTTGGCTGAATTCCCTTTTATTTCAGTCAGTGGAGAGATTCCAATGAATCCTCACCGGGAATCCTTCACAAGTGGTAAAGGTAACTCAGGGATTTTCTGGTCTCACACTTTGCTATCGGGCGGAACAAAGTAAGAGAGAGGGATCAATTGGCTGCTGCTTCTCAGACAGGGAACATTTTTCTCCCTCTCTGTGTTGCAACATACAATAATATCGACTAAATACCAAACTGGACCATGTGTGCACTACTGGAACATACTTTGGAAAACTTGATTATAGATTATATGCAAGTACATCATTCCTTTAAATTGCAAAAAACAGTCCCCACTTTTTAATTTAAAGATATGTGTCTGTGTACGTTGTAAATATTGGTAGGTATCATCATAGTATGTGTGTTAATATCAATACATCTTTTTCTTAAAATTTATTCAAGAGATAATATGCATCCAGTTGATACACTTTTCAGAAAGTCATGGATGGTTCAATACTATTTCTCAGCTAAAATTGAAACTGATAATCCCCCATAACAAAAGGCCGGCATTCCAGGAATGAGTAAAGGGAAACCTCTTTGAAAAGAATTATATCCTTTCATTTTATTTCAGGAGATGAAAACTGCACACAGTGCATCAGGTGTGGTCTTAGCAATGCTCTGTACAGATGCAGTTAAACATTCCTGCAATTAAACCTGATACCTTTTGCAAAAACAGCATCATTCCATTTACCTCCCAACTCACTTGCTGCATTTGCAGACTGACTTCATATGATTCATGTACCAAGAACATGGAAACCGCTTGTATCACAGAATCTGCAATCTCTCTCCATTTAAATTAATTACCATCTTTCATCCTTCATGCAACATAGACAACTTACCTTATGTTATTTCTGCTGAAGGTTTGTTCACTAACCTTCCCTATCTATATCACATTTCAGACTCATTAACTCCATTTGACAAAACATTGAATGGCCATCTTGGTATACAAGCTACTAAGTTCCAAGTCATTCCCTCCCCTTCCTCCAGATCTTTGAAACAGATTATTGGTCATTGATGACCCCACAGTGATCTCTAAGGCATTCCATCAGTTACAGCTTTGCAGCCTGAAAATAAACATTTGTGTCTATTCTCTATTTCCTGTTTGCGACAGATTGCCTGTTCCTGTGTAGCCATTCAGGCAGTTTGAAAGGCCTCCTCCTGGGCTGTGTAATGTACTAAACAAGCTGAATTATTTCATTCTATAATCCTGTGTAATTCCTTAGAGGGGCAGAATAATCTCCTCTTGTCTCATTTTAACGATCCTGTCTGACTGAATGGGGTGGTCCCCAACCCTGTAACAGCATTAGGGGCTGGAATGAGGGAACAACAAATGGGGTAGGGGCAGCAGTATATCTCTGTAACAACCTCGGGGGAGTGGATTGAGGGAACAACACATGGGGTAGGGACAGAAGTTGTTCATTCGGCTGCACCATTCAGAATGCTCATGGCTGATTCGATTGTGTCTGACCATCCATTTCCTGTCCCAATAAACACTGACCCATCTGTCCAGCAAAGATCAGTCGAGCTGAGCCTTGAAAATCTTCAATAACCGATGCTTCACTGCTCCCTGAGGATGAGGACACCACAGGTAGCTCAACACTAAAGTGAAACGGACGTCCTTATTTCATTGTGGGACTGTTATTTTAAAACTGTGTTAACTGAACAGCAAATCACCACCTCTTTTCAGACAAAAGGTCAGAATAATTAGGAATAAAGATTAACTGAACCTGGCCCATATTCCCACTATCCCTTTCCAATCAAATGTATATCACACCCCGCGTCTGCTGATGTCTCAGGCAAAGAATGCCTGATAGCATAATACCGCAGGAGCATTAAGGAAATAAGCAGATTGAGGCCATTCAGCCTATCGAGTCTAAAATTCCATTCAATAATTTCTTATATGTACCTCGACCTCATTCTTCTTCCTTCTCCCTAGAATCCTTGATCCCCTTACAAATGAAAATCATATCGTTTTGTGTCTTAGTGTGCTTCTGTGTGTCTCTATGTGTGTGCCTGTATGTGTGTGTGTGTGTGTGTGTGTGTGCGCGCGCGTGTGTGCGTCAATGTGCTTGTTATCTGCGTGTTTGCATGTCTACATCAGTCTGTCTGTGTTTCAGTCTGTGCTTCTATCTGTGTTTGTGTCAATTTGTATATGACTATATGTCTCTGTGTGTTTCTGCATGTGTCTATGCCTATCTCCTTGGAAGTATTGTGTGTGTGTTCGTATATTGGGGTGTTTAGCAATACCTCTGTGTATTTCTGTGTCTGTGTCTCTGTGCAGTGAGGAATCTGTGTTTTTCTTTTGGAAGTGAATGGACTGTTGTTGGAACTACCAGTGGGTTTAAAGTGAGAATTGCTCTTCACTGAACATTGCTCCTTACTCGGTCAATGGGACGTGGATGTTTCAGAATCTCCACACGAGGCGTCCCAGTCCTCTGCGGCTCTTTCAGGGTCCTCCCCACATGGCAGAGGGAGGGGGTGTGAGGGAACGGATATCGGGCACTCCACCACCCGGCTTGGCCCTTTCTGTCCCATTCCAGGCTGTTTCTCCTGGAATGGGAGAAAGGGATGGAGGGAGAGTGAGAGTGGGTGACCTTGCTGTTTATGTTGGTGTAGTGGGGGGAGTTGTGAGTTATCTGGAATAAGTCAGTCGACAGTTTTGAATCCATATAGTATTGTTAGTGTGGGGGGTATTGTGTAGGTGACAGAGAAATTGAGGAAGAAAGTTACTGAATTCAATAGTGAGAGTGATGGTGCCTGAATCTTATTTGGAGATAGAGCGTGAAACTTGTTCAGGGGTAGGTGCTATAACAGCTATTCAGAGAGTGTGAGGGAGCAGAGAGTATATGGTAACTCTTATCCTGACAGAGCAAGGAGGATATTGTTGCTTGTCCTGTCTTGCGGGACATTTCTTCAGATCA
Source organism: Hemiscyllium ocellatum (assembly GCF_020745735.1). NCBI lineage: Eukaryota > Metazoa > Chordata > Chondrichthyes > Orectolobiformes > Hemiscylliidae > Hemiscyllium > Hemiscyllium ocellatum. Next base: position 219,285 of record NC_083430.1, read on the forward strand.
TCTCAGCATCGAGGTGAGCCTCCTCGAATGTCTTGTCCAGGTCTATCACTAATAACGACACAGACCTGTCCCTCAGCTGCCACAGCATCAGTTTAGGTAGAGCTTACAGATAGCAAGGAGAAGAAAATATTGGTGAGTTATATATCAATACTAAAACGCTAGCAGAAAATCTGAGCATCATATGCTGGAAATTAGATAGGCAAGTATTGTGGATACCATAGTCTTATTGTTTGATCTCAATGTTGTGAAACTTGAAAGGGTTCAGAAAAGATTTACAAGGATGTTGCCAGGGTTGGAGGATCTGAGCTACAGGGAGGGGCTGAACAGGCTGTGGCTGTTTTCCCTGGAGCGTCGGAGGCTGAGGGGTGACCTTATAGAAGTTTACAAAATTATGAGGGGCATGGATAGGATAAATAGGCAAAGTCTTTTCCCTGGGGTCGGGGAGTCCAGAACTAGAGGGCATAGGTTTAGGGTGAGAGGGGAAAGATATAAAAGAAACCTAAGGGGCAACTTTTTCACGCAGACGGTGGTAAGTGTATGGAATGAGCTGCCAGAGGAAGTGGTGGAGGCTGGTACAATTACAACATTTAAGTGGAATTTGGATGGGTATATGAATAGGAAGAGTTTGGAGGGATATGGGCTGGGTGCTGGCAGGTGGGACTAGATTGGGTTGGATATCTGGTCGGCATGGACGGGTTGAACTGACGGTCTGTTTCCTTGCTTACATCTCTATGACTCTATGACTCTAAGTTGCATCTAAACTGCATTAACTAAGTGACTGCTCAAGCTGTCAAAAATTAGCTCTGTAAGTGGAGATGGGGTAGGTTGACGAGTATGTTGTGAAGCAAACTAGAGAGCAGGTTATTTCGGATTTGATGCTGTGGGGCCAGAAGGACGAATTATTAACCTTGGTCTGAAGCAGCTTTTAACGAACAATGATATTACTAAGATGCGTTTTACACGGTGTCTGCATACAATATAGAATGCTTGAACATTCTGGTCAAACATCATGGAAGACTAGAGGCTCGAGTGTCAAGGTAGCTTCAGTGAATTTGGAAAGTGCAATATAACATTCAGTGGGAGACAAGCAAGTTATAGAGTCCAATAGCACGGTGACAGTCCCTCCAATCCGAACAAAATGTCCATCCACGCTAACCCCATTTCCTTGCCATTGTCCCATATCCTTCTAATCCTTTCCTATCCATGTATTTGTCCAAATGCCTTTTAAATGTTGGTAATGTATCCGCCTCAATCACTTCCCCTGGCATCTCATTCCATATGCGTACCAGCCCCTGTGTTAAAAAGTTGTTCCTCAGGTTCTCTTTTATTCTTTCTCCTCTGACCTTAAACTGATGCCCTCTAGTCTGTGATTGCCGAACCCTGGGAAAAAATACTGGGTGTATTCACTCTATCCATGCCTGTCATGATCTTATTGACTTCAATATGATCCTCCCTCAGTCTCATACACACAAAAGTAAAAGGTCCTAGCTGTTGAAACTCTCCCTGTTACTCAGATCATTGAGACCTTGACAACAGCCTTGTAAATTTCTTCTGCATTCTTTCCAGTTAAATAACACCCTTCCTATAGCAAAGTGAACAAAACTGAACATAACACTACCAATATGGCCTCAGCAGCATCCTGTATAACTGCAACGTAACTCCCTAATTTCGATACTCAGTGAAATACACTGATGAAGGACAGTGTGCCAAAAGTTTTCTTCACTGTCCTGTCTACCTCTGAATCAACTTCCAGAGAACTATGCACCTGAATTCCAAGGTCCCTCTGTTCCACTACACTTTCTAAAATGCAAAACTTACACTGATCAATATTAAAATCCATATGCCATTTCCCAGCCCATTTCCCCAGCTGATCAAAATACTGCTGTAATTTCTGAATCACTTCCCCACTCGCCATGATGCTGCCTATTTTAATGTCGTCTTCAAACTTACAAATCATGCCTGTACATTCTCATCTAAATCATAGATAAATGTAATATGCAGTAGTCCCAGTACCAACCCCTAAGGCATTCCACTAGTCATATGCCTCCAGTCTGACCAGCATTTTTTCAGTATTACCCTCTACTTTTGACCATCAAGACAATTTTGTACCTAATTTGCCAGCTCCCCCTCATTTCCATGCGACCTAAACTTCCAGAGCAGCATACAATGTGGAACCTTATTGAAGGCTTTACTGGAATCCATCTAGACTATGTATAGCACCCGGACCTCCTCAAAGTTGCTGGTCACTTCATCAAAGAACTCCAACAAAATTGTGAGTCATGATCTCCCTTTCACAAACTCCCGTGCTGACTTTGATGAAGGGCTTTCGCCCAAAACATCGATTTTCCTGCTCCTCGGGTGCTGCATGACCTGCTCTGCTGTTCCAGAACTGTTCTAATCTTATTCCGAATCACACCCTGTCTTTCCAAATGCAGGTATACCCAATCTCTCTGAATCTTCTCAGGTAATCTACCCACTAGATATTAGGTTTGCTGGTCTTTAGTTCCCAGGTTTATATTTGTAGCCTTTCTTGAATATGGGCTCAGAATGTTGGCCAGTGATGATGAAAAAGAGCCAACCAGGGCTCCCGCAATTTCTCTTCTATCCTTCTATCCTCCTGCAGTGTTCCTGAATATATCTGGTCAGGACTAGGCGGTTTTAGAAATACTACAGAGTCTGAAAAAATACGTCGATTTATTTCAGGTACAAACACCAAAGAGTGAGAAAGTGACTCAATGATGGTTAACATAATAAATTAGAAAATTTATTAATCATAGGAAGTGACTTCAGAAGAATTCCAGATATTGTGGAAACCTGAGAATTCTGAGAAATTAACGACCCAGAAAAGGAAGGCCATGAAACTGATAAGAAGTCAAAAAGAGAACATGCATGCTAACAAACAGGAACACGAAGACTGCATAAATCTATGGTCTATATTTCAAGGGAAACAAAATAAAAGCAAGATCAAATGTGGAAATTTGTAATTGGGAGAGGAGAGGTTATTGTGGAGAATAGGGAAATGGTCAAGAAAATAACCTATTACTTTGCATCTGTCTTCATGGAGGAAGATCCAGAAAATCACCCAGTAATACCACATGATCATATCAGACTTCTGCAGCTAAAGACATAAAGTCAATTCATATCAGTAACTAGGTAGTACTTGAACATGTAGCTGGATTGAGCATTGCTGAGTCTGACGAAACAGATGTGCTTCCTATCAGAATGTCAGAAATAAACCACCAACAGTAGTACTGATTGCACTGACAATGACTTTGTTTTATTTTCCTGTACATTCTGCAGAATCCAGAAACTATTGTCGATAAACATGATCCAAGCACGATCAATGAATAGAAGGGATCCAAACAGCTACAAAGGGAAAACTGCAGACATAGTGTGGACCAATTAGCTTGACATCTGTAGGGAAACTGTTAGAATCTATTTCATAGGATGTGACTTTTGATATTTAAAAATTAACAGCAACAATGGAGAGAATCAGCATGCATTTCTGATAGAGATATCATACTTGATTGTTTGAAGTTGTTTCTTACAGCATAGTTAATGTGGAACCAGTAGAAGTGATATATATTAGATTTTCGGAAAGGTTTCTAAAACAACTCAGTGAGTTTGTAAATGCAGTGAATGTGAAGGGTATTTGGAGGAATATATTTAAGTGGAATGTTAAAGTTTGGTTTGCCTTCATTTAAGAGTCAGAACATTGATGTAAAGACATGTTGAAGCAGTTTCACAGTGTGTTGGTTGGACTGTGCCTGGAGTATTGAGTACAGTTTTGGTGACTGTAGGCAGTGCAATGGACATTCTCCGGATTAATTCCTCAGATGGTGAGATTGCCTGACGAGGAAATTCGGCCTGTGTTCTCTAGAGATTAAAAATGAGAGGTGGGTCACAGTGAAATTTAAAAAATTCACAAAACATTTGACAAGTTGGAAATTAATAGAACGCTTCCCTCGCTGTCTATTCCACATTCAAGGCAAATAATGGCAGGATCTGGGTCAGGCCAGTTAAGACTGCAATAAGGAGGAAATTCATCACTTGGAGGGGACTAATTAACACAGGAGCATGGAAGCCTACTGACAGGCAAGATTAGGGAGAATCTTTAGATATCCTATAAATGTGTCCAGCGGAACAGAATAACCAGGGAACAGGTAGGACTCATTACTGACTGGCCAAGTTGCATCCAAATCGACTTTAGTGGTAGGAGACAGAGGGTGGTGATAAAAGGCTGTTTGTGTCATTGCAGGCTAGTGTCCAATGGTGTACCACAGGGAGCAGTGCTGTGTCTCTTATTATTTATGATACGGAAGTGTTGGTGTTGGACTGGGGAGGACAAAGCTAAAATTTACAGAACACTAGGTTATAGTCCAAAAGGTTTATTTGGCATCACTAGCTTTCGAAGCGCTTCATCAAAGCACACAACCACCTGATGAAAAAGCAGCGCTTCGAAAGCACGTGCCTCCGAATAAACCTGTTTGACAACAAGCTGATGCTTTGTGATTTTAAACCTTATCATAAATGATGCAGCTGTGAATATGGATGAGGGGTAGGGGATGTCATAGACAATAGACAATAGGTTCAGGAGTAGGCCATTCTATCTTTCGAGCCTGCACCACCATTCAATATGATCATGGCTGATCGTCCTCAATCAATATCCTGTTCCTGCCTTATCTCCATAACCCTTGATTCCACTAACCTTGAGAGCTCTATCCAACTCTTTCTTAAATGAATCCAGAGACAGGGCCTCCCTCTGGGGCAGAGCATTCCATACAGCCACCACTCTCTGGGTGAAGAAGTTTCTCCTCATCTCTGTCCTAAATGGTCTACCCCGTATTTTTAAGCTATGTCCTCTGGTTCAGCACTCACCCATCAGTGGAGAAATGTTTCCTGCCTCCAGAGTGTCCAATCCTTTAATAATCTTATATGTCTCAATCATATCCCCTCTCAGTCTTCTAAATTCAAGGGTATACAAGCCCAGTCGCTCCAGTCTTTCAGCGTAAGGTAGTCCTGCCATTCCAGGAATTTACCTCGTGAACCTACGCTGCACTCCCTCAATTGCCAGAATGTCTTTTCTCAAATTTGGAGACCGGAACTGCACACAATACTCCAGGTGTGGTCTCACCAGGGCCTTGTACAGCTGCAGAAGAATCTCTTTGCTTCTATACTCAATCCCTCTTGTTATGAAGGCCAGCATGCTATTAACCTTCTTCACTACCTGCTGTACCTGCATGCTTACCTTCATTGACTGGTGTACAAGAACACCCAGATCTCTCTGTACTGTTCCTTTATCTAAATTGATTCAATTTAGGTAGTAATCTGCCCTCCAGGTCTTGCCACAAAAGTGGATAACCATACATGTATCTACATTAAACTGCATCTACCATGCATCTGACCCCTCACCTAACCTGTCCAGGTTACCCTCTAAGCTCCTAACATCCTCCTCACAGTTTATCCTGCCACCCAGCTTTGTATCATCAGCAAATTTGCTAATGTTATTACTAATACCATCTTCTATATCATTAATATATATTGTAAAAAGCTGCGGTCCCAGCACTGATCCCTGTGGTACCCCACTGGTTACCGCCTGCCATTCCGAAGTGGAGCCGTTTATCACTACTCTTTGTTTCCTGTCAGCCAACCAATTTTCAATCCAAGTCAGTACTTTGCCCCCAATACCATGCGCCCTAATTTTGCTCACTATCCTCCTATGTGGGCCTTTATCTAAAGCTTTCTGAAAGTCCAGGTACACTACATCTAGTGGATCTCTCTCGTCCATCTTCAGAGTTATGTCCCCCAAAACTTCCAGAAGATTAGTCAAGCATGATTTCCCCTTCATAAATCCATGCTGACTCTGACCTATCCTGTTACTACTATCAAGATGTGTCGTAATTTAATCCTTTATAATAAACTCCAGCATCTTTCCCACCACTGAGGTCAGACTAACTGTTCTATAATTGCCTGCTTTCTCTCTCCCACCTTTCTTAAAAAGTGGTACAACATTAGTCACCCTCCAATCTGCAGCTATTGATCCCGAATCTATCAAACTCTGGAAAATAATCACCAATGCATTCATGATTTCTTGAGCCACCTCCTTCAGTACCTAGGGATGTAGGACCATCAGGCCCCGGGGACTTATCAACCTTCAGACCTAACAGTCTCTCCAACACCAATTCTTGACAAATATAAATTCCCATTAGTTCAAGTCCTTCAGCCACTGCTCCTTCAGGGTCATAAATAAGTTTGTGTTTGATACAAAGATTAGCCGGGTGGTTGGCAGTGAGGAGGAAGGCCTTATGTTTCATGAAGATACAGAGGAAATGGTGAGATGGGTGGGTCAACGGCAGATGGAATGTAACTCTGATAAATATGAGATGATGAACTTTGCAAGAAGGAACCTGACAGGGGAGGATTCAATGAATGACAGCACACTAGGAAGCTCAGAGGGTGCTTCTCCACACATCCCTGAATGTGTCTGGACAGGTAATAACACAATTTGGGAAAGCATAGGGGAGCGTAAACACAGCCTTTATACATCGAAGTAAAGATTATAAGAGTTATGCGGAACTTTGGTTAGGCCAAGATGGAATACTGTGTGTAGTTATGGGAGCCACATTACAGGAAGGATGTGATTATATTGGAGGGGTGCAGAGGAGATTCACCAGGATGTTCCCTGGGATGGAGTATATCAGCTACGGAGAGAGGCTGGATAAGCTCGGGTTGTTTACTTTGGAGCAGAGAAGGCTGAGCAGGCCGTGAATCAGAAGGATAAGATTACGAGGGACATGGACACGGTGGATAGACAGCAGCTATTCCTTTTAGTCAAAGGGAACCTTTAAAGTGAAGGGTTTGCGGTTTACTGAGGATTTGAGGAGTGTTTTTCACCCAGGACTGTGTTGGGATGTGGAATGCACTTCTTGAGAGGGGAGTTGTCATAGTAACCTCAAAACCATTAGAAAATACATGGTTGGGCACTTGAAATGCCATAAGATTCACAGCTGCAGGCCTTGTGTCAGAAAGTGGGCCTAATGTAGACCGTGTTGTATTTCTGATGGTACAGAAACTGTAACTTCTGTTATTAAATGGATGTGAGAGGTCAATCATTGAGTAGCATAAGACAGGAATTGATTTGTTTCTGAAGTTTATCTTATCAAAGTATATAAGAGAGAACTTGTAATATCTTCTGAAAATATGTCAATGGCAAAATTAAGAGAAAAAGGTGCAGATTTCTTACAGTCTAATACCAGATAATTGAGGATAAGGAAATAGCAGAACTATGGAGCAAATACTTCAGTTAGGCCTTCACAGAAGAAAAAAAACCAAAAAAGAACACTTCCTAGAACTACTACGGAATTTTAGTCTGGAGAGAAAAGGAATAGCAACTAAATAGTTTCAGAGAAAAATATTGGACTGAAATTAATGGACATAGACAAAGTGAACAGAGAATAATGAAATGGGAATCATGTTTGGGAAAGTGGCTTTTAGCAAAATTATGGAGAAGGTATCAATATAATATAATTGGAATCTCAGAAAGATTTTTGATAAAGCCCCAAGCCTTTTGTGCAAATTCAAATCCTGTGGGTCTGGGGCTAATATATGGTCATGGTTTTAGAATGTGAGAGCTGGAAAGAAACAATGAGTAAGAGTAAAACCATGTTTGGAAGGCTTGTAGGATATAACAAGGATCGAGATTTGGCGTTCAGCTATTCGCAATACACATCATATCTTTGGTTGAGGGGCTTAAAAGCATTCTTCCTAAGTCTGCTGACAGTACTAAACAATGTCAGCTTGTGAGTGGATGAGGAGGATGCGAAAAAGGCTCCAAAGTGATTGAGACAAGTGGAGAGACTGGGCAAATATGTGGTGGATGGAGAGCAATGGGAGAGATGAGATGTTGTGCACTTTGATGGGAACAATAGAATGGCAGCCTATCATTTGAAAAGGGAGTAATTGAAAATTGTTGCTGTCTAAATGAACTTAAGCTGCATTTATGGCTTATTTTTGTGCACCCCTCTGAGTCCATGTAGGGCAGTGAGTTCTGAAGCCAGAAGTCAATACTGGGAATGGATTTGGCACGCTGACCAGTGTATATAGACCCAGCAAGTGGGGAACTGTAACATTGAAAATAATCTGGATCTCCCTGTACACCAGTCACTGAAAGCAACATTGCAGGAGCAGAAAGCAGGTAGGCCGATAAATAGTGTATTAACCTTCATTTCAGGGGAATTTGAATACAGAAGTAAGGGTCATTTACTGCAGCTGTACAGGGCCTTAGTGGGACCCCATCTTGGACATTGTGCAGTATTGTGTACAGTTTTGGTCTCCCTGCCTAGTAAAGGACAAACCTGATATTGAGGGAGAGCAGTGAAGGATGACCAGACTGATCTCTGGGATGACAGGCTTGTTTTGGGAGCAGAGTCTGGGCCTGTATTTCATGTGGATTAGGAAAATGAGTGGAGATCTCATTGAAATATATCAAACTCTGACAGTGTGAGACAAACTGGATGCAGGGATGATAGTTCACTTTATAGAAAACAGTCAAATCGTTATCGGAGAACCTCATGTATATTGAATAGAGGAGCAAACTTGATGGGCCGAGAGCACTACATCAGTTCTCATTTTATATTTCACAATGTTTAAACATATTACGGGATATGAACATTGTATGGGAAAAACTGCTTTGAGGAAATGTTCGGACTTGAACTAGCATGAGGAAAGCTTAATGTATTGAATGACCTCCTCCTTTCCCGATGTTTCTGTGCAGTCTGTGGGAAAGCTCTGTAAATGTTGTCACATGCTCTCAGATGTTAGGAAGGATGTCTCTGCAGGGTCGACAGGACTATGTTTCCCGTACCCTTTTCTGATAATGAGGCTAATGCCAGGTGTTCTGTCCGGTTTTATCCTTTAAGACCTCAGAACAGTGTGATACAATTGAGTGTCTTACTTGGCCAATTCAGAGACCATGACTGTGCGTTTGGAGTCACTTTTAGGCCAGACCAGGAAAGCATGGGAGGTTCACTTCCTGAAAGTATATTGGTGTAGGAGATCGATGTTTACAATCAACATTGGACACAAGATCACGATTAAATCCACCAGATTTTAGGTCTCGATATCTTATTAATTAAGCTGCCAGAGCATTATCCTGGTCTGGATTAGTAATCCAGTGATATTTCCACAACAGCATCATCTCCACATGGGGAACTATCGGAAACCACACTGACCTGATTATTTCGGTGCTACTTGACAGCTCTGTCAAAAAGAATTACCACCAATTTGACTATCGTGATGAGACTGAGGGGGTGGTAATTCATCAGATTGTAATTATTCACGTCTTCGGGGACTGGAGAAAGCTGAGTAATTTTCCACATTGCCAGGGAGATGTCAGAGCTGGAGCTGGAATGAAATAGCTTCCCCAATGATATGGCTTGCTGTGCAGCACAAGTGTTCAGTCCTATTACAGGAATGGTGTCAGGGCCCACTGTCTTTGTCATATCTACTGCGTTCAGGTGTTTCTTCATGTCATGTACAGCAAATCGAATTGCTGGAAGACTGGCATCTGTGAGTCTGTGGACATCATGATGAGTGTGAGTTGGATCATCCACTCAACACTTCTGGCTGAGGATAGTGCAGACACCATACCCTCAACTTTTTTTCACTGATGTACAGAGTTGTTCCGATATTAAGAAAGAGTTGGATAGAGCTCTCAAGGATAGTGGATTCAAGGGTTATGGAGATAAGGCAAGAACAGGATACTGATTAAGGATGATCAGCCATGATCATATTGAATGGTGGTGCAGGCTCGAAGGGCAGAATGGCCTACTCCTGCACCTATTGTCTATTTGTGGAGTCCTCTCCTCCAGTAAATTGTTTAATAGTCCATCGACATTTATGCTTGGATTTACCAGGATGACAGAGCTTAGATCCGATCTGTTAGACTTGGGATCATCGCTCCCTCTCCATCAGAAGTTAATTCTGCTATTTGGAATGCAACCAGTCACATGTGGCAGCTTTAATGAGTTGTCAACAGGTTTAGGTACACATGATTCCGACCTTAGCATCAGCCCTGTATTCAGTGACCTAACCTGGTTTCTGATGCGGTGATACTTCCATTTTCATATTCTCATTCTGCTGAGGGCATCTCCCTGGTGTCACACCTCCAATTTATTACTTTAACTCAATCCATTTAAGATAATAATCTAAATCATTTCTTTTCCACAATGTCAACTTCTGTATTTGAAGTGGATGTGTTTCCCTCTATTTTTCTCCCTGACCATGATTAAAAGCTCTGTAGTGTCAGTGATGCAAGTCTTATGCAGTTTCAGAGTCAAGGCATTTGTGCAACATGCATCATTGTTCAATTCCCAGTGTACGGCACTCCATGTTGGACAGGATGTGTGAGCACCTTTGACATCCTTCTTTGGAAATTGTCCAAAAACAGAAATTGCTGAAGAAATGTTGCAGCATCTTCTGGAGTGTATGCAGAGTTAAACTTTCAGGTCCAGTGACCCTTTACAAAGCTCCCAGTTTCTCCAGCATTTTTTGCATTTTTATTTCCAGTATCCATTGTTATTTGTTTTAGTAAAAATTTGTTGTGTGCCTATTCATTTCTGGAGAAACTCAGCATGTCTGAGAGCATCTGCAGAGACAGAGAAACAGCGTGAGCATTTCAAGCCCCGTGTGACACTTCTTCAGCACTGAAAAGGATTGGAAACTTGGATTTTTAATCCCTTGTCAGAGGTGGGGGATGGGTGACAGGGAAAAGAGGGTGTGGCAACGATAAACGGGCTTTTAGCACTGGTGAATGAGTGGATGATGCAAAATGGGTTTAAATTAAGGTGTGAATGTTGGAAAGGGGTTCTTTCTATTGAGTGCAAGATAAAGAAGACACAACCACACAAGGTCATAGGAGGCCAGGAGGGAGAATGTTGAACATGTGGCATCATACAGATCTGGCCATAGATACGTTTTTACTGTCGAGATCATCGTCCCATTTGGACAAAGGAATCCAGGTGCTTGACTTCTTATTGGCACTAGTAAGCACTTCATGCTGCCTAAGTATTGTAATATGGAGAAAAACAAATCACCAAATGGAGTTTGGGCTGAGTATTGTTTACCTGTCATGTTAAATATTGTTTCAAATTTACAGTGCTTATCTTTAAGTGTTTGTTCTTGAAATTAGGATCAGATGGGGTGTAGGAGTTTGGGTGGTGACATTGTAAAAGTTTCTAAAATCATGAGAGATATGGATAGAGTGAATAGCCAAGATCTTTCCAACGGCATGGGGGAGTTCAGCCATAGTAGGCATAGGTTTAAGGTGAAAGTGGGAAGATTTAAAAGGAACAGAGGGTGGTGTGGGTATGGAGTGAGCTGCCAGAGGAAGAGTAGTAGATGCCAGTACAGCTACAACATTTAAAACTCATTTGGATAAACGTATGAATGGGAAACATTTCGAGGCATATGGGCCAAAAGAAAGCAGGTGGGACGAGCTTAATTTGGAAAACTCGGCCAGCATGGACATTTAGAAAAGCTTCATGCAGGGTCAGAGTGGTTTTGTGAAAGGGAAATTATACTTTGCCCTGTAAAATTATGCAAAGTATTTCTGAGACGCCTGGGAATGTAACAAGCGGATTTGATAAAATGTATCTGGTAGACACAAGGCTTTCCCGAGATTTTCCACAAGGTATTACAAAATAAAAGTTCTTACACAAGACAGAGGTTCATAGAATGATAGATAATGTATTAACATGGAATGATGATTGGTTATCACATAGAAATCGGAGAGTCAGGATTAATGAATCTTCATGATAAAGGTGTATCTGCTGGAGTACCAAAGCTATGAGTCTGATGGCACCAGTTATTTACAATCTAAACTGATAGCCCAAAGGAGGGAGTTGTGTGCAATGTACATCCGAATATGTGGATGACACTGAGAACCAAAAGGCAGGCTGTTATGTAATGGAGAGGACTTTCAGAAAAGGAGCAGTGCAAAGGGATTGGGGTCTTCCTGTGCATGAAACATAAAGTCAGCATGCTGGTGCAGCCAGTAACTGAGTTGGTTCATTAGACGGGTTCCTGGGATGAAAGGTTTGTGTTATTGAGAATCTCTAAAATGGTGAGGCGATTAAATTGGGGTTTAAATGAATGAGGAGTGATACTGCTGAAAAATACAAGACACAGAGAGGGGTTGACACGGTAGATGTTGAGAAGTTGTTACCATTCCTGGGTGGAGTCCCGACCTCGTGGACATAGATACCAAATATAGAACATCGATTTCAGTCTGAGATGCAAAGTGATGTCTTCTCTCAGAAGGTAGTGAATGTCTGGAATTCCCTAACCCGGAGAGGTGTGGAGGGACAACACATTTGGACTATACAAACACCCAGCGGGTATGTACCTAATCCACTCTCCTCAAAGAGTCGGCAAAAAAATGGAGTTGAGCCCTGGAGTAAATCAGCCATGTTCGTATTAAATGACAGAGCAAACTTCAGGGGCCGAATAGCCTACTGTTTATTAATTATTAATTTCACATGTCATGCTTTTGGAAAGTAACTGGTTATTTTCCTGGAAGCTGTGTTGTGTAATGCTACATTCGGATGAGCAGTGGTTTGTTTGAGTTAACCCTGGGTAGGGTATTGGAGCTGTAATCACAGCGAATCTGGGTCTGGGACATGACTTACATCTGGAGCAAAATTTACAGAGAGTGAAAGCCTGGAAACAGGGATTGGGGGTGAGGGTCACTTCCTGATCCAGCCTGGATTTTCCAAGTACATTTCCAAAACTACACCTAACCATTGGAGTGGCCTCGATATGCCCCTGTGTCGCAGGTCTAAAGGGCTGATTGGAACATCAGAACATACGACTGAGGGACACGAGGTGGCCATTCGGCCCTTTGACCCTACTCCACCAGTAAATAAGGTCGTGGCTCATCTAATTGCGATCCCAGTTACACTTTTCTCTCCATGCACCATTATCCCTGATACACCTGTCTATGGAAAATCAAACAAAGCCTTGATATAAAATAAAGATTCAGCCATCCCAAACTTCTGGGAAAGAGGATTTCCACTTGAATAAATTCCCACTTTGTGAATTTCTTCTCACTCCAGTTGTGACTGAGGATGGAAGGTGTCACTATTTCCTTTTCTAGTCCCACTCCTCCGCTGCTCACAACAAATTCTAAATGTAACCAGGTGGGTGATAAGGCTGATGATAAAGATTTCAGACTGGGTTAGATTCAGTGATAAGAACAAGTCAGGCAGATTTCTTTAGTCAGTTACTAAAGTTACTAACAGACCTAATGGAGGAGTATGGTGGATCTGTGGGTGGCACTGCTTCCTCACATCACCAAGGAGCTGGGTTCAATTCCAACCTCGGGTGACCCTCTATGTGGAGTTTGAACATTCTCCCCGTGCCTGTGTGGGTTTCCAGCCACAGTCCAAAGATGTGCAGTTTAAAGTGGATTACCCATAGTGCCTAGGGATGTGTAGGTTGCGTGGGTTAGTTATGGAAAATGCAGGGTTACATGGATAAGGTAGGGTGGCACGTCCAGGTGGGATGCTGTTTGGTGGATCAGTGCAGACTTAATGGACGGAATATCCTGCCTCCACACTGTAGAGGTTCTATGACAATGACAACAAATTTGGACTATACAAACACCCAGCGGGTTTATACCTAATCCACTCTTCTCAAGATCTTGTATGTTTCATTCTCATTCCAAGAGTAACCTGTTAAAGCCTTCATAATATAAGCCCTTCACCCAGGAATACGTGAAATGAAACATCTTTGAACTGCTTTCAATGTAATTATATCCTTTCTCAGATAAGGAGACAGAAAAAAACTAATCTCACACTCAGATCATAATGTTTATATTTGTTTTCTCAACGTGCTGTGAGTCTTTGGAACATTCTTCTCCATATACCATTGGAGGTAGAAATATTGAATGTTTTTGAGACAACGACAGAGGATTCATGAATAACAAAAGAGTCAAGGATTATGGAGGAATGGGCAGCAATTTGCAGCATAGGGGAAAATGTAGACAGTGGTATCAAATTACACTGGTCCAAAACATCCAAAAATATAATGCAAAATGAAATGATAATATCGATAAAACATTAAGGGGAATCCAAGATGGCGGCGTTTCGGAAGGTCTGCTTTGCTGGGCTCTGCATCACAGCATGGGCAAAGTGGTTCTCTAACCCATCCCATCCCAGCCACTTTTGTAAAATTCAACACTAAAAGAGCGATAGAATCTTTACTAATCCCGTTTTATCAAGTGGAAATGACAAAGCATGGGAAAGGATCGAGTAAATCCCAACAAGTGGTGCACCCGTCAGAAGCATCAAGCATGCCTGAGGCTGTAGCTGCAACCCACTCTGCTCGTTCCATGGGCCCAGTTACTCACCAGGCTTTGGTCACTGAGTTCACCAAGTTATGTGAAATGATTGAAGCCATGATTGAAGAACAGTTCAGCCGTGGCTAGAGCCGCTCTCAGCTGTGCTCCAAAAACATGAGCAGCAAATTGACAGCCTTGGAAACAGAACAGACAATGTCAAACGCCGAACTTCAGTGGCAGAGACCGCGATCAATTTCTTTCATGAGAGGAAAAACAGGTCCATACCTTAACTGAACATGACGACGACCTCGAGAGCAGGAGTAGGATGAAGAATGTTCACATCATCGGTTTGCTGGACCAGACGGAAGGTGGTCAGCCAATGAGTTTATTGAGAACTGGCTGCTGTGATCCCTTCACTTCAAAACTGAAAAGGGACGGGTGAAGACTGAGACAGTTCATCGGGTTACAGCACGGAGGTCAGACTCAGACCAACGTCTTCGCCCTATCCTTGTGTGGTTACATAGTTATGGGGGCAAACAAAGACTGATGGAATCTTCCAGAACCCAGGGGAAAGATCCAATGGTTTTAATTCAGGAGGGCTCCAGTATTATGTTCTTTCAGGACTTTTCAGGCAGTGATTCAGGAAAGAAAATCTTTAGATGATATCAAGAGAAGAGTAAGGGAATTCGGGATTCAGTGCTCCTTACAGTTCCCAGCGGTGCTCCATATTGCTTTCAATGGATCCATACACTCTTCTGACTCTCCAGAGAAAGCAAAACCTTTGTGGACATTTTAAAGTAAGTTGGAGTTTAGATAATCATGTTTCTCTCTTAAAGAAATTTTCTTGAATTTATCTGATATTAACCAGTGTTAAATTATAGTCGGGGCTGGGTAGAGTACTCACTTCTAACCTCTTCATTAGTATTAATACTCTTTTTCTCTTTCCTTGCTTGTTTCTGTGGTGCGGCTCAAGCTGGAGCAAGTTACAAAGGTTGTTGTGATGACTAAATACCAACCAAAGGGCAATTGAAGCCCGATTTTTGTTGTTAATTGCCCTGGATGTCATATTGGTAGCGAGCAGAAGATAAGGTTTTGGGATATGTAACCGTCCCCACTGGGTGGGCGCGTAGTAAATTCCCTATGGAGTGTCATTGGCACTGTGGATTTTGCTTCATTTTCTGTTTTTTTATTATGTGTTTAGTTTTGGAAAGTTTTGAGAGCTTGTTAGATCTAGTCGTCTTAGTTTGTGTTGTTTTGAAGCTCTATGAGTCTTTTGTCATTCACGATCAATGATGTGTAATTCAAGTTCTTCCTCTCTAGAGCTCAAATGTTGCTATAGTGTGTGATGGATAATGATGTGCTTAAATGGTGTACCTGGAACAATAAGCAGAGCCATCATCCAGTCAAGAAGAAAAATGTACTTTCTGGTCTTAGAAAGGAGAGGGTAGATGTTGTCCTATTGCAGAAGATGTACCTTGATGACAAGGAACATTTAACATTACAGCAGGGGGGGGTTTGATTGGGCTGATTTCTTGTTTTTTTTTAATAGAAGGAGAAGGGGAGAGGGATAGGAAGAATCTTCCAGTTAAATTACGAGATTATATTAGACAATCACAGGAGGATCATAATCCCCAAACCTTTGAACTATGGGAAAGAATACAGCATTTTGAATGGTTAAGAAAAAACATAGAACATAGAACAATACAGCACAGAACAGGTCCTTCGGCTCACAATGTTGTGTCAAACATTTGTCCTAACTTAAGCATCTATCCATGTACCTATCCAATTGCCCCTTAAAGGTCACCAATGATTCTGACTCTGCTACTCCCACAGGCAGCGCATTCCATGCCCCCACCACTCTCTGGGTAAAGAACCTACCCCTGACAGCCCCCCTATACCTTCCACCCTTCACCTTAAATTTATGCCCCCTTGTAACACTCTGTTGTACCTGGGGAAAAAGTCTCTGACTGTCTACTCTATCTATTCCCCTGATCATCTTATAAACCTCTGTCAAGTCACCCTTCATCCTTCGCTGTTCCAATGAGAAAAGGCCGAGCACTCGCAACCTTTCCTCGTACGACCTATTCTCCATTCCAGGCAACATCCTGGTAAATCTCCTCTGCACCCTCTCCAAAGTTTCACATCTTTCCTAAAGTGAGGCGACCAGTACTCCAAATGTGGCCTAACCAAAGTCCTGTACAGCTGCAACATCACTTCACGACTCTTGAATTCAATCCCTCTGCTAATGAACGCTAATACACCATAGGCCTTCTTACAAGCTCTATCCACCTGAGTGGCAACTTTCAAAGAGCTATGAACATAGACCCCAAGATCCCTCTGCTCCTCCACCTTACTAAGAACCCTACCGTTAACCCTGTATTCCGCATTCTTATTTGTCCTTCCAAAATGGACAACCTCACACTTGACGGGGTTGAATTCCATCTGCCAGTCCTCAGCCCAGCTCTGCATCATATCTAAGTCCCTTTACAGCTGACAACAGCCCTCCTCACTATCCACAACTCCACCAATCTTTGTATCATCTGCAAATTTACTGACCCACCCTTCGACTCCCTCTTCCAAGTCATTAATAAAACCTACAAACAGCAGAGGACCCAGAACTGATACCTGCGGAAATCCACTTGTAACTGGGCTCCAGACCGAATATTTACCATCTACCACCACTCTCTGACTTTGACCAGTTAGCCAGTTCACTATCCAACTGGCCAAATTTCCCACTATTCCATGCCTCCTGACTTTCCGCATGAGCCTACCATGGGGAACCTTATCGAATGCCTTACTAAAATCCATGTACACTACATCCACTTCTCTACCCTCATCCACATGCTTGGTCACCTCATCAAAGAATTCAATAAGACTTGTAAGGCAAGACCTACCCCTCACAAATCCGTGTTGGCTGTCCCTAATCAAGCAGTGTCTTTCCAGATACTCATAAATCCTATCCCTCAATACCCTTTCCATTACTTTGCCTACCACCAAAGTAAGACTAACTGGCCTGTAATTCCCAGGGTTACCTCTATTGCCTTTTTTGAACAGGGGGCACAACATTTGCCACTGTCCAGTCCCCCATTGACAATTATTGCCTCCCGGCGCACCCTCTTAAAACCGTGGTAGATGCATTTTCCAAATTAAGTTATCTTGCCTCATGGCACATTAGTGTAGAAGATTTCAAATATTTTATGGACCCCACAGTGGACAGAATGTCCAAAGGTCCCTCAATACCTTCGTCAGAATGTAAGCAATTAGTTGATTCTTGTGCAGAACTAGAGCTGGTGGATGTCTGGAGGCAGATCTACCTCACAAGTAGGGATTTTATTTTCTCGTTTAACCCGCAGAAATGCCACATGAAGGTTGATCTCTTCCACATCCCTGCAAAAATCTTAGATTCGGTGGCATCCTGCACAATTGGGAAAGTTACCATTTCTGACCATGAAGCAGTAGAACAGTTTCCAGGTGCTGGCGAATGGATTCCTGTTTTCTTAAGGTTAGTTAGTTCATTGAGTATTTCTGTAATGATTTCAGATCTTTAGATTAGATTACTTCGGCCCAACAAGTCCACACCGACCCGCCGAAGCGCAACCCTACATTTACCCCTTACCTAACACTACGGGCAATTTAGCATGGCCAATTCACCTGACCCGCACATCTTTGGACTGTGGGAGGAAACCGGAGCACCCAGAGGAAACCCACGCAGACACGGGGAGAACGTGCAAACTCCACACAGTCAGTCGCCTGAGTCGGGAATTGAACCCAGGTCTCAGGCGCTGTGAGGCAGCAGTGCTAACCACTGTGCCACCGTGCCGCCCACATCTTTCTTAGCCATTAATTCAGATTCACCCAGTAACCCATCAATTCTATGGGAAACTGCTAACGCTCATGCCAAGGGAATAATTATTCCTCAGGAAGCGTCAGAAGGGGGAGCAGCAATGCTTGCTTGAAACATGGCTGAGGACAGCCTAGAGGGCTTACTATGATAGACCTCACTGGCTAAGCTGCAGAGGATCACAACGCTTTGGTCTACAGTGAACTCCACGCTCACACAGACAGCCAAGAAGGAAATTACTTTTGCAAAACAAAGGCTGTTTGAACATCGTGATAAGCCAGGCAAGTATTTAGCCTAACTTGCCAGGAAGACGAGCAACCCCTCAAACCATTACCTCAATTAGGGAAGGTACTAGGATCCTTCCCTCCGATTCCAAAAATATTAATGCAGCCTGTCCAAGATTTTCCACCGAATTATTTCAGACTGAACATTTTGAGGATAGATGGATTAAGGTGGAGTCATTATTCAAGAACCTGGGTTTTCCAGGAGTAACCTCTGAATAAGCGTTGTGTCTTAATGCACCATTGTCAGTACGGGAGGGTGGGAAGCAGTTTCAGAATGTAAAGGTACACGTTCCTGATGGAGTTCTGAGAGAATTTTAGAAATAATGTATAAACCTTTTGTCAGGGCTGATGTTTAACATGTTCTGTCACTCATTCAGTCAGGAACCCCTCCCTCTATCCTTAAGAAAGCCTCATATCTCTCTGATGCTTAAGAAAGGAAAACCCTGGAGGATTGTGCTTCTTAAACGCCAATCTCACTTTTAAATGTTGGTTTCAAAATCCCGTCTGAAACCCGTGCATTAAGGTTGAAAACGTTGCTGCCTTCCATTGCCAAAGAGGACCAAACAGGCTTTAAAAAGGGCCACAGATCTTCCTACATTGTTAAGATGTTGCTCAATATGATCCAAAAGTGTCAACAACAATCTGTCCAGGGATTATTCATTTCTCTAGCTGAGAGAAGGCATTTGATTGGGTTGAGTGGCCGGATCTCTTCTGTACATTAGAACGGTTTGGTCTACGCAAAGTTTTCAACAAGTTGATGAGGGTCCTTTACCGTGATCCTCTGGCTGTGGTACTTACTAATGGTGTGCCAATCAATAATATTAATATTTCTCCACGTAGCCGCAAAGGTTGACACCTTTTGCCATTATTGTTTACGTTGGTGATTGAGCCCCTGGCAGAGGCCATCCGTAGGGATGCCAACATACCTGCCCCAGAAGTGGGATAGAAGTGAAGTAAGATTACATTGTATGCAGATGAGGGTCTTATGTTTTTTGTCAATTCCCACAATTTCGGTATTCGTGTGACGCAATGCATTAATTCACTTGTTGCCTTTCCGGGCGATAAGATTAATTTTACAAAGTTGGAGGCCATGCCTATGGAAGGTCTTAGGGAAATACCTGATACTGAGGCCAAATCCCGGTTTCCTTTTAAATGCTCACTGGGGTGGATTCCCTATTTCAGTATATTCATTACATCTGTCTTTGATTATTTATTTAACGTGAACTGTGTCCATTTGTTTGGCAAAATTAAAAAAGACTTTCAAAGATGGGAGGCATTTCCAATATCCTGGCTCGGTCGGATAGCTGTTATTAAAATGAATGTCCTTACTCATTTCCTACACCCTGTGCGAATGCTTTCTTTGATGTTTCCCAGACAGATATTTAGGAAACATAATGGCTGGTTTAGCTCTTTTATTTGGCACCATAAGCAATTCTTTATCAAGTTAACAAAATTGAAACTGCCCCACATATTGTGGGGAGTAGATCTCCTCGATTAAAAGCAATCAGTTAAGTTGTTTTATCATCCTATGTACGTGCCCGGGCCGCTGAGGACTCGGTGTCAATACGGCTAGACATTGAGCCCTCTCAGACAAAGTGAACCCTTATTAGTCTGTTGTTCTTAGATAAAATGACAACATTTATGGAGCATTGTTATAAACTAATGATTATCAGTACTGTTAAAACTTGAAGGTCAATGGGTCAGATCGAGGGAAATACAGCCATTACCATGTTTCTTACCCCTATAATTGGTATACTGGGTTGTCAACCAGGAATAAAGGATTCCAGGTTTAAACTGTGGGCAGCGAGGGGACTACCTTGCTTGGGTGATTTAGAATTAGTAGAATCCCTACAGTGTGGAAACAGGTCCTTGGGCCCAACAAGTCAACTACGACCCTCTGAAGACCCACCCAGACCCATTCCCCTACCATCTTATATTTATCCTGACTAATGTCTGAACTTACAGATCCTGGAACACTATGAGCAATTTAGCAATGGCCAATTCATCTTTGTGACTGTAGGAGGAAACCTACGCAGACACAGTTGAGAACATACTAACTCCACACAGCCAGTCACCCAACACTGGAACCAAACCCGTGACCCTGGCGCTGTGAGTCAGCAGTGCTGCTACCATTGAGACACCACATGTTACTTGAGGGAGAAACGATGATATCATTTAATCAAATAACTCGTAAGTATGGACTAAATCAAATTAGAGATTTGATTTTAAAAACACACATTTTTAACAAACTCTCACAGAACCGATACAGAGAAGCAGGTGATTATTGTAAAGAATACACTCTCTGTCAGTACCCTTTATCATTTATTGGAGAGTGTCCCCTCAGACAAGACAATGCAGCTTTGACACGTATGTGCGAGAGAGTTGGGGGTTTTGATGTCTTTGGAGACATGGGAGGATATTTGTGAAAATGCTCGAAGGATTTTAATCTGTAATAGGACCCATTCCATGCAGTTGAAAATTCTTCATAGGGTCTATCTGACACCAGATTTTCTCTCAGATTTCAGTGTGGGATTATCTTCAGCATGTCCTAAATGCAGAATGACGACAGGCACTATTACTCATTTCATGTGGTCCTGCTGCAGGCTTTGTTTATATTGGATCCCTGTGTTAGGTGTGGGAGAGTAGGACTTGGGGACCGAATTGGAAATGGACTCAGTTTCTCTTTTCATGGGCCTGTTCAGAGTAACTTATGCAGATGCACATGGGAAAAAAAATCCTTATTTTCTGTGCTAGGAAAAAATATTCTGTTGTGTTGGATGTCTGAAACTCCCAGGGCCTGTTGGGTCTTTGTAAGCTCATCATGGAGAATATCCCTTTGGACTTTCTCACCAGTATGGTGCACCAAAAAAACAGAGAATAATATAAATAATAGAGTCATAGAGATGTACAGAATGGAAACAGACCCTTTGGTCCAACCCATCCATGCTGACCGCATATCCCAAACCAATCTAGTCCCACCTGCCAGCTCCCAACCCATAAGCCTCCAACCTCTTCTAATTCATATACCCATCCAAATGCCTCTTAAATGTTGCATTTGTACCAGCGTCCCCCACTTCACCTAACAGCTCATTCCATACGCGTACCACTGTCTGTGTGAAATAATTGCCCGTAGGTCTCTTTTATATCTTTCCCCTCACCCTAAAACTATGCCCTCCACTTCTGGACTCCATGACCCCAGGGAAAAGACTTTACCTATTTACCCTATCCATGCCCCTTATAATTTTGAAAACCTCTATAACATCACCCCTCAGCTTCCAATGCTCCAGCAAAAACAGCCCCAGCCTATGAATGGCGGATTTCAATGTCCACCACCAAGAGTGGCTCTGCCGCAGTGTTACTGATCGAGCTGTTCGGATCCTAAAGGATATAAAAGCTAGACTGGGTCTGTGGCAGGTGGCGAAGGAACCAACTAGAGGAAAATACATACTTGACCACATCCTTACTATTTTTCCAATTGCAGAAGTATCTGCCCATGTCTATATTGGTAAGAATTACTACTGCATTGTCATTGTGGAGACAAAGTCACATCTTCACATTGAGAATAACCTCCATCATTTTGAGTGGCACTATCCATGTGCTAAATAAGATAGACTTCGAACAGATCTAGCAGCTCAAGTCTGGATTTCCATAACGTATTGTGGGTCAGCAGCAGCAGCAGAATTGTACTCCCCCACAAACTCATGGCCTAGCATGTCTCCATCGCAACAATTACCATCAAGACAGAGGATCATCCTTGGTTCAATGGAGTGTGCAGGAGGGCAGGAGCAGCACCAGGCACACTTGACATTGAGATGTCAGCCTGGTGAAGCCACCAAACCAGACTACATGTGTGCCAAACAGCAGAAGCAGTAAGTGATAGACAGAGCTAAGTGATCCCACAAACAATGGATCAAATCTAAACTCTGCAGTCCTTCCACTTCTAGTCAAAAAATGCTGAGGACAATTAAACAATTCACTGGAGGAAGAGGTTCCGTAAATATCCCCATCCTTAATGATGGAAAAGCCCAGCACTTCAGTGTAAAAGATAAGGCTGATGCATTCACAACAATCTTCAGTCAGAAATGCTGAGTGGATGATCCATCTCGACCTCCTTCAGTGGTCCTCAGTAATTCAGTTACCAGTCATCAACCAATTTGATTCACTCCACGTAATATCCAGATTCAGTTGGAGAAACTGAATACTCCAAAGGGTACACACGCTGACAACATTCTGACAGTAGTACTGAAAACTTGTGCTCCAGAACTTGTCACTGCCATGGCCACGCTGTTCCAATACCGTTACAACAACAACATTTAACCGATTACGTGGAAAATTACCCAAGTATCTCCTGTATATAAAAAGCAGAACAAATCCAATCCGGCCAATTACCATCCCATCAGTCTACTCTCGATCGGTAGTAGAGTGACGGAAGGTGTCAATGCTTTCAAGCAGCAGCTGCTCAGCAATAACCTGGATAATGTCGCCCAGTTTGGGCTCCCCCAGAGCCACTCAGCTCCTCACCTCATTACCTTGGTTCAAACATGGACAAAAGAGCTGAATTCCAGAGGTGCGGTGAGAGTGACAACCCTTTAAATCAAGGCTGTCTTCGACCAAGTGTGCTATCAAGGGGCCTTAACAAAACTGGAATCAATAGGTATCAGGGGCAAACTCCCTGCTGGTTAGAATCATACCTGACATGTAGGAAGATGGGAATGGTTGATGAAGGTCAGTCAACTCAGCTCCAGGACAAGTCTGTAGGAGTCCATCGGGCAGTGGCTACGCCCAAACATCTTCAGGGCTCCTTCATCAATAACTTTCCGTCTATTACAATGTCAGAAGTGGGAATGTTCGCCAATGATTGCACAACAATCAGCAATATTTATGGCTCCTCAGATACTGAAGCAGTCCATGTCCAAATGCGACAAGATCTGGACAGTATCCAGGCTGACAAGTGGCAAGTAATATTCAGGCCACACAAATGCCAGACCGTGACTATCACCACAAAAATACAATCTAACCACTGCTCCTTAGCATTCAATGGTGTTCCATGACTGAATACCCCAGTATCAAAATCCTGGGGGTGGGGGGGGGGGGGGGTAATCATTGCTGAGAAACTAACTGGACTCACCACATAAATTCAGTAAGTACAAGAGAAGGTCGGAAGCTAGGAATACTGCAGTGAGCATTTCACATCCAGACTTCCAAGAGCCTGTCCATCATCTACAAAGCATAAGTCAGAAGTGTGATAGCATACTCCCTATTTGCCTGAATGAGTGCAGTCCCAACAACACTCAAGAAGCTTGATACCATCCAGGACACAGCAGCCAGTTTGGGTGTCGTTTCATCCACAATGTTCCACCATCAACGCTCAGCAGCAGCAGTTTTTTTACAATCTACAAGCTTCGCTGAAATGATTCACCAAAGATCCTCAGACACCATCTTCCCAACTCACAACCACGTCCATCCAGAAGGACAAGGGCGGCAGATGTATGGGAACACCACCATCTTCAAGTTCCCCTCCAAGCCATTCACCATCCTGACTTGGAAATATATTACCGTTCCTTGATTGTCACTGAGTCAGAATCCTGGGATTCCCTCCCGAATGGCATTGTGGGTCAACCACAGCGGGTGGACTACAGCGGTACAACAAGACAGATCACCACCACCATCTCAAGGGCAACTAGGGACAGACAATAAATGCTGGCCCAGCCGTGACACCCAGATTCACGAAATAAATAAATTGAAAAACAATATTTTTTAACAGAGGAAGGTTGCTGAGATATCACAGGGATGAGTGCTCGGGCCCCAGCTGTTCACACTACCCATTAAACATTTGGTTGTGGGAATAAAATGCAATATATCCCAACCTGCTGACAGAACTCAAGGATGTTGGATTGTGAGTGGATGAGGAGGTTGCAAAAAAGCTTCAAGTTGACTAAGACAAGTGGTGTGAATGGGCAAATACGTTGCAGATGGAGAGCAATGTGGGTAGAGGTGACGGTGTGCCCTTTGTTGGGAACAATAGATTGGCAGCCTATCGTTAGAAAAGGGATTGTTTGAAACATGTAGATCTACAAAGGGACGTATGCTCCTTTTTGTTTTTTCCTTCTGCGCAGACCTCCGACGTCCCTGCAGCACAGTGAGCTCTGAACTCAGAAGCAACACTAGGAATGGCAATGGCACACTGTCCAGTGTACATAGACCCAGCAAGTGGGGAGCTGTATCATTGAAAAGGATCTGCATCTCTTTGTACACCAGTCACTGAAAGCAATATTGCAGGAACAGAAAGCAGTTAGGAAGGAAAATGCTGTGTTGACCTTCATTTTACGGGGACTTGAGTCCAGGAGTAAGGGTGTCTTACTGCAGCTGTACAGGGCATTGGTGACACCCCAACTCGAACACTGTGCAGTGTTGTGTGCAGTTTTGGTCTCCTTACCGAATAAAGGATAAACCTGACATTGAGGGAATGCAGTGAAGGATGACCAGATTGATCTCTGGGAATGACAGGCTTGTTGTGGGAGCAGAGTTCCGGGCAACTGGTCCTGTATTCCATGGGTTTTTGGAAAATGAGTGGTGATCTCAGTGACATATATAAAACTCCGACAGGGCGAGACAGGTTGGAAGCAGGGATGATAATTGCCCTGTCTGGGACGTCTAAAAAAAGGCGCCACAGTAGTAGGTACAGGCAGGCCACTCTGCATTGAGATCAGAATAAATGTCTGCACTCAGAGACTGGAAACCCTGGGGAATTCTCTCACACCTGGAAGCCAAGACACTGAATATAAGTAAGCATTTACAGACATGTAATGAGGGATGAGGGGAGAGCAGGAGTACAGTGTGGAAATAAAAGGGCTAGTCATCATGATATTGAATTGTGTTTCTGTCAGGTTTAGGTTCTCGTGGTTCTGACCCAGTCATGTTCACCCACAGTCATTGCTAAAACATTGAATTGTATTGATCTACCAAAGGGACTACTGCACTTGCTATTTTGTAGCTTCCCAAGGTAACTCACATTAAATGATATATTCAGTGTGAGGGATAAGTGCATTGAGGAGATGTTTGAACATGAAGTAGAATGGGCGAGGCTCAATGTGTTGTAGGACCTACTCCTTTCCCGGTGTTTCAGTGTAGTCTGTGGGAAAGTTGTCACAAGCTCTCAGATGTTTGGAAGGAGGTCTCTGCAGAGTCGACAGGACTGTGTCTCCCATTCCCTTTTCCAATACCGAGCTGGTGCTGGGTGTTCTGTCCGGTTTTATCCTTTAAGACCTTGAAACAGTTTGATACAATTGAGTGTCTTGCTTGGCCAATTCAGAGACCATTGAATAGTTTATGATATGTCTGTGTGTCTGGAGTCACTGTTAGGCCAAAACAGGAAAGCACAGGAGATTCACTTTCTGAACGTACATTGGGGAAGCAAATTGGTGTTTACAATCGACATTGGCTTCAAGATCTCTGTTACTGCCACCAGATTTTGCATCTTAATATTTTATTAATTACTTTTAACTTCCACCAGCTGCCAGAGCTGGATTAGTAATCCAGTGATATTTCCACAACAGCACCATCTCCACATGGGGACCAATCTGAAACCACACTGAGCTGGTTATTTCTGTGCTGCTTGACAGCTCTATCAAATAGAACTCCCACCAATTTGATGGTCTTGATGGGACTGAGGGGGTAGCAATTGGTCAGATTGTAATTATTCTCCTCTTAGGGGACCAGACATGGCTGAGAAATTTTCCAGATTGCCAGGTAGGTGTCAGACTTGGAGCTGGAATGAAATAGCTTCCTCAGGGACACAGCTTGTTGTGCAGCACAAATCTTCAGTCCTATTACAGGAATGGTGTCAGGGCCCTTTGCCTTTGTCATATCTGCTGCGTCTAGTTGTTTCTTCATGTCACGTGAAGCAAATCGAATTTTTTAAAGACTGGCATCTCTGATTCTGTGGGCACTTTGGCGATGGTGAGGTGAATCACCAACTCAACACTTCTGGCTGAGGATGGTGCAGACACCAATCCTTGTCTTTTACTCTAATGAACAGAGCTGTTCGATTATTTAGGATGGGAATGTTTGTGGAGCCCTTTCCTCCAGTCATTTGTTTAATTGTCCATCACCATTTATGGCAGAATGTGACAGGACTGCAGAGCTTCGATCAGATCTGTTGGTCAAGTGTGGTAGCTTTAATGGGTTCACGTCAACTTTAGGTTCACGTGGTTCTGACCCAGTCATGTTCACCCACAGTCATTACTGAAACATGGATGGTAACGGCAGGCTGAGAAGGTTATCCTAGGGAAAATGTTACAGGTTGTGGTTGAATGCAGGTCTGCTTCTCCTGCTGCTGTGGTCTACAGCACTACATAAATACGCAGTTTCGAGCTGCAATATCTGCAATGCAATTCTGCTGTCTGTCCCTTCGTTCACTTCGAAACCCATTCTCCCATCAGCCCTGTACTCAGAGACTACTCTGGTTTCTAATGTGGAAATACTTACATTTTCATAGTCTCATTCTGCTGAGGGTCTCTCCCTGGGTCATGATTCCAATCTGAAACATTCTGCAAAACCAATTAACTGATTTTAATCAATTGTTTAATTCATCTGAATCTTTTTTCCTTGAGTAATACCATCTTCTGTGTTTAAAATGAATGCCTTTCCCTCTGTTTCTCTCCCTGACCGTGATTAAGAGCTCTGTAGTGTCCGTGGTGCCAGACTTATGTAATTTAAGAGCCAATGAATTCTCTGGATCCCCAGTCATCTTCACCACATTGTATGTTTCCTCTTTTGGTTTGATGCCTTATCACTCATGGCTGCCTTGTCCTCCCATGAGTATGTTTCATCTCCTTTGGGATGAATTTCTGATATCCTCCAAATTATCTCCAGAAATTCCTGCCTTTGCTGCTCCATGGTCTTTCCTGCTTGACTCCCCTAACAATTAACTCTGGCAAGCTCCTCCCGCATGTCCTTGTAGTTACATTGTTCAATTATAATCACATTACATCGAGAAGAGAGCAATAGATATAAACTGAAAGAAGGAGTTTTGAGAGAAGGCATGTGAAGAATAATTGATAAATTTCTTAACTAGCTACAAAGAGAGAAAGAGAGAGAGACATGTGAAAAATGAGAAAACTAGATTATTGAAAGAAGTAGATGCAGATTCCTCAATATTTTGGCAATTCCAGTGTGCTGTGGTCCTTTGTACAATGCATGGACAACAGAGTAATATGTTCAAATGCTGGACCTGATGCCAGAATATTTATCTCCAATAATATGACAGACACTAGCTTTGGAAAGAACCCAGCAGGCCAATATGTTGAATTCCTGGTAGAAAGGGGATTAACTGAAATAAGTTGGGACACCAGAAGCAAGAATATATAACACACATCCTGATAAGAATGAGATATTAGAGTAGTGAATTCCAGAAATTTTAGGGAACGTCGAGAGAAGGGGAGCATATCACTTTAGGTGAGCATCAAATAATGTTTTAATGTTTTAATGTTTTACAAATTTTCTACATCATATGCATCATTTTCCATTAACTGTGTCTCTGTTGTTCATTTAGAATGTTGGGCATATATGAAAAATATTACTGATCTGCACACACATATTGATTAAAAAATGTATATAAAATCATTTATCCACCATTGTAATGGTGCTGTTGTCGTGCTACCAGGATACATGAACACCAACTGACCCCCAAAAGACACGGCCCACTATCACTGTGTTCCTTATATACAGAGAAAGATGGGCACCACATTGACTGGGGCAACACACACACATGTTAAGACATGCAAGGACCTTCTTAGAGGAATGGCATTCTAACCAAGTCTGTCAATAAGCACATCGATTCAGATCCTATCTATATTCTCTTGCAAAAAAAAAACCGGAAATGACATCACTCACTTTAAGAAACCAAGAGCTTTCAATAGAGCGGTGGAGCATACCACCGGCGCTTCACCAAGACAACTTGCAAACATATAAATTGTCATTTTTCCTTTATTAATGGAATTTAGGAGTTCTCTGTCACTCACATTTCAACAGATTACAAGGTGAGGTGAGATTTTCTGGGTGTGTGGTTTTAATTAACAGAGAGGTTCGATATTGATGTCATAACAATTTGCAGCCATGCCGTATGGGATTTGGACAGATTTGAACAGATTTGGGATACAAAAGGACTCAGCAGATTTCAACACGTGGCAATTAGTGACCTAGATCTTCAAATAAAACCGGTGGGAAAATTCATTTAATTTTGTTTACCTGTGGTTGGTTAAATTACAAGTGAGAGAAATGGCTTTTAACATTACTAAAGAGGTTCATAAATTTGCCAAGGAAGTTTAGAAAGACAGAAGAAGGAATATCTTTAGAATTAGCAAATAATTTGGAATTGGGGTTAACCATAGAGAAAAGGAAAGTTGAAATTGTAAAGGAGTTGGTCAAGCACTTTGGAGTATCAGAGAAACAGACAAGTGCAGTAGAGTTATAAAAAGCTTAAATTGCAAATATGGCAACTGGAGTCAGAAGGTGAAAAAAGGGACAGAAACAGAGAGAGAACAAAGAGAAAGGGAAAGAGGAAAAAGAGAGAGAGAATTTGAAATTCAGAAGTTGGGAATTAGACAAGAAAGTTAAATTAACAGGATAGAGATGAAGGGATGATGTGGGGATGTATACAGCTGTGTTAATACATTACCATATTTCGGTGAGAAAAACATCAAAATCTGTTTTGATTTCATTTGAAAAAAATGGCTCGGCCGATGGTGTGTCCAGTGAACTTGTGGGTAATGCTCCTTCAGACTAAGCTGGTGGACACAACTATTGAGGTATGTGCAGCACTGTCAGATGAGGGATCAAGAGGTTATGCAGATTTTAAACTGGCTAGTTTGAGTGGTTGTGCATTGGTACTAGAAGCATATAGACAGATATTCAGAAATAGAGAGAGGGAACCAGGTCAGACATGTGTTGCGTTTGAAAGAATTAAATACTATCATTTTGATAGACGGGTGCTGCCTTAAAAATGGGTAAGACCTGTGGGGCTCGAAGGGAGATTATTCTGCTGGTGGAGTTTAAAAACTCACTTTCAGTGAGTTCATAGGAATTCATGTGAATGAACAGAAAGTTCAAGAAGTGAGATGTGCGGCAGAAATGGGAGATAAATACGTATTGGTGCATGAGATGAAATTTAGCTTTTGTGAGTATTTTCATCCTTTAAGGGATAGAAATTGGAAGAAGGGAGATCCTACACTACAAAACAAACAGTAGGTCACACTGGCAATAGTTTACCACAGGTGAAAAAAGAAGCCCAAAGATCTTGAAAGGTGATGAAAGGCCTCAAGTGTTCTCACTATAAGGGAGTGGAACAAATAAAATTATAATGCCGATGGTTTCATAGGGGCACAGGGAAAAAGGTGTTTTCATTGCAGTAAGCTCGGACACAGATGTGGTAAAAGCGGTTAAGCCAGTAGCATGAGTGAAAACTGGTAAAGGAAACCCCAAGTGAAGCCG
Organism: Hemiscyllium ocellatum; assembly: GCF_020745735.1. Lineage (NCBI taxonomy): Eukaryota > Metazoa > Chordata > Chondrichthyes > Orectolobiformes > Hemiscylliidae > Hemiscyllium > Hemiscyllium ocellatum. Next base: position 249,238 of record NC_083430.1, read on the forward strand.
AGGAGTTGCAGGAAAGTGTACAGCCGAAGCAGGGACTGGTTGTGGAGTCAGTGCGTAATCTCTACAAAGAATTTGCCTCCGTGGATGACGTTTACTCAGAAAGAACAGGAGGAGAAGGGCAGGATGCTATAATTTTGTGAGATACAAAATCTGCTCAGTCTCTAAAAGTTGAGAAGTGGGGCACTGGAAAAGCATAACAAATCAGGCAGCATCTGAAAAGCAGGACAATTGACACATCAGGCATAAACCCATCATCAGGAATATGCCGGGGGCTGAAAGATAAATAGGAGCATAGGAGCTGGGCTGGGGGGGAGGGTCACTAAGAGGTGGTAGGAAGATGTAAGTGGGACTGATAGTGATATGTCAGAGGGGAGGGTGGAGTGCATAGGTGGGAAGATGGGCAATTAAGACAGTTCAAGAGGGAGGTGCTAAATTCAACGGTTGGATCTGGGATGAGGTTGGGGACGGGAGATTTGGAAATTGGTGAAGTCAATGTTAATGCTGTATATTTTGAGGGTTCCAGCTGTCCTACCACCTACCCACTTCACCCTCCTCTCCGACCTATCACCATCACCCTCCACCTGCATCTACCTATCGCCTTCCAAGCCACCTTCCACCCAGCTCCGTACCCACCCTCCTATTTATTTCTTAACCCCCTTTCCTCTCCCTTGTCCCCACTTTCATGATGAAGGACTTGTGCCTGAAACGTCAACTCTCCCACCTCTCGGGTGCTTCCTGACCTGCTGTGCTTTTCCATCCCCACACTTTCCAACTCAGATCTACAGCATCTGCAGTCCTCACTTTCTCTCAGCCTCTAATAGTAACAGATGGAAGTATTTTCACTCTTTCTGACATGGTACTCAACAGCGTTATAATTTGTGGAATGGGGACAGAAATTAAGCTGTTCAATCTCTCCCTGTAGCTCAAATCCTCCAACCCTGGCAACATTCTTGTAAATCGTTTCTGAGCCCTTTCAAGTTTCACAACATCTTTCTGATAGGAAGGAGACCAGAATTGCATGCACAATTCCAAGAGTGACCTAATCAATGTTTTGTTCAGCTGCAACATGACCTCCCAAGTCCTGAACTCAGTACTCTGACCAATAAAGGAAAGCATACCAAGCGCCTTCTTCACTATCCTATCTACCTGCGACTCCACTTTCAAGGAGCTATGAACCTGCACTCCAAGGTCTCTTTGTTCAGCAACACTCCCTAGGACCTGACCATTAAATGTAGAAGTCCTGCTAAAATTTGCTTTCCTGAAATGCAGCACTTCGCATTTATCTGAATTAAACTCCATCTGCTACTTCTCAGCCCATTGGTCCATCTGGTCCAGATCCTATTTAATCTGAGGAAACCCTCTTTGCTGTCCACTACACCTGCAATTTTGTTGTCATCTGCAAACTTACTAACTGTACCTCTTATGCTCGCATCCAAATCATTTACGTAAATGACAAAAAGTAGAGAGTCCAGCACCAATCCTTGTAGCACTCCACTAGTCACAGGCCTCCACCACCACCCTCTGTCTTCTACCTTTGAGCCAGTTCTGTATCCAAATGGCTACTTCTCCCTTTATTCCATGAGATCTAACCTTGCTAATCAGTCTCCCATGGGGAACCTTGTCGAATGCCTTACTGAAGTCCATTTGGATCACATCTACACCTCTGCCCTCATCAATCTTCTTTGTTACTTCTTCAAAAAACTCAATCAAGTTTGTGAGACATGATTTCCCACCCATAAAGGCATGTTGACTATCCCGAATCAGTCCTTGCCTTTCCAAATACATGTACATCCTATCCCTCAGGATTCCCTTCAACAACTTGCCCACCGCCAAGGTCAGGCTCACTGGCTTATAGTTACCTGGCTTGTCTTTACAGCCCTTCTTAAACAGTGGCACCACGTTTGTCAACCTCCAGTCTTCTGGCACCTCACCCATGACTATCGATGATACAAATATCTCAGCAAGAGGCCCAGCAATCACTTCTCTAGCTTGCCACAGAGTTCTCGGGTGCACCTGATTAGGTCCTGGGGATTTATCCACCTTTAACCATTTCAAGACATCCAGCACTTCCTCCTCTGTAATCTGGACATTTTGCAAGACGTCACCATCGATTTCCCTACAGTCTACATCTTCCATGTCCTTTTCCACAGTAAATACTGATGCAAAATATTCATTTAATATCTCCCCATTTTCTGTGGCTTCCCACAAAGGCCGCCATGCTGATGTTTGAGGGAGCCTATTCTCTCCCGAGTTACCCTTTGTCCTTGAAATATTTGTAAAAACACTTTGGATTCTCCTTAATTCTATTTACCAAAGCTATCTCATGTCCCTGTTTTGCCCTCCTGATTCCCCTCTAAAGTATACTCCTACTTCCTTTATACTCTTCTAAGGATTCACTCGCTCTTTTCTGTCTATACCTGACATATGCTTCCTTGTTTTTCTGAACCAAACCCTCAATTTCGTTAGTCAGCCAGCATTCCCTATAACTACCAGCCTTCCCTTTCAACCCTGACAGGAAGTTGCAGCCTGGAATCTAATACAGGGGTTCAGAGTTGCTTACATACACTATAACACATACCCCAGAGTGAGTTACAGACTGAAATCTAATCGAGGGGTTCAGGGTGGTTTATATGCAGAATATCCCGGGATGTGTTACAGCCTGGAATCTAATCAACGGTTCAAGGTGGTTTATATACAGAATAACAGCTACCCCGGACTGAGTTACGGCCTAGAATCTAATCGAGGGTTTCAGGATGGTTTGGATGTTGAATAACAAATAGCTTGGAGTGAGTTACACACGAGGGGTTCAGGGTGGTTTATATAAAGAATAACAGATTACTCGGAGTGAGTTACAGACTTCAATGTAATCAAGGGGTTCAGGGTGGTTTATACACAGAATAACAGATAGGCCAGAGTGATTTACAGCCTGGCATCTAAGCGAGGGTTTCAGTCCTGCTTAGGTACAGAATAGCAGATGCTCCGCATTGGGTTACATTCTGGAATCTAATGTAGGGATATGTGAAGCTTTATATAAGGAATAACCTGTAAGTGGGAGGGAGTCACAAAGTGGCCAATAGGCCAAGTGGTTTGAAATCTTATCTCACCTTAAACGTAATGCAGTCACAAACTACACGACTTTACTGAATCCCCACGGTCCTAGTTTGAAGACTATCCACCTCGGTTTTCCCCTTTCACTGAAGATATTAATATTCCTTTCATAATGCACTGCCATTCTGGTTACAGTGCTGCCTATCTCTCACTGTCTCATTTATCTTCAAACTTGTTTGAAGACACTGAAACCAACAGACACTCATAGTTCTAGAAAGAGCATTGTTTAATTGCAGATGCATTGTTTGCTTTTATTTGTAGACAACACACAATTTGAACCCACAGAAGGTCAGTGTGGGATTTGAGAAACGATTCAATTTGGGATGAGGCCTAGCAAGGCAGGATTCTGATCCAACGTTGCAAATCTACAATTCAGTGGCTGAGCTCGTTCAGGTTTTGTATACTATGTTTCTCTTATATATTAGCATCTTGGAAAGTAAGGCAGACCTCACTGAAATATCACATTGTCTCTCCGCATTCACTGTAAATAGGTTCTAGGATTTGCATTTTAATCACCTTCAAAGAGCTGTCTCCATTTCCTATCTCTGTTAGCATCAATGAATGGAAATGGCTTTTGACACATTGTCCCCTCCCCCTTGCTGAAAGTATTCCTGACACAAAACAGTCAGGTAGACATCTTAGATTTGTCCACAGCCGTCATTTTATATCAGGTAGGTAAAAACAATGACTGCAGATGCTGGAAACCAGATTCTGGATCAGTGGTGCTGGAAGAGCACAGCAGTTCAGGCAGCATCCAAAGTGCAGCGAAATTGACGTTTCAGGCAAAGCCCTTCATCAGCTTTATTCCTGGTGAAAGGCTTTTGCCCGAAACGTTGATTTCGTTGCACTTTGGATGCTGCCTGAACTGCTGTGCTCTTCCAGCACCACTGATCCAGAACCATTTTATATCAGCACAGCGATGACATTGAGTTTCTAAAGAAGGAAAAGCAAGAGAGACTGGCAACATCAATTGAAAATATTTAACATTGAACACACACACACACACAGAATCACACACGAACAGACATACACAGACACACAGAATCACACACACACACACACAGATACAGACACCTTCAAGGAGTGTCTACATTTCCTGTCTTGCAAGGGAATTCATGTCTCAAACAGTTTTTGAGACTTTCCCCATTGTGACAGAAATTCAAGCCCAATCTGAAACTTGGAGATATGTAACAGAAGAGAAATGTACCAGCAGCTTTCTGTGTTCCTGCTCCCAATGTAACATTTGACTCTTTAGTTTATCTTGTCTCCAGTCTAATATCCAACAAGGATCACTTCACAGATCCATTAACAGATACCCAGGAGTGAGTTACAGAATAACAGATAACCCGTAGTGAGTTACAGCCTGGAACCTAATCGAGGGGTTCAGGGTGGTTTATGTACAGAATAACAGATACCCCAGAGAGCGTTACAGACTGGAATTTAATCAATGGGTTCTGGGTGGTTTATACACAGAATATCAGATACCCAGGAGTGAGGGAAAAACCGGAATATAATCAAGGAGTCAGGGTGGCAGATCCAGGAAGGTTTTGTTCCTGACCGAGGGCAGGTTACTGACTGGATATTATTACATTGCAACATGAAGGTACTGAGTGTAACAATTTGCTACATACCATCATGTCATCTTCTTTGCTGTCCTGGAGTACTGTGTGCAGTTCTGGTCACCAAATTTGAGAAAAGACATTCTGGCTATTGAGGAGTGCAGCGTAGGTTCACGAGGTCAATTCCTGGAATGGAGGGATTACCTTACACTGAAAGACTGAAGCGACTGGGCTTGTACACCCTTGAGTTTAGAAGACTGAGAGGGGATATGATTGAGACATATAAGATTATGAAAGGATTGGACACTCTGGCAGCCAGAAACATGTTTCCGTTGATGGGTGAGTGCCGAACCAGAGGACACAGCTTAAAAATATGGGGTAGACCATTTAGGACAGAGATGAGGAGAAACTTCTTCACCCAGAGAGTGGTGGCTGTGTGGAATGCTCTGCCCCAGAGGACAGTGGAGGCCCAGTCTCTGGATTCATTTAAGAAAGAGTTGATAGAGCTCTCAAAGATAGTGGAATCAAGGGTTATGGAGATAAGGCAGGAAGCAGGTACTGATTGGGAATGATCAGCCATGAATATGAATGGCGGTGCAGGCTCGAAGGGCTGAATGGCCTACTCCTGTACCTATTGTCTATTGTCTATTGTCTGTCAGTGTTTTGTGAATTACATTGGAAACATTGGCAGGTGCAAGAGAATATTCTGGAACATGATTTGCAGGAAGAATAGAAAAAGAATGTTTCTATGTAAAATGATGAGAAATTCTGAAACAGTAATGTTCAGAGGCTACGGCTGATCATGTACAACAACATCAGAATGTTAACATGATGGTAGTGCCAGCAGATAGGAGGACCAGTGACACATTGATCATTACTGAGATTAGATTGTGTTGGGAACATGAGCTTAACATGACAGGAAATGGAATCAAACCAATGGGTGCAGGGATGGTTTAGACACAGAATAACAGCTAGCCTGGAGTGAGTTACAGCCTGGAATCTAATTGAGGGGTTCAGGGAGGTTTATATACAGAATAACAGATACCCCAGAGTGAGATACAGACTGGAATCTAATCGAGCAGTTCAGGACGGTTAATGTGCAGAATAACAGATTCCCGAGAGAGAGTTACAGACTGGACTCTAATCAAGGGGTTCAGGGTGGTTGATATACAAAATATCAGATACCCAGGAGTGAGGGACAGACCAGAATATAATCAAGAGTCCAGGGTGTTTTATATACAGCATGCCAGATACCCAGGAGTGAGTTACAGACTGGACTGTAATCAAGTGGTTTAGGATTTATATACAGAATAACAGATATCCAATTGTGAGGGACAGACTGGAATCTAATCAAGAGGTTCAGGTAGTTTGAATACCAGATACCCAGGAGTGAGTTTCAGATTGGAATCTAACGGAGGGATTTGGGGAAGTTTATATTCAGAATAACTGATAACTTATACTCAGAATAACTGAGTCACAAAATCGCGGAGTCATAGAGTCATAGAGATGTACAGCATGGAAAACACACCCTTTGGTCCAACCGTCCATGCCGACCACATATCCAAAATTACTCGAGTCTCTTTTGTCAGCACTTGGACCATATCCCTCCAAACCTTCCCATTCATACACCCATCTAGCTGCATTTTAAATGTTGCAATTGTACCAGCCTCCACCACTTCTCTGACAGTTCATTCCATTCATGTACCACCCTGTGAGTGAACAAGTTGCCCCTTAGGTCTCTTTCATATCTTTCCCCCTCACACTAAATCTATGACCTCTAGTTCTGGACTCTCCCATCGCAGGGAAAAGACTTTGTCTATTTATCCTATCCATGACCCTCATGATTTTATAAACCTCGATAAGGTCACCCCTCAGCCTCTGATGCACCGGGAAAAAACAGCCCAGCCTATTCAGCCTCTCCCTGTAGCTCAAATCCTCTGACACTGACAACTTCCTTGTAAATCTTTTCTGAAACCTTTCAAGTTTCACAACATCCTCCCTATAGGAAGGAGACCAGAATTGCACACAATATTCCAACAGTGGCATCACCAATGTCCTGTCCAGCCGCAACATGGCCTCTTAATGCCTATACTCAATAAAGGAAAGCATACCAAATGCTGCCTTCATTATCTTATCCACCTGCTACTCTACTTTCTAGGAGCTACAAACCTGCACTTCAAAGTTTCTTTGTTCAGCAACTTACCCTCGGACCTGACCATTAAGTGTATAAGTCCTGCTCAAATTTGCTTTTTCAAAGTGCAGCACCTCGTGTTTATCCAAATTAAACTCCATCAAGTGGAATAGAATTGAAGGTTTTGGGGTGTTTTTGAAACATGCGAGTCACACATACATGGAAGTGAGTTACACATTGGAATATAATCGAGAGGGTTCCGGGTGATTCATATAATCCCGACAGTTGGGAAACAAGCCCTTCAGCTCAACAAGACCACACTGACTCTCAGAAGAATAACCCATCCAGACCCACTTCCCTACATTTACCCCTGAATAGTGCACCTCACCTACACATCCCTGAACACTGTGGGCAATTTTAACAGGGATTGGATTGGATGGTTCGTTTATAGAACAACAGATACCCAGTATTGATTGGATTCCAGGCTGTAACTCACTCCATGGTATCTCTTATTCTGTGTATAAACCACCCTGAAATCATTGATTTGATACCAATTCCTGTCATGTTAAGCTCATGTTCCCAACACAATCTAATCTCAATAATGATCAATGTGTCACTGGTCCTCCTATCTGCTGGCACTACCATCATGTTAAGTTTCTGATGTTTATGAACATAATCAGCCGTAGCCCCTGAACATTACTGTTTCAGAATTTCTCGTCATTTTACACAGAAACATTCTGCTTTTTCTATTCTTCCTGCAAATCATGTTCCAGAATATTCTCTTGCACCTGCCAATGTTTTCAATGTAATTCACAAAACACTGACAGCAAAGTAGATGACATGATGTGATGTAACAAATTGTTACACTCAGTACTTTCATGTTGCAATGTAATAATATCCAGTCAGAAACCTGCCCTGGGTCAGGGACAAAACCTCCCTGGGTCTGGAAGTGGGGACTGGGCAGAGGATGGGGATTTTTGTCTGTCACTGAGTTAGTTTGGAAATCGGTCCTGCACATGGACATTTCTCCACATTATATTCCGTTTCTATACGTGTGTGTGTGTGTGTGTGTGTGTGTGTGTGTGTGTGTGTGTGTGTGTGTGTGTGTGTGTGTGTGTGGAGAGAGTTTAAATTGAGTATAACTCTGCGTCTCTGCTTAGGGATTCCCTGTCCTTCAGCTATTTGACTGCATCATTATAGAGTGTGAGAGTATCTGCCTGTTTTTCTCCCATCTTTCAGAACACATGGAAAGCTCCACATACAGCTGTTGAATCCTGTCTGGCTCAGCTCATTGTTGAATTTGTCACTGGCGGGTACTTTCTCCTCTGCTTTCCCCCCTCACGTATCCCGTTGCTCTGTCTATAAATCACCCAATCCATTCAATTTGATTGCAGCCTGCAGCTCACTCCTGGGTATCTGTTATTCTACACATCATCATCCCGAATCGTCTTGATAAAATTCCAATGTGTGACTGACTGGTATTTTTAAGGGACTCTGTACATTAGCAACCCCAATCCTTTGATTAGATTCCAGTCTGTATAGATGTAATCGAGGGGTTCAGGGTGGTTTATATACAGAATAACAGATAGACCGGGGTGTGTTACATCCTGGAATCTAATCGAGGGCTTCAGGGTGGTTCATATTACAGAATAACAGATAACCCAGAGTGAGTTACAGCCTGGCATCTAAGCGAGGGTTTCAGTCCTGCTTAGGTACAGAATAGCACATGCTCCGCATTGAGTTACATTCTGGATCTAATGTAGTGATATTTGAAGCTTTTTATGTGGAATAACCTGTAAATGGGAGGGAGTCACTAAGTGGACTATAGGCCAAGTGGTTTGAAATCTTGTCTCACCTTAAACGTAGTGCAGTCACAAACTACACGAATTTACTGACTCCCCACGGTCCTAATTTAAAGACTATCCTCCTCTGTTCACCCCTTCACTGAAGATATTAATATACCTTTTATAATGCACTGCCATTCTGGTTACAGTGCTGCCTATCTCTCACTGTCTCATTTATCTTCAATCCTGTTTGAAGATACTGAAGCCAACGGACACACATAGTTCTAGAAAGAGCATTGTTTAATTGTAGATGCATTATTTGCTTTTATTTGTAGACAACACACAATTTGAACCCTCAGAAGATCAGTGTGGGATTTGAGAAACCCTTCAATTTGGGATGAGGCCTAGCCAGGCAGGATTCTGATCCAACGCTGCAAATCTACAATTCAGTGGGTGATCTCTTTCTGGTTTTGTATATTATATTTCTCTCATACATTAGGAGCTTGGAAAATAAGGAAGACCTTACTGGAATGTCACATTGTCTCTCCGCATGCTCTGTAAACACTTTCTGGGATTTGCATTTTAATTACCTTCAAAGAGCTGTCTCCATTTCCTATCTCTGTTAGCATCAATGAATGGAAATGGCTTTTGATACATTGCCCTCTCTCCCTTGCTGAAAGTATTCTTGACGCAAATCAGTCAGGCAAACATCTTAGATTTGTCTACAGCCACCATTTTCTATCCATACAGCGATGACATGGAGTTTCAAAATAAGGAAAAGCAAGACACTAGCAACATCAATACAGACTGAAAATATTTAACATTGAACACACACACAGAATCACACACACAGAGATACAGACACCTTCAAAGAGCTGTCTCCATTTCCTACCTTGCAAGGGAATTCATATTTTGATGATGCATTCATGCAGGAAAGTAAAATGCTTTTGAGACTTTCCCCATTGTGACAGAAATTCAAGCCCAATCTGAAACTTTGTGATATGTAACAGAAGAGAAATGTACCAGCAGCTTTCTGTGTTCCTGCCCCCAATGTAACATTTGACCCTTTAGTTTATCTTGTCTTCAGTCTAATATCCAACAAGGATCACTTCACAGATACATTAACAGATACCCAGGTGTGAGAATAACAGATGCCCTGGAGTGAGTTACAGCCTGGAATCTAATTGAGGGGTTCAGGGAGGTTTATATACAGAATAACAGATATCCCAGAGTGAGATACAGACTGGAATCTAATCAAGCAGTTCAGGATGGTTAATGTACAGAATAGCAGATACCCCAGAGAGAGTTACAGACTGGAGTCTAATCAACGGGTTCTGGGTGGTTTATATACAGAATATCATACCCAGTAGTGAGGGGCAGACTGGAATGTAATCGAGGAGTTTAGGGTTTATATACAGCATATCAGGTACCCAGGAGTGAGTTACAGACTGGAATGTAATCGATCAGTTTATGTTTTATATACTGAATAACAGATACCCAGTTGAGAGGGACAGACTGGAATCTAATCGAGGGCTTTAGGGTTTATACACAGCATATCCGAGACCCAGGAGTGAGTTTCAGATTGGAATCAAATCGAGGGTTTTGGAGAAGTTTATATTCAGAATAACTGATAACCCGGAGTGAGTCACAAAATCGCGGAGTCATAGAGATGTACAGCATGGAAACACACCCTTTGGTCCAACCCGTCCATGCCGACCACATATCCAAAACTACTCTAGTCTCTTTTGTCAGCACTTGGACCATATCCCTCCAAACCTTCCCATTCACACACCCATCAAGCTGCATTTTAAATGTTGCAATTGTACCAGCCTCCACAACTTCCTCTGACAGTTCATTCCATCCATATACCTCCCTGTGAGTGAACAAGTTGCCCCTTAGGTCTCTTTCATATCTTTCCCCTCTCACACTAAACCTATGCTCTCTAGTTCTGGACTCCCCCACCCCAAGGAAAAGACTTTGTTATTTATCCTATCCATGCCCCTCATGACTTTATAAACCTCAATAAGGTCACCCCTCAGCCTCTGATGCTCCAGGGAAAACAGCCCCAGCGTATTCAGCCTCTCCCTGTAGTTCAAATCCTTCAACCCTGGCAACATCCTTGTAAATTTTTTCTGAACCCCTTCAAGTTTTGCAACATACTTCCCATAGGAAGGAGACCAGAATTGCAAGCTATATTCTAACAGTGGCCTAACCAATGTCAATTCCAGCCACAACAGGACCTCTCAATGTCTATATCAAAACTCTGACCAATACGGGAAATCATACCAAACGCTGCCTTCAATATCATATCCACCTGCTACTCTACATTCAAGGAGCTACAAACCTGCACTTCAAAGTCTTTTTGTTCAGGAACTCTCCATTGGATCTGACCATAAAGTGCATAAGTCCTGCTCAAATTTGCTTTCCCAAAATGGAGCACCTCCATTTAAATTAAATTAAACTCCATCAAGTGGAATAGAATTGAAGGATTTGAGGTGTTTTGAAACATTTGACTCACATATGCATGGAAGTGAGTTACACATTGGAATATAGGGTTCCAGGTGATTTATATAATCCTGACAGTTGGAAGCAAGCCCTTCAGCCCAACAAGACCACACTGATCGTCAGAAGAATAACCCATCCAGACCCACTTCCCCACATTTACCCTGAATAATGCACCTCAATTACACATCCCTGAACACTGTGGGCAATTTTAACAGGGATTGGATTGGATGGTTCATGTATAGAACAACAGATACCCAGTCATGTGATAGAGACTGGAATCTAATCATAGGATTGGGGTTGCTAATGTACAGAGTCCCTTAAAAATACAAGTCAGTTATAGATTGGAATTTTACAAGGGGATTCGGGATGATGATGTGTAGAATAATAGATACCCAGGAGTGAGGTGCAGGCCGCAGTCAAATTGAGGGGATTGGGTGATTTGTACACAGAGCAACGGGGTACGAGAGGGGGGAAAGCAGAGGAGAAATTACCCACCATGGACCAACTCAACAATGAGCGGAGCCAGACAGGATTCAACAGCTGTATATGGAGGTTTCCATGTGTTCTGAAAGATGGGAGAGAAACAGGCAGATACTCTCACTTTCTATGATGCTGCAGTCAAATAGCTGAAGGACAGGGAATCCTTAATCAGAGACGCAGAGTGAGACTCAGTTTAATCTCTTTCCATCACACACACATAGAAACGGAATATAATGTGGAGAAATGTCCATGTGCAACACAGATTTCAAAACTAACTCAGTGACAGAGGAAAATCCCCGTTCTCTGCCCAGTCCCCATTTCCAGACCCAGGGAGATTTTGTCCCTGACGTAGGGCAGGTTTCTGACTGGATATTATTACATTGCAACATGAAGGTGCTGAGTGTAACAATTTGCTACATCCCATCACATCATCTACTTTGCTGTCAGTGTTTTAGATTTAGACTTAGATTACTTATAATGTGGAAACAGGCCCTTCTGCCCAACAAGTCCACACTGACCCGCTGAAGCACAACCCATCCAGACCCATTCCCCTACATTTACCCTTTCACCTAACTCTACAGACAATTTAGCATGGCCAATTCACCTAACCGGCACATCTTTGCTCTATGGGGGGAAACCGGAGCACCCAGAGGAAACCCACGCAGATACGCGGAGAATGAGTCGCCTGAGGCGGGAATTGAACTCAGGTCTCTGGCGCTGTGAAGCAGCAGTGCGAATCATTGTGCCACCGTGCAGCACCAATTACATTGGAAACATTGGCAGGTGCAAGAGAATATTCTGGAACATGATTTGCAGGAAGAATAGAAAAAGATAAATGTTTCTGTGTAAAGATTAGATTAGATTACTTACAGTGTGGAAACAGGCCCTTCGGCCCAACAAGTCCACACCGACCCGCCGAAGCGCAACCCACCCATACCCCTATATTTACACCTTACCTAACACTACGGGCAATTTAGCATGGCCAATTCACCTGACCCGCACATCTTTGTGACTGTGGGAGGAAACCGGAGCACCCGGAGGAAACCCACGCAGACACGGGGAGAACGTGCAAACTCCACACAGTCAGTCGCCTGTGGTGGGAATTGAACCCGGGTCTCTGGCGCTGTGAGGCAGCAGTGCTAACCACTGTGCCACCGTGCCACCCTGATGATGAGTAATCCTGAAACAGTAATGTTCAGAGGCTACAGCTGATCATGTACAACAACATCAGAAAGTTAGCATGGTGGGTGTGCCAGCAGATACAAGGACCAGTGATACATTGATCATTACCGAGATTAGATTGTGTTGGGAACATGAGCTTAACATGACAGGAAGTGGAATCAAATCAATGGGTTCAGGGATGGTTTATACACAGAATAACAGCTAGCCGGGAGTGAGTTACAGCCTGAAATCTAATCGAGGGGTCAGGGAGGTTTATATACCGAATAACAGATACCTCAGAATGAGATACAGACTGGAATCTAATCGAGGGGTTCAGGGTGGTTTATATACAGAATAACAGATAGCCCAGAGTGCGGTACAGCCTGAAATCTAATCAAGTATTTCAGGGTTGTTTTTATATAGAATAACAGATGCCCCGGAGTGAGTTACAGCCTGGAATCTAATCAAGAGTGTCAGGGTTGTTTTTATACAGAATAACAGATGCCCCGGAGTGAGTTACAGCCTGGAATCTAATGGAGGGGTTCAGGATGGTTAACATACAAAATAACAGCTATCCTAGAGTGAGTTACAGCCTGGAATCTAATCGAGGGGTTCAGGGTGCTTCATATTGCAGAATAACAGATACCCCAGAGTGAGTTACAACCTGGAATCTAATCGAGGGTTTCAGTCCTGTTGAGGCACAGAATAACAGATCCTCAATAGCGTTGAGTTACATTCTTGAATCTAATGTAGGGATATGTGAAGCTTTATATATGGAATAACCTGTGAGTGGGAGGGAGTCACAAAGTGGACTATAGGCCAAGTGGTTTGAAATCTTATCTCACCTTAAACATAATGCAGTCACAAACTACACGACTTTACTGACTCCCCACGGTCCTAGTTTAAAGACTATCTTCCTCGGTTTTCCCCTTTCACTGAAGATATTAATATTCCTTTTATAATGCACTGCCATTCTGGTTACAGTGCTGCCTATCTCTCACTGTCTCATTTATCTTCAAACTTGTTTGAAGACACTGAAACCAACAGACACACATAGTTCTAGAAAGAGCTTTGTTTAATTGTAGATGCATTATTTTCTTTTATTCGTAGACAACACACAATTTGAACCCACAAAAGGTCAGTGTGGGATTTGAGAAACCCTTCAATTTGGGATGAGGTCTAGCCAGGCAGGATTCTGATCCAACGCTGCAAATCTATAATTCAGTGGATGATCTCTTTCTGGTTTTGTGTATTATGTTTCTCTCATATATTAGGAGTTAGGAAAGTAAGGCAGACCTCACTGGAATATCACATTGTCTCTCTGTATTCACTGTAAGCAGGTTCTGGGATTTGCATTTTAATCACCTTCAAAGAGCTGTCTCTATTTCCTATTTCTGGTAGCATCAATACATGGAAATGGCTTTTGACACATTGCCCCCTCTCCCTTGCTGAAAGTATTCTTGACGCAAATCAGTCAGGCAGACATCTTAGATTTGTCCAAAGCCACCATTTTCTATCCATACAGCGATGACATTGAGTTTATAAATAAGGAAAAGAAAGAGATACTGGCAACATCAATACAGATTGAAAATATTTAACATTGAACACACACACACACACACACATACACACACAGAATCACACACAAACAGACATATACAGACACACAGAATCACACACACAGAGAGATACAGACACCTTCAAAGAGCTGTCTCTATTTCCTACCTTGCAAGGGAGTTCATGTTTTGATGATGCATTCAGGCAGGACAGTGAACAGTGTTTGAGACTTTCCCCATTGTGACAAAAATTCAGCCTCAATCTGAAACTTGGAGGTATGTAACAGAAGAGAAATGTACCAGCAGCTTTCTGTGTTCCTGCTCCCAATGTAACATTTGACCCTTTAGTTTCTCATGTCTTCAGTCTAATATCCAACAAAGATAACAGATGACCCAGAGTGAGTTACAGCCTGGAGTCTAATCGAGGGGTTCAGGGTGTGTGGGGTTTATATACAGAATAACAGATACCCAAGAGTGAGTTACCGATTGGGATGTAATCAAGCGGTTCTGGGTGGTTTATATACAGAATAACAGATACCCAGGAGAGAGTTACAGACTGGAATCTAATGAACGTGTTCTGAGTGGTTGATGTACAGAATATCAGATACCCGAAAGTGAGGGACAGACTGGAATCTAATCGAGGGGTTTAGGGTTATTATATACAGCATATCAGATACCCAGGTGGTACACACTGGAATGTAATCGAGGTGTTTAGGGTTTATATACAGCATATCAGATATCCAAGAGTGAGGGACAGACTGGAATCTAATCGAGGGTTTTGGGTGGTTCACATACAGAAGAACAGATAACAAGGAGTTAGCCACAAAATCGCAGAGTCTTAGAGTCATAGAGATGTACAGCATGGAAACACACCCTTTGGTCCAACCTGTCCATGCCGACCAGATATCCTAACCTACTCTAGTCTCTTTTGCCAGCACTTGGCCCATCTCCCTCCAAACCTTCCCATTCACACACCCATCGAGCTGCATTTTAAATGTTGCAATTGTACCAGCCTCCACCACTCCCTCCGACAGCTCATTCCATTCACATACCACCCTGTGAGTGAACACGTTGCCCCTTAGGTCTCTTTCACATCTTTCAGCTCTCATACTAAACCTATGCCCTCTAGTTCTGGACTCCCCCACGCTATGGAAAAGACTTTGTCTATTTATCCTATTGATGCCCCTCATGATGTTATTAACCTCGGTAAGGTCACCCCTCAGCCTCTGATGCGCCAGGGAAAACAGCCCCAGCCTATTCAGCCTCTCCCTGTTGCTCAAATCCTCTAACACTGGCAACCTCCTTGTAAATCTTTTCTGAACACTTTGAAGTTTCACAACATCCTTCCCATAGGAAGGAGACCAGAATTGCAAGCTATATTCTAACAGTGGCCTCACCAATGTCCAGTCCAGCCACGACATGACTTCTCAATGCCTATACTCAAAACTCTAACCAATACAGGAAAGCATACCAAACGCTGCCTTCAATATCTTATCCACCTGCCACTCTACTTTCAAGGAGCTATGAACCTTCAAAGTCTCTTTGTTCAGGAACTCACCCTCGGACCTGACCATAAAGTGCATAACTCCTGTTCAACTTTGCTTTCACAAAATGCAGCACCTCACATTTATCTAAATTAAACTCCATCAAGTGGAATAGAATTGAAAGTTTTGGAGTGTTTTTGAAACATGTGACTCACATATACATGGAAGTGAGTTACACATTGGAATATAATCGAGAGGGACCCGGGTGATTCATATACTCCTGACAGTTGGAAGCAAGCCCTTCAGCCCAACAAGACCACACTGACCCTCAGAAGAATAATCCATTCAGACCCATTTCCCCACATTTACCCCTAACTAATGCACCTCACCTACACATCTCTGAACACTGTGGGCAATTTTAACAGGGATTGGATTGGATAGTTCATATGTAGAACAACAGATCAAAGTTAGTGAGAAGATTTGTAGCTCGGGTGCTCGTTGTTGCTCCTGAACTATGAAAGCAACCACCCCAACACACACAAACGAAGTTGCATCAGGACATTATTCAAAAGGGCCACAACACACTGCAGCACACCTGAACTACAAAAAGAGGAAGAAGAACACCTATACAAGGTATTCACCAAAAACGGATACCCGCGCAATTTCATCAACAGATGCCTTAGGGAAAGACAATGAAATGAAGATATGCCAAAACCCAAAGGACTGACCACACTCCCATACATCAGGAGCATTTCTGAACTGACAGCCAGACTGCTGCGACCACTAGGACTCATAACAGCACACAAACCAACAGCCACTCTCAGACAACAACTCACCAGGACAAAGGACCCGATACCCAGCAGGAGCAAAACCAACGTAGTATACAAAATCCCATGCAAGGACTGCACAAAACACTACATAGGACAAACAGGAAGACAGCTAACAACCCGCATCCCTGAACACCAACTAGCCACTAAACGACACGACCAGCTATCCCTAGTAGCCATACACTCAGATGACAAACAACACAAATTCGATTGGGACAACACAACTATTATAGGGCAGGCCAAACAGAGAACAGCCAGGGAATTCCTAGAAGCATGGCACTCATCCACAAATTCTATCAACAGACACATCGAACTAGACCCTATATACGGACCACTGCAGCGGACAGCAACTGACAACCGGAAGCGGCAGATTCAAACCAGAATAAATGCCGGAGGAATCAGCACAGAAGCGCTTCACAGGAGGCTCCCAAGCACTGAGGATGTCACCTAGAAAGGGGACGAAACGTTTGCAACAAAAACTCCCAACTCGGTGAACAGAACCACAACAACAGAACAACAGATACCCAGTCGTGTGATAGAGACTGGAATTTAATTAAAGGATTGGGGTTGCTAATGTACTGAGTCCCTTAAAAATACAAATCAGTTACAGATTGGAATTTTACAAAGTGGGTTCGGGATGGTACAAACTGAAGGAGGGAGTTTTGAGACATAGGACACGAAGAATAATTGGTGGATTTCTTAACTAGATACAAAGAGAGAACGAGAGACAGGATGTAGATGTGACGGTAAGAAAAAATAGAAAACTAGGGTATTAAAAGAACTATATGTACATTCCTCAATGTTTTGGCAATTCCTGTGTGCTTTGGTCCTTTCTACAGTGCAATTACAACAGAGTAATATGTTCAAATGCTGAGACTGATGCCAGAAGTTTTCTCTCCATTAATATGACAAACACGAGCTTTGGAAAGAACCCAGCAGGCCAATATATTGAATTCCTGGTAGATAGGGGATTAACTGAAATAAGTTGGAATACCGTAAGTGACATCCTGATAAGAATGAGAGCCAAGAGTAAGGAATCCCATAAAAGGGGGGACGTTGAGAGAAGGGGAACATATCACTTCAGATGAGGATCAAATAATGTTATAATGCTTTATAAATTTTATACATCATGTGCTCCATTTTTTGTTAACTGTATCTCCGTTGTTCATTCAGAATATGAACAATTTTCCTTATCTGAACACACACTGATTAAACAGTGTATATAAAATCATTTTTCCTCCATTTAAAACTATCCTGTTGTCGTGCTACCACGATACATGAACACCAGCTAGCCACTAAAAGACATGCCCCACTATCACTAGTTTCCATACGTACAAACAAAGAAGGGCAGCACTTTGACTGGGACTACACACACCCTAGGACAGGCAAAACAAAGACACGCACGAAAGTTCTGAGAGGCATGGCATTCTAACCAGAAGTACATTAATAAACATAGCAATTTAGATCCTATCCACCTTCCCTTGCAAAAAAGAAGTGGAAATGAAATCACCCAACTTAACAAACCAAAACCTATAAACAGAGAGCCAGGACATACCACCAGTGTGTCAGAGGAGACTTTAACTGATGATGTTACCTAGTCACGGTGATGAAACATCTGAATTCAAACCTTCAAACTCAGCGAGCTAAATTACATACTTATAAATTGCTATTTTTCTTTTAATAGTTGAATTTGGGACTTCTCTGTCACTCATGTTTTAACAGATTACGAGGGGAGGTGAACTTTTCTGTGTGTGTGGTTTTAATTAGCAGATGAGTTTGACATCGACATCATAACAGTTTGACGGCTTGTCGTATGGGATTTGAACAAATTTGGGGTACAAAAGGTCCTAGCAGATTCCATCACTTGGCAATTAGTGACCTAGAACTTCAAATAAAACAGGTAAGAAAATTCATTTAATTTTGTTTCCTTGTGGTTGGTTAAATTAAAAGAAATGGCTTTGAACATTACTAAAGAGGTTCTGGGGTTTAAAGATGATTCCCAAATTTGCCAAGTAAATTTAGAAAGACAGAGGAAGGGCATACTTTTAAAATTAACAAATAGATTAGAATTGGGTTTCACCAGGGACAAAAGGAAAGCTGAAATTGTAATGGAATTGGTCAAGCACTTCGGTGTATCAGAGAAACAGGCAACTGCAGTCGAGTGAGAAAAAACTTAAATTGCAAATGTGGCAATTGGACTTCGAAGATAAAGAAAGTGACAGAAAGGAAGAGAGAGAAAAGAGAAAGAGAGGAAAAAGAAAGAGAGAGAATTTGAAATTCAGAAGTTGGAAATTAGATAAGAAAGTTAAATTAACAGGATAAAGATAAAGGGATGTATAAAACTATGTTAAATTATTGCCATATTTCAGTAAGAAAAATGTCAAAACAGTTTTTATTTCATTTGAAAAATAGACTCGGCAGATGGCACGTCCAGTGAACTTGCGGATAATGTTAGTTCAGACTAAGATGGTGGGCACAGTTGGTGAGGTATGTGCAGTGCTGTTAGATGAGGGATCAAGAGATTATGCAGATGTCAAACACGCTGTTTTGAGTGCTCATGAATTGGTACTAGAGGCATATAGACGGAAGTTCAGAAATATAGAGATGGAACCAGACCAAACTTATATTGAGTTTGAAAGAATTAATCATAGTCATTTTGACAGATGGGTGCAGGTTTTAAATATGGATAAGCCCTGTGAGGCACGAAGCGAGATTATTCTGCTAGAGATGTTTAAGAACTCACTTCCAGAGATGGTAAGAATTTATGTGAATGAATAGAAAGTTCAAGAAGTGAGAAGCGTGGCAGAAATGGCAGGTAAATACGCATTTGTGCACGAGATGAAATTTACCTTCTGGGAGGATTTTCATCCTGTGAGGGATAGAAACTGGGAGAAGGGAAAAACATAGAGTAAAGCGCACTGGCAATACTTTACCACAGATGAAAACAGAAGTCCAAGGGTTTTGAAAGGTGGTGAAAGGCCTCAGGTGATCTCACTATAAAGGTGTGGGACACATAAAATTATGGTGCCGATGGTTTAAGAAGGGCACTGGGAATAGGTGTTTTCACTGCAGTAAGCTGGGACACATCGTGCTGGGCATTGAAGGAAGACACTTAGGGAAAAGCTGTGGTAAAAGAGGTTAAGCCAGTGACATTAGTGAAACTGATAAAAGAGACCCCAAGTGGAGTCGAGGAGCTGCAGGAGAGAGTACATCCTCGGCAGGGGCTGGTATGGAGTCAGTGCCTGATCCCTTCAAAGAATTCGCCTCTCTGGATAAAGTTTACTCAGAAAGAACGGGAGGGGGAGGTGGGTGGGGAGGACAAGAGGTTACAATTTGCGAGATATGGGATCTGCTCAGTCTCTAACAGTTGAGAAGTGAGGAGCAGGAAAATCACAATAGATCAGGCAGCATCCAAAGAGCAGGACAATTGGCATATCAGGCATAAACCCATCGTCAGGAATGTTGTGGGGGGCAAGGGGACAAAAAAATAAATAGGAGGGTAGGAGCTGGATTGGCGGGAGGGTTACCGGGATGGCGATGGGAAGTTGTAGGTGGGAGTGACAGTGATATGTCGGAGAGGAGGGTGGAATGGATAGGTGGGAAGATGGACAATTAAGATAGTTCAAGAGGGTGGGGCTGATTTGAAAGGTTGGATCTGGGATGAGGTTTTGGGAGGGGAGACTTGGAAATTGGTGAAGTCAACATTGATGCAGTATAGTTTGAGGGTTCCAGCTGTCCTACCACCTATCCACTTCACCTCCTCTCCAACCTATCACCATCAAACCCACCTGCATCTACCTATCGCCTTTCAAGCTACCTCCCACCCAGCTCCACCTCTATCCTCCTATTTATTTTTTAGCCCACTTCCCCCTCCCTTACCCCCCACTTTCCTGATGAAGGACCTGTGCCTGAAATGTTGATTCTCCTACCTCTCGGATGCTGCCTGACCTGCTGTGCTTTTCCAGCCCCACACTTTCCAACTCTGATCTCCAGCATCAGCAGCCCTCACTTTCTCTCAGCTTCTAATAGTAAGTGATAGAAGTGTTTTCACTTTTCCTGACATGGTACACAAGAACTTGATAATTTGTGGAATGGGGACAGAAATTAAGCGTTCCCTTGTGAAACATCAGGTTGAAATGCCAAATCAAGTTTGGGGAAGTAACAGTGACAGTGAGTAACAGAGTGTCATTTCCAGGAATACAGTTTTTTCTTGGGAACGACTTAGCAGGATTCAAGGTGGGAGAAGCACCCCTTGTGATGGAGAAGCTAATGGAAGACTAGGGAACTGGGGAGTTAAAATAAAAATACCGAGGAATTTTTCCAGATTGCGTAGTAACAAGATCCCACTGTCATAAGTTACAGCAGGGTAAAAAAGGAGGTTTGCAGATGCTGGAGATCACAGCTGAAAATGTGTTGCTGGTTAAAGCACAGCAGGTTAGGCAGCATCCAAGGAATAGGAAATTCGACGTTTCGGGCATAAGCCCTTCATCAGGAATCCATGCATAAGTTACAGCAGTAAAGGTAAACAAAAGAAAAAGACAAAGGAGTTGATGTTCAGTTAATTGATACCCTGTTTGATGTAACGGTGCATGAAAAACCTGAACAGGCAGAGGGTCAGGCAGAGATGTTTAGTCCTGGGGGACTTACAACACACATATAAACACACACATATATGTACATATACACACACAAACACTGAGAAAATGAATCAGAATATATTGTCGGACGTTATCAACATAAAGATAGAATCCTAAAATTAAAATGGAGACCACAACAACTTATTGCAGAAACAGGCCGAAGTGCACCAGATCGTGTTAGCGGCAGCATACAGTGTTACGGATAGCACATGAACTAAACGTAGGCGGTCACCTAGGTGTACGGAAGACTCAGCTAAGGTAAAGAAGCATTTCTAATGGCCTGGAATGCAGAAGGACGTGGTTAATTTTTGTTGTATATGTCATACATGCCAAGTGGTAGGTAAGTCACAGTCAAATATGAAACCAGCACCTTTGTTGACAATTACTACATTCGAAGTACCTTTTCTGTAGGTTATGATTAATTGTGTAGCTCCCCTTTTTAAATAAAAGTGGAAACCAATATTTGCTGACCATAATGGACGTGTCTGCCAGATTTCCAGAGGCAATTCCATTATGGAGTGTTAAGGCAAAAAGGGAGGTGGAGGGGTTGGTAGCTTTCTTTACTCAGTACGGGCTACCCAGAAAATTCCTGTCAGTCTAAGGGAGTCATTTTACCGCTCAGCTGTTTAAGGAAGTCATGGATAGCTTAGGCATACATCACTTCAAATCAGGTGCATCTCATCCTAAATCCCAGAAAGCCTTGGAAAATTAGCATCAGACACTGAAGACTATGTTAACTGCATACTGCCAGGATTGGCCAAATGTTTGGGATAAAGGTGTCCCATTACATTGTTTGCCATTAGATGTCCCAAATAAATCTACTCAGTTTACTTCCATTGAGTTAATATTCATACATGAAATGAGAGGTCCTTTGAAATTAATTAAATATAAAGCGACAAGACCGAAGTCGGAGATCTCAGACTTGGATTATGTACGTGAGGTGAGGGAGAGATTAGACCGAGTAGGTGAGTTAGCTAAACAGTACCCGAAGAGGCACAGTACAGAGTGATGCAGGTGGCAGATAAAAACTCTGAAACTTTGACGATTTCCCGTGGGGATGACGTATTAGTATTGCCACCAATAGTAGGAAATCCCTTCAAAGCAGGTTTAGTGGCCCCTTTCAAACTAAAAAAATGTTGAGTCAGTAAACTATCTGGTAGAGATAGCGGATATGACAAAAACATTATCGAGTATGTCATGTGAATGAATAGTGCACCATCCAAAATTAAGACTCAGGAACAGAGTTGTGGCCAGATGAACAAATTGTGCGGTTTATCTGTATGATGTAGTGATCTTTAGTAAGTGATTGTAAGCTCACATGTTACAGTTGGCAGAGCATGTTTTTTTTGTAGATATTTTTATTGAAATTTAACATTTTTGCAAATTTACAAAAATAAACAAAACTCTCAAATACAAACATTGATGTACAATTAAATCATATATACAATAGTCATAATTTAACAAAGAAAAGAGAAAGAAAGAAAACAAAAAAAGAAAAAAAAGAAACGAGAAAAGAAAAAAAAACTCAACTTTCTACTAATCTAACCTATAACTAACCAGAGTGTATACCTAAGTCTCTTACATGCTCGGAATGTATAAACATCAAATATAATAAAACCCGTATTCGCGCAGGATTCCTCTCCCAAGGGGCCCCGGAGCAGCCCGGTCTGAAATCTTCACTAAATAAAAGCCCTTGTTAGGATAGCTGAAATATCTGCATTTATATAATTCAAAAAGGGCTGCCATATTTTATAAAATAATTCAGTCTTTCGGTGCACCATATTTGTGAGGAAGTCAAGGGGGATATATTCCATAATTAATCTGTGCCAATTTGAAAGTCCAGGGGGGCCCTCAGCCACCCAGTTCACCAAAATATTTTCCCTTGCACAGAAAGAGAGAATAGAAAATAGTCTCTTCCCATGCATATCCAGAGATGAGAGGTTCGAAAAGCCCAAAAGGAGAGATACAGGGTCCACCCTAATTTCCGTTCCTAAAATTTCTGTCAGGGTATTTGCCACTTTAGTCCAGTATCTGCGGATTTTCTGACAAGTCCACAGACAATGTACAAGAGTACCCACCTCTATTTTGCATTTGGGACACATTGGAGATGCTCCTGCCTTACATTTTGCCAGTCGAGCCGGAGCTATATGGGCCCTATGAAGTATCTTTAGTTGGATAGCCTGAGTTCTGTTACAGATAGCAATTCTTCTAGCATTTTCCCAAATGTCATTCCACATATCCTCAGAGATTTCTAGCCCCAAGTCCTGCTCCCATGTTTTAAGCAGGTCATCCATGTCTCCTGAGACTCCATCATGTAGCAAATGGTATATAGTACTAACGGAGGATGCCCCCGCTGGTCGTAAGACATTACGTTCTCTGTCTGATTTATAAAGACTATCTATTAATGTAGTCAAGAGATCCCCATTAGGTATTCCGAATTTCAGACGCAGCTGCTCAAAGGACATCAGGATCCCATCTTTAAATAGGTCCCCTAAGCATGAGATGCCCCTGGATCTCCAGAGTTTAAAGGTGGCATCTGTAATCCCCGGTTGGAATCCCCATGCGCCTACTATTGGTACATGGGGGGATGTTTTATGTGAGTTACCCTCATTTTGCCGCATTATATTCCAGGCCTTAATTGTGTTTAATATTATGGGATTTTTACAGTGGTCTGTAATGATTTTCCTCTTATCTGAAAATAAAAGGTTAATAAGTGGGTATTTTACTTGGGAGGCTTCGATATCCAGCCAAATTGATTGTGGATCAGATGAAACCCAATCAGCTATGTAACTTAGTAGGGAGCTTAACTGATATTTCCTAAAGTCTGGGAAGTCCAGTCCTCCCCTTGCCTGTGGAAGCTGTAGCTTCTTCAGCTTAATAAGGGGCCGTCTATGGTTCCAAATAAAGGAGCCCAACCAGCCATATAATTTACGTAGGGCTAGCCTTGGCAGCATCAGCGGGAGCATTCTCATAGGATATAAGAGACGGGGCAGAACATTCATTTTAATTAATGCTATTCTCCCTAGCCAGGAAATCGGAAGGTCTCTCCATCGCTGGAGGTCCTGCCTTATCCTTTCCATTAATTGTACAAAATTAGCCTTATACAGCTGATCAAATACTGGCGTGATAAAAATACCTAAATATAAGAAGCTCTCCAGGGACCAACGGAAGGGAAAAGGGGATCCGTCCATTAAGTGGGGTATCATAGCCAGACCACCCATTGGCATGGCTTCCGATTTTGAAAAATTAATTTTATAGCCTGAGAATGCACTAAATGTATTAATAACTTGAATTAGACGAGGCACTGACATGAAAGGATTACTGAGGAATAAGAGAATGTCATCTGCATAGAGGGTAATTTTGTGTTTACCTGTACCAATCCTCGGGCCATTATATTAGGATCAGTCCGGATGGCTTCTGCTAATGGTTCGATTATCAGTGTAAACAACAATGGTGAGAGAGGACATCCTTGACGGCAGCCCCTACCCACACTGAAGCCATCCGATCTTAACCCATTAGTAATAACAGCTACTTTGGGGTCATTATACAATGTTGAAACCCATTTGGTAAACACCAGTCCAACGCCAAACCTTTCCAATGTGTAAAATAAATATGACCATTCAACCCTATCAAATGCCTTTTCCGCATCCAATGAAATTACTACTCCTGGTATCTTTCCCTGATGACAGGCTTGGATCATATTCAAGACCCTTCTGATATTATTGGATGATCTGCGGCCCTTAATAAATCCCGTCTGGTCCTCCTTTATAATATATGGCAGTACCCTTTCTAGTCTTAATGCTAACATTTTTGAGAGAATTTTAAAGTCTACATTTAGTAAGGATATTGGTCTGTAAGATGCACAATCTTCTGGGTCTTTTCCTTTTTTGAGGATAAGAGAAATATTTGCTTCTTTCAGCGTGGGCGGGAGACAGACCTGACTATGCGCAAAATTATACATATCCATAAGTGGGTCAACCAATATTCCTGTAAATTCTTTATAGAATTCAGCTTGAAAACCATCCGGGCCCGGTGCTTTTCCGCTCTGAAGTTGCCTAATTGCCTCAAGTATTTCTTGGACTGTTAAAGGGGTATTTAGGGCCGACACCTGTTCCGGAGTCAGGCCCGGGAAGGTCAAATTTTTTAAAAATGACTGCATCCTCCGAATCCTTTCTTCACAATCCTGCGATCTATATAGTTCAGAATAAAATTCTTTAAAGGTCGCATTGATCTTTTTATGATCATGAGTCAGGGTACCTGTACTCTCCTTGATGGTCGGAATAGTTTGAGGGGCTTTCTTTTTCTTTGCAAGAAATGCTAAGTATCTACCCGGTTTGTCGCCATATTCATATAATATTTGTTTCGCAAATAATATTTCCCTTTTAGCCGTTTGAGTAAGCGCGGTGTTTAAAGCTGTCCTAAGAGCTGTAATCCTCTGCAATTTTGTGATAGAAGGTCTATCAGCGTATGCTGTTTCGGCTGCTTTTAGGCGAGCTTCGAGCAGACGCTGTTGCTCTCCCTTCATTTTCCTCTGGGTCGCTGAATAGGAGAAGATCAAACCTCGTGCATAAGCTTTGATGGTCTCCCACATCATTGACGGATTGCTAGCCGTACCAGTATTAATTTCTAAAAAGGTTTTAAGTTCTTGGGAGAAGTACTTTAAAAATTTGCTATCTTTTATCAGGAAGGGGTCCATACGCCAATGCCGAGCAGATGTCCCATTGTTCTTTACCTTAGTTTCCATGTATACAGCGGCATGGTCAGAGATTGCTATAGTACCTATTTTACAGGTTGCTATAGAGTTTAGAAAAATCGATGGGGCAAAAAACATATCAATTCTTGTGTGACATTTATGTGGATTAGAGTAGAAAGAAAAATCTCTACCCTGTGGATGGAGACATCTCCATACATCTACCAATCCTAATTCTTTATTCAGGTCCGCCAGTTGTCTAGATCTGGGAGATACTCCAGCGGCACTCTTGGGAATCCTGTCTATTTCCGGATCCATAATACAATTAAAGTCTCCCCCTATAATTGTATGACGGGCACCAAAGGCCATCAGTTTTGAAAAAGCTTCCGTTATGAATTTAAAGGGGTGTGCCGGGGGGCAGTATACATTTAAGATCCCATATTCCTCTCCATTTATGAGGGCTTTAATCAAAATATATCGTCCAGATTCGTCTTTTATCTGATTTAGAATTTTCAAAGGGAAGTTCTTCCTGACAAGGATATCCACTCCCCTGCTTTTTGAATTAAAAGAGGAAAAAAAGGCCTGATCAAATCCGCCCTGTCGTAATTTTAAGTGTTCTTTATCCGACAGGTGTGTCTCCTGCAGGAGAGCTATATCAACTCTCTCCTTCTTAAGATTTGATAATATTTTCTTCCTTTTAACTGGCGAATTACTCCCCCTGACATTCCAGGTGCACCACTTAACCGACTGTTCAGCCATAATCATCTGGACAGATCCGAGACCCCTCGGGAGGGGAAACCCTATCTAGAACATCCCGAGCATGGAGCATACAAGATTTACAAAAGTAAAGATTCTCTGATACACTCAAAACAATATAACAAAAAACTCTTTCTAAGTATAAAAAATATAAAACATTCCGAATTGGAGATTTTCTCCCTTGTTCCCAGGGAGCGTCACTTCCTCTCCCACAGTCCATCTTACCCTCTTCCAACCAGTGCCCCACCCTTGACCCAGGTGTTCCTCAATAAAATGAGGAGAATTCAAATATAATATAAAGCAAGAGTTAACAGTGAACACCCCACCCCCACCCACACCCACATCTAAATATATTTGGGAATATTAATACCATATATAACTATAAGATTACAATCTCAACACGTAATACTTAAATATAATACCACAAAATAACAGGGGAAAGAAAAACAACCCCGCTCCTAAAAACAGAAGTAAAATAGAATAAGGTAACCACCTCCCCCCATCAACATTAACCAAACGCCCCAACATATATATATATATACATACACACATGGGGGAAAGATAAGAAAAGATGAAGGGATGTAAACCAAAATAATGGGAAAGGCAGACCAGCGTCCACAATCTCTTACAGCTTATTTAAGAGAGTCCAAGAATTCCTTAGCCTTCTCCGGTGATCCGAAGTTACAGAACATAGAACATAGAACATAGAAGGATACAGCGCAGTACAGGCCCTTCGGCCCTCGATGTTGCGCCGACCGAATCCTACCTAACCTATACTAGCCCAATAACTTCCAAATGCCTATCCAATGCCCGCTTAAATGACCATAAAGAAGGAGAGTTCACCACTGATACGGGCAGGGCATTCCATGAACTCACAACCCGCTGTGTGAAGAATCTACCCCTAACATCTGTCCTATACCTACCACCCCTTAATTTAAAGCTATGTCCCCTAGTAACACCTGACTCCATTAGCGGTAAAAGGTTCTTAGTATCTACCCTATCTAAACCCCTAATCATCTTATACACTTCTATCAGATCTCCCCCAAACCTTCTCTTCTCCAATGAGAACAGCCCCAAGTGCCTCAGCCTTTCCTCATAAGATTTTCCTACCATTCCAGGCAACATCCTGGTAAACCTCCTCTGCACTCGTTCTAAAGCTTCCACATCCTTCCTATAGTATGTCAACCAAAACTGCACACAATACTCCAGATGAGGCCTCACCAGAGTCTTCTACAACTGCAACATGACCTCAGGACTCCGGAACTCAATTCCTCTGCCAATAAAGCCCAGTACACCATATGCCTTCCTCACAGCACTATTTACCTGGGTGGCAACTTTCAGAGATCTGTGTACATGGACACCAAGATCCCTCTGCTCATCCACACTACCAAGTAGCCTACCATTAGCCCAGTAATCCATCATCTTGTTATTCCTACCAAAGTGAACGACTTCGCACTTAGCTACATTGAATTCCATTTGCCACATTTCCGCCCAGCTCTGCAACTTATCTATATCCCGCTGTAACCTACCACTTCCTTCCTCACTATCCACAACTCCACCGACTTTTGTGTCATCCGCAAACTTGCTTACCCAGCTTTCAAGTCCTTCCTCTAGATCATTTATAAAGATAACAAAAAGCAATGGTCGCAAAACCGATCCTTGTGGTACACTGCTAGTAACTGCGCTCCAAGATGAACATAATCCATCAACTACTACCCTCTGTCTCCTTCCAGCCAGCCAATTCCTAATCCTAATAATTATATATGGATCCTTCGTGGCTAAGGCGTAGCGTCGCTGGATATCGTAAGGAGTACTGGATATTTAAGTCCCTTAAACGCTTCTTCGCCTCATCGAATGCCTTCCTCTTTCGGACCAAAGCTGGGGAGAAGTCCTGGAACAGCATGATCCTGGATCCTTTGTGGGTCATAGCTTGGGGATCTTTTCCCAGATTTCTTGAGGCTTCCAGGAGCATCTGCCTCTCCCTATAGCTCTGCAGCTGGAACAGGACCGGGCGTGGGCGCTGGGTTGAGCCGGGCCCACGTACTGTGACCCGGTAGGCCCATTCTACCCTTACCTGGCCTGATCCATTATGCAGATTTAAAAGTTGTGGCAGCCAATGCTCTAAGAATGCTGTCAGCTGGCCTCCCTCTTCCTGCTCAGGAAGGCCCAACAACCGAATATTTTTTCTACGACATCGATTTTCGAGGTCATCAATGTGGTTTTCTAGGTTCTGGACTCGATTCTCGAGAAAACGGATGTGGTCGGCTGTTGATTTTATCCCAGTCTCTGAAGCTGCGGCCTTCGACTCCACCTCTCTGACTCGGCACTCCAATTCCTGAATGTCTCTGCCCTGCTTCTGCAGCTCGGCTGATAGTGCTTCTCTGCTCTGCCGAGACTCATCGATAAAAGCATCAATCTTCGCCTCCCACCTGGCAAACATCTCCTCAAAGCTCATCTTCATTGGTAAATCTCCTGAAGTAGCTGAAGACACCTTTGTTGCAGCTGAAGAGGGAGAGGGTGGGGGAGGGGTCCCTGCTTTCTTAGAGCCGCCTGTTCCCTTCGCTTTACTCATTTTCCAGCTAGTATTAGACTATTTAAATGTACTAATAGGTAACTATTTAAGGTTAACAACTATTATAAATGGTTTAGTGAGTGTGGTGGGGGTGGATAGCCCACTTTTCCCAAGTTTTGGGTAGAGCACTGTGGACTCAGTCTTGCTGGGTCGCCGCCATCTTGGATCCCCGGCAGAGCATGTTGAACGATTACAAGAAGCAAACTTGGTAATAAACTTAAAGAAAGCAGAATCCACAAAGGCAGAGGGGACGTTCTTGGGACATTACATTGGCCATGGAAGGTTGACCCCATGGAACACAAAGACGAAGGGCTTTGAGAAATTTCTACGATTATCCTCGAAGAAAGAGGTGGTTCGATTTTTGGGACTGAACGGATTCTATCGGAAGTTTGTTGCAAACTTCAGCAGTATATTGGCAACACTGATGGATTTAGTAAAGAAGAACACAGAATTATGGTGGACAGAACAATGCCAGGAGGCATTTGAGAATTTTAAAGAAGGATTGATCACTGCACCAGTTTTAGCTGCACCAAATATTTTGAATCCCTTTGAAAATTGTGTTTGTTGCTCGGGATATAGGGCTCGGAGATGTACTGATACAGAAAGATGATGATGGAATTGAATGGCCAATTAGCTACTTGTCGAAAAAAGCTCAACATCCACCAGAGAAAAAAAATCTCCATTATTGAAAAAGAATGATTGAGTTTGGTAATGGCCTGACAACACTTCGATGTTTATGTGACAAACAAACTGTCGGAGACGGTTGTGCACAACGACAATCCTCTTGCATGTTTTGGAATATTTAAGGAGCAGAATATGAAATTATTTCATTGGAGTCTTATGTTACCAACTTTAAACTTACAAAATATACATGCTGTGGGTCCTAAAAATGTGATAGAAGATGTGTTATCGTAGATTTAAAAGAAATAATGTAGATAAGATTTGACTTATTCCAGTGTTATATATGTGTACAGAATTAATATGAATGGTACAACTGAGATTAATACTTTTGTATTTCATCATAATGGGATTAAGATTAGAGGAAAATAAATGAGGCCATCTTTTCTTTCTGATGATTCTTTTTTTTCTGAAGGGGGGAGGTGTTATGAAGCCAAAAGCATGTCTGGTCACTTTAAGACAGAACGGGTTTTGCGGAATAGAAAGTACACCCACAGATGCCAGCTAAAGGTCAGGCTGTTCCACATGTCACCATTAGCTGGGAAATGGATACCTGAGTTTTGGTTGCTGTTTTGACAGCAATTCAAATATAACCAAAGAGTTTAAATAACGCTCAGGATACCAGTAGCCAACGGGATTTGAATATTATTGTTTGGACACCTGGAAAGCAATCAAATTATAAGAATTATTGTATCATGGGGAGTATATAAACCCAGCATTTTGAACACTAGAAGGAGAGCCACTGCCATCCAACAACAGAGAAACTGCTGTAGAGCAGGAATGCTAACTGTCCATCTCAAACACTCTCTATCAAAGATACATGTTCATGTCAAACCTACTTGCTGTAAAAAAATATACGACGCAGGGAGATCAGCAGCTGGAAGAGTGAACACAGTGGGGAAGATGGAGAATGTGTTGTCTTGAGATTGTAATGTTTAATATGTGGGTTGTTGGAACAGCATATGTTTACAGAGTTGGAGTCAGATAGTAAGTTGTTAAGAAAAGAGGAGCTTGTATTTGTGAATAGTTGTTGTTTAGAGTTCACTATTAAAGTTAAGAAACTAACTTGCTATTTTTTGTTTAAATAGTGGAATGTAGGAGATCTGTGTCGCTCATATCTTAACAGATTACAAGGTGAGGTGAGCTTTTCTGGGGATTTGGTTTTAATTAACAGAGAGGTTCGACTCCACCTTGTAAGTGTCCATCCACGCTAACCCCATTTCCCTGCAGTTGGCCCATATCCTTCTAGTCCTTTCCTATCTACATACTTATCCAAATGCTTTTGAAATGTTGTTAATGTACCCCCCTCAAACACATCTGCTGGTAGCTCATCCACGTATCATCCTCTGTGTAAAGAAGTGGCCCCTCAGGTTCCCTTTTATTCCTTCCCCTTTAACCTTAAACTGATCCCATCTAATCCTCGATTATCTACACCTTGGAAAAAGAATGAGAGCATTAATCCTATCCATACCCCTCGTGATTTTATACAGCTCTATAAGAACTCCCTCAGTCTCCTACACGCTAAAGAAAATGACCTAGCTTATTCAACCTCTCCCTATAACTCAGACCATTGGGTCCTGGCAACGTCTTTGTAAATTTCTTCTGCATTCTTTCTAATTTAATAACATGCTCCCTGTACCAGGGTGGCAAAAACTGAACACAATTCTCCAACTGCGGCCTGGCCAAAGTCCTGTGCAACTGCAACATAAGTTCCCAACTTCTATACTCAATATCCTGCCTGATGAAGGCCAGTGTCCCAAAAGCCTTCTTCACTGCCCTGTCTACCTGTGAGTCCACTCTTAGAGAACCATGCACCTGAACACCAAGGTCTTTCTGCCCACTGCATCCCTTAAGACCCTCCCATTCACCATGAAATTCCTACCTTGATTTGAGTTTCTAAAATGCAAGACCTCACACTTCTATATTAAATTCCATTTGCCATTTCTCGGCCTACTTCCCCACCTGACTAAGGTCCTGCTGCAATTTCTGATAAACTTCCTCACTGATCAAGATAGCACTTATTTTAGTGTCAGCTGCAAACTTACTAATCATGGCTTGTACATTCTCAACCCAATCCTGGATAACAAACAGCAATGAACCAACCTCCAGTCTGCAAGCATCTTTCCCCTAAACCCTCTGCTTCCTACCATCAAGCCAACTGTGTATCCAATTGGCCAGTTTCCCCAGCATTCCATGCAATGTAACCTCCCAGAGCAGCCTGCCATATGGAACCTTATCAAAGGCCTTACTGAAATCCATGGAAACTATGTCTACCGCTCTGTCCTTGTCAACCTTCCTGGTCGCTTCACCAAAGAACTCCAACAAATTTGGGAAGTATGATCACCCACTCATAAGTCTATGCTGACTTCTCCAAATCAAACCCTGTGTAAGTAATGGGTGCAGTCAACGGTATGCTGTCCTTCATCGTAAAATGATTTGAGTACATAAGTAAAGCCATCTTCCTGCTGTTGCAGAGCCTTGCTGAGAGAGGATTTGGAGCACTCTGTACAGATTTGATCTCCTTTGTAAGGAATGATCTCCTTACCATGGTAACATAAGGATAGCGTGAATAAGCTGAGGGTTTAATCTATAGAGCTGTGAGAGAAGAAGAAATGGTGATGCTGAAACACGAGGAGTGGCAGCGATCACTTATTTCCAAAAGAGACATTGATAGGGTGAGAAGTTCCATTCTATACCAGGATTGATTGGTTTGATTTATTGTCACATGCACCTCAGTTCAGGGAAAAATCTTTATTAATGAGCAGTGGAGGTAAATCATAGTAAGCATGACCAGTCAGATTACAGGGTTGAAATAACTTGGGCAGAATAAGGCATACAAATTGCACTGCACTAGACAAGATCAACATGAACAAGATCAGCATTATTTGGACAAAAGAGAGTCCATTCATCAGACTAATATGGCTTTCCTAATACTTTATATGCCTTAATTAATTCTACCCACGTTATCGTGCAATCGGTATGTGAACCCGTACTGAACACCATGTAGTTCACAATCCTCAACAGCAGCCACAATACCTTCCATCTGAAACAGGTAGCCATTCCCACCAGCTTCCACCCTACACAGAGAACACCAGGCTGTCTTCTCGGAGATAGCAGATGCCTTCTTGAGACTTCACACAAGACATATGGCTTCTCTCCTCACTACTAGAAAACCACGTTAAAGTCGCACGTGTGTATCATGAGCAATGGAGCCAGGGGGAACAACGTGGAGCAGTCTGTCTGTGCAACCTCTGCTCCACTTGTTCATCATGTTAGTGCATCAATTAGGAGACAGTGAGGATTGCCGATGCTGGAGATCAGAGTCGGGAGTGTGGTGCTGGAAAAGCACAGCAGGTCGCGCAGCTTCCGAGAAGCAGGTGAACCGACGTTTTGGGCATATACCATTCATCAGGAATCAATATCAATTACCTCATTCTGTCCCTGTGTAAGTATGTTGACAGGGAATGGCCTCCTACTGTTGCTGTGTAAGTGACTCAAGGCACTGACTTGCTTCTTCCTCGTCTGATTGGACAGAGGCAAGGGCCTGATTGGGTTACCCCTGGTTCTTGTTTGAAAGTTCGATGTGCTCACAAGTGTGATGATGCTGCAGCTTTAAGAAGGTATTTTGTTGTAGTTTCTTCTAAGAAAGAGATTGAATGATCGTTACCAAGCTGGTTAGTTAAGACCACTTGAGTAAATAGCGAGGGAGGCCTTGGGTTTATTTTAATGCAGCCTGAATGGATGTGGCCAGCTCTCACAGATTAGGATCTCTGGGTTTTGCTTTCTCAGTAACATCAGAAACTATTGGGGTCTCCCCAGAGATGGAAGCTTCAGTGACTATTTCCTGGCTGCTACTCTGTCTGAATTTTCTCTTGATGCTGTTTTTAATTCCTGGATTGGAGAAATGATTGTGACAATCTTTTTCTGAATATTCCTTTTTGGCAAGGGCTGTGTTTATGGGAGTTTCCTATATTGGAACAGTTCATTAGTAATAGCTCCACGGTCTATTATTCTGTTAACTTGTCCAATAGAAATATGTTATTCTAAATTCCTTTTTCTTTGTTTTAATTTTATCTTTCTTGTTTAAATAAATGGTGTTCTGCTTCACACTGAGTAGTTTGACCTGTCACATTGCATCTGGAACAGACACTTTACATTTCCTTTAAAATAAGAAAACATTAGAGTCTAGGCTACCGCCTTGAAATATTTTCAAGGGGCTCCGGTGTGGTCCATCACACTAGACTCCCTCTCTTCCTGAGTAATAGGCTGGAGGAACTGAATGGGATGTCCCTGTTCTTCTCCAGTAGTGTCAATGGGCTGAATGACATCCTCATATTCCTGTGAAACCAGCATGAGGTGCTGAATGAACGCCTGTTTTGCTGTGGCAGTGTGCAGTGTCAGGAAGTGCTGTTACATGAATGTTACAGACAATTTATCAGCACAAATCTCAATGGAGTCTGGGTTTTGCTGTACATGGACACAGGCTGGTTCAAGAACTGACAAAGACAAAACATTCTGAAAATTGTGAAATCTTCAGTGACCATCCCCACTTCTGATCTTATGGTGGGGAGGGGGAGGTTGAGGAGACATTGATGAAGCAGCTGAAGATGTTTGTGAAAAGGAAGCTACCCTGAGGACCTCCCACAAAGGTGACCTATGACAGAGATGATGAACATCTTCCTTTGTGCCATGTTTGATACCAAACACTGGAGAGTTTACTCAGATTCCCGTTAAGTCCTGTTTTGTTCAGTTCCTTGATGTCAACAGAAGTTAACCACTGTCTTCATATCAGGGCCAGTCATTTTTATCTGAACCCTTGTGTCAACCTCTTTTGTTCACATCAATAAGCCATGGTATAGGAGCAGCAAGTGCTTTCTTCAAACAAATAGTATTGAATGTCAGGATTTCTCTTCTCAAGAGTGTTCAGGGAGCTTGATGACTGAAAGTTCCATTTGCTAGTATTTAGTCAATATGCCTCCTCTTTCAGATACTTTTTAAGTGTGCGATTGTAACCGCCTTCAGCACTTCCTCTGACAGCACTTTCTGTACACACACCACTCTCTGTGTGAAACATTTATCTTCAGGTCCCTTCTAAATCATTCGCCCTCTCGCCTCCAACCTATGCCCTCTTGTTCTGGACTCCCCTACCCTGGTGAATGGAACGTGGCTGTTCAAAATATCCATGCCCCTGATGGTTTTATAAACCTCTATAATGTCACCCCTCAGCCTCTGACACTCCAGGGGGAAACACCTCAACCTAATCAACCTTTCCCTAAAGCTCAAATCCTCCAGTCTCAGAACATCCACGTAAATCTTTTCTGCAGACAACTGAATTGTATGCAGTATTCTTAAAGTGGCCTTACCGACATCCTGTACAGATGCAACATCCCACCACAACTCCTATACTCAATGCTCTGACTGATTAAGGCAAATGTGCCAAATGTGTTCAGCACCACACTGTCTACCTGCGACTCCACTTTCAAGGAACAATGTACCTGCAGTCCTAGGTCCCTTTGTTTCACAACACTCCCCAGGACCTTACCATTAAGTGTATAATTTCAGCACTGATTTGCCTTCCCAAAATGCAAAACCTCATATTTATCTAAATTAAACTTCATCTTTCACTCCTTGCCCTTTTGTCTCATCTAATTGTGATCTCGTTGTATTCTGAGATCATCCACAATACCACTGTCATCTGTAAACTTACTAACTATGCATCCGATATTCATATCCAAACCCTTTCATCATCCAAATGATGAAATGTTTTGTGAACTCAGTCCTGATTCTTACAGCACACTGCTGCTCACAAGCCTCCAGTCTGAAAAATACCCCTCTTCCTTCAAGCCAGTTGTGACTAACTTCCCCTGTATCCCATGTGACCGGACCTTACTAATCTGTCTACCAATCAGAATGTTATGAACACCTTGCTGAGGTCTATGTCGACAATGTTTACCAAACTGCCTTCATCAATCTCCTCTGTCACCTCTTCATAAAACTCAATTAAATTAATGAGACATGATTTCCCATGCAGAAAGACACGTTGATTACCCCGATCAGCCCTTGCCTTCCCACATGTGTGTAAATCCTGTTCTTCAGGATCCCCTCCAACTTACTAATCGCTGACATCAGGCTTACCAGTCTATAGTTCCCCGGCTTTTTGGGTCTCAGCTTCCTTTTCTAGTCCCACTCCTCCACTGCTCACAACAAATGTTAAATGTAACCAGGTTGGTGATATGGCCGATGATATCAGTCTCAGACTGGGTCCGGGTCAGTTTCAGGAACAAGTCAGGCTAGATTTTTTAATCTGCTGAAACAACACATTTATGATCCAGAGCAATGTTACTCAAACTATGATGGAAAGATGAATGGCATATTGTTTGGGTATTGCAAATACATAATATGTAATGGGCAGCACGGTGGCACAGTGGTTAGCACTGAGACAAGCGCCAGAGACCCGGGTTCAATTCCAGCCTCGACCGACAGTCTGTGTGGAGTTTGCATATTCTCCCAGTTTCTCCGTGGGTTTCCTCCCACAGTTCAAAGGTTAGGTGAATTGGCCATGCTAAATTGCCCGTAGTGTTAGGTGAAGGGGTAAATGTAGGGGAATGGTTCTGGGTGAATTGCTCTTCGGAAGGTCAGTGTAGACTTGTTGGGCTGAAGGGCCTGTTTCCACACTGTAAGTAATCTAATCAATATTTCCCCTTCTAAAAACACTGGCGCGTGCGCACACACAATCGGTGAACACAATCTCTGCAATTTCAAGTTTAAAGAATTTTGTCAAGATATTAGTGTAATTCATGACAAAGGGAAAAATTGAGAGATTCTGCTTCTGAAGATATCCTACTCACACAAGCTGCTAGGTGTGGGATTTCATCCTGGAAAATTTGGATTTGGCTGAATTACCTTTGTATTAGGCAGTAAGGAGATTTAAATGATTTCTGGTCAGGGATCGCTCAAAGGGTAGCACAGTGACTCAATGGTTAGCACTGCTGCCTCACAGCACCAGGGACTTGGTTTCAATTGCAGACTCGGGTGACTATTTGTGTGGAGTTTCCATCCTCTCCCCTTGGCTGTGTGAGCTTCTAATGGGTGCTCCATTTGTTCCACAGTCCAAACCTGCGCTGGTTAGGTGGATTGGTCATGCTAAATTGTCCGTTGCGTTCAGGTTAGGTGAATTGGTCGGGGTAAATGTAAGGGAGCGGGCCTGGGAAGGTTCCTTTTTGGAAGGTTGGTATGGACTTGTTGGGCCGAAGGGCCTGTTTCAACACTGCAGGGATTCTATAAAAGTAAGAATGGTAACAATGACTGTAGAGTTTTTTTTTTAAGCTCACACACATTGCTGTGATGAGGAACAATGAAGGAGAGAGAGTGCAATAGGCCATTCCTTCTTAGGCAGATTACACGTTCTCCCACTCTGAGTTGAATCACACAGTAATGTCATCCTTTCTCAAAGTGGACCATGTGAGGTCTCCTTGTACATTGTCCAAACTATGTCTCCATCACATTCCCTGCTCCATGTAGGTGCATCATTGCTACTGTCATACACAGAGCCACATCCTCAGCAGAAAATGGTCTTGATCAATTTGAAGATATGTTTATATGTCCCTGCGTCATTAAAAAAATGTTTAATGTATTCAGACTACTTGTGTCCAAATGAATTCTTTTTTTAACAAATGCAGAAATTGCTGGAAAAGCTCGGCAGGCCTATCAGTACCCAGATGCCTTTTACATGCTGCAGTTGTACCAGCCCCCACCATTTCCTCTGGCAGCTCATCCATACGCACACCACCCTCTCGTGAAATGGTGCCCCTTTAGGCCTCATCAAAACCTTTCCCCTCTCACTTTCAACCAATGCCCTCTAGTTGTGGATGCCCCTAAACTGGGGAAAAACCCTGGCTACTCACCTTATCCATGACCTTTCTGATTTTATAAACCTCTACTGCTACGAAATGAGACTCCAATCAACACGAATAACTGTACTTTCAATCATCCTGGGCCTAAATTCTGAACTTCAATGCTGACACCTCTTCCTTCTCCATCAAGTCACAATTCTAAATCCATTTTAATCAGTTTGTTCCGCTGTATCATGGGACACTTCTATGGGATTTACACCTAGACCTTTGTGCCCAGAGGTAGGGACACTAGCATCACTCAGCAATACCCATAAAGCTTTAACATTATTCTCCTGTGTGTTTGCTCATCAGTATCTTCTGACCCGCAGTGACATACTTCTGCAACAGGCAGGACTTGAATCCAGACCTGCTAGTCCAGAGCTAGCAACACTACCACACAAGTTCAGGAATTGGAATCACATCCAGAGCTCTGGCTCAGAGGCAGGGACTCTACCCACTACACTACCATACCCAGATTTTGGGTCATATTTTAAGTGCCTGCTTTCAGCTCGATGTGGATTTATTATAATCAGGTTACCATTACTGAGCTACACAAAGCACTTTGTATTGTTAAACAAATGCAAGATACTTGTCTCAACTATAGGATATTGAGTGCACTGCCTTGCCTCGAAGTTAACTATGAACGTCTTTAATCGCTATTATTTGTAGTCTGCAATATTAGGGAAAGAAATCCTATAGGCACACTCTGCACAATGAAGGGTCACAAATAGATATTTATTACTGAACACCAGAGACATAGAAATACTATAATTTCTGGCCCCAAAACACCGATCAGTAGTACTCAACTCACGTGTGTCTGCCCTCTGCCTAAAACCATGATATGATACCTGGTCGCTGATTACTGTCCTTCCTCCCCTCCCCTCCCCTTCCCATTTACTGTGTCTGCAATCTGTCCCTCCTCCCCTTAACCACACAAGGCAAACCAAGTTCAGGGTCTTTGTGAAAATCAAGGTCGGAGTGTGCAGGACTCCTGGAGATGGGGAGAAAATTTTAAAATTAAATGGGGAAGGTGAGGATGTAGTAATATCACTCACTGGGCTGAGGAGTGGCAGATGGAGTTTAGTTTGGATTCATGCGAAGTATTGGATTTGGTAAATCAAAAAAGAGCAGGACCTATACAATTAAAAGTAGGGCCTTTGGCAGTGCTGTATAACAGAGACCTAGGCCGTCAGTTATAATTCTTTAAAATTTGTATCTCATATATATAGTGTGAATAAGAAAGTGTTTAACACACTTGTCTTCATTGGTCAGACCTTTGAGTATTGGAATTGGGATGTCATGTTGAGATTGTACAGGACGTTGGTGAGACCTCATCTGGAATACTGTGCCCAGTCTGGGCATCCTGCCCGCTCATTCCATCGGCACACCACCCTCTGGGTTAAAAAGCTGCCCCTTCGGTCACTTTTAAATTTTCCCCATCTCACTTTAAAACTATGTCCTCTAGTTTTGGTCTCCCCTACCCTCAAAAAATACCTTGACTCTTCACTTTAATATTATTGACCTTGATATTATTAAGATGAAGAGGATTAAGAACAGATTAACCTGGATGTTGCTGGGAATGGAGGGAGTGAGTGAAAAGGAGAGGCTGGATAGGCTGGGACTTTTTTCACTGGAGCAGATGGGATTAAGAGATAACTTTACAGAAGTTTATAAAAAATGAGCGGTACAGAGAAACTGAAGGGCTGATGTCTTTTCCTTCGTGTTGGGGATTCAAAACTGAGGGATATTTTAAGGTGCAAGGAAAAAGATTTAGAAGTCATGAGAGGTAATTATTTTAGATAGAAGGGGGCTTGTGTGTGGAAAGAACTTCTAGAGGAAGTGGTGAAAGCAGGGATAGTTACAACGTTTAAAGGACATTTAGATCAGTACATGGATAAGACATCAGTTTGGATGGTGCTGTGAGCAGCTGCCCTCTCCCTCCCCCTCTCTGAGCGAATCCCTGTTGGTTTTTCACCCTCTGCCAATGCCTATGCAGTGGCATGGGGAGGCCAGCAGAGGGTGGCATTGCATCACTTTAAGCACCACAGAAACTGCCAGACTTGCCCCACACAGAGACACACAGATACACACACGGGAATAGTTAGGACATGACGTGAAGCTCACCTGGTAATTTAAATGGAACATAAAGAAATACTCAATTCGCCTTGTAAACTGTTAAAATATGAGGGACAGAGAACTCCCAAATTCCACTGTTTAAAAAAAAATCAATTTATTTTTTGAAATCTGAAAGTGAACATTTTACATTAACTCTGCACAATCCTGA
Organism: Hemiscyllium ocellatum; assembly: GCF_020745735.1. Classification (NCBI taxonomy): domain Eukaryota; kingdom Metazoa; phylum Chordata; class Chondrichthyes; order Orectolobiformes; family Hemiscylliidae; genus Hemiscyllium; species Hemiscyllium ocellatum. The sequence continues at coordinate 289,342 of NC_083430.1, forward strand.
GACTCCCTTTCTGTTAACTGCTTATTACCCGACTCCAGCTCCAATGTATTGTTTCTGAGTCTGCCATCCTCTCATATCACAGGTGCTTGTAATGTCTCAGTTCAGAACAGCATTCACCCTCGCTTAAAGTTACAGTACATGCTTTCAACTTCATCACATTATACCCTGATGAATATAGCTAAGTAAAGCTTATCCGGATTTTTTTTGCTCTGTGGTTTGTCAATATTTCATTTGCTCCATCTGGTGAGTGTCAAGATCTTTGTTGCTCCATTGACAGCACGTTATTATTCAACTCCGTCCGTGGGAATATATCAGTATTTCACTTGCTCACACTTGTGAGTGTGGCAGGATTTCAGTTGTTTCATGGGGACTGTGACACTATGAAAATCTCAGTGTTTGTAGATGGCACCGAACCTGGAAGAATTGTAAAGTCTATGGAGGACCGTGTGGAACTCTTAACAGAACAGTGACACATTGGTGTCGTGTTCAGGTGTATCGCAGCTGGGGATCAATGCAGAGCAGTGTGTGGTGATGCACTTTGGTAGGAAAGACATTGAACAATAATATAAAATAGGTTGTGCCATTATAAAGGGGGTGCTGGAGCAGAAGGTCCTGTGTGTATATGAGCACAGATTGTTGAAGATATCAGGGCAGGTAGGGAGAGCAGTAACTATCACATATTAGTTTCAGTATCTGAGCTGTTTACAGGAGGAGGTGGAGGAGGGAGTCACAGTGCTCCGTTCCTGGGAGGTGGTGATGACGATGTGTTGTGAGCCCACCCTCCTGCCCACCGAGACCATGGGGATTCCATTTGTACCAGTTCGACACAAAAGGGAGATGGCATCAGGGCCACGGCTTCTAAGTTGTGCCGAGGGAAACGGAACTGCCAGTGGGTTTAAAGTGAGAATTGCCTTCACTGAACACTGCTCCTTACTCGGTCATTGGGATGTGGATGTTTCAGAATCTCCACACGAGGTGTCCCTGTCCTCTCCGGCTCCTACCAGGGTCCTCCCCACATGGCAGGGGAAGGCGGGGGGGGGAGGGGGGGAGGGAACAGGTAATGGGCACTCCACCACCCGGCTTGGCCCTTTCTGTCCTATTCCAGGCTGTTTCTCCTGGAATGGGAGAAAGGGAGGGAGGGAGGGAGGGTGGGAGTGGGTGGCCCTGCTGTTAGTGCTGGTGTAGGTGGGGGGACATGGTGACTGGTTCAGAGGAAGTCAGTCCACATTGTTGGATCCATGCAGTGTTATTAGTGTGGGGAGGTGGGGTAAAGTGGAGGAGAGAGAGAAAGAGAGAGAGATGCAGGTAGAGGGAAAGATGCTGCATGCAGTGAGAGTGGTGGAACATGAGCCTTGTTCGGGGGTCGGTGCTATAACAAATATACAGTGAGTGTGAGGGAGCAGACAGAATACGGTGACCCTTATCCTGACAGAGCGCGAAAGATTATTGATGCTTGTCCTATATTGCTGGACATTTATTCTGACCGCAGATACTGCACTGAGCTGGGTGGTGAGCTCAGACCTTGTTCGGTGGATCTGATGGTGTTGCCCAACCCCTGGGGAAGAGAATGGTCCCCTTCTGTACTAGCCCATCCATCAGGACTTCCATGCCCCTGTCGACAAACCGTGGTGTAATTGCCCCTTATCTGCCATGGTCGGAATATCCAGGGGTATCCAGGCAATGGTGATTCCCTCTAGCCATAATGAGTGGGAGAACCAGACTGGTATTGAATGAGAGGAATATCATGGGGTGGGGTGGGTAGTTAATGAGGTGAGTCCGATATGATAACACGAGGAAACTGGCTCAGACTCGTGCAGATAGTCTCTCTGTCACTCTCAAGGATAATCAGACAAAAATAAATTACTGTTCGAATCCGCCCAGTGAGTCATAGATTCTGTCGAAACCAATTCCAGTTACAAAGCTGAAGAACAAATGCTCATCTGACCTCACACCAATATCCCTTTTTCCCATCTTTCCTGGGAACACTGGCTCATTTTACAGGATTCTATTGAAGTGTCTACATTTCAGAATTCTGAAACCTGAGAACACATCCTTCCATGACAATGTCTCTCAGTCTCCCCCTCTCTGTCTATACACCAAACCCTCCCATGTGGTGATATTTAAACTGATTCCCTCACCATCTCTCTCTGGCAGTGATGTTCACACCCATAGCACCCCCTTGTCATGGCACAATGGAGATAGGGAGCTGGAAATGAATGGGAGCTGCATGTCCTGTCACTTCCAGCCTGGACATCAAGTTGCTCCTTACTGGGCAGGGAGCTAACACTGTGTTACTGAGCAATGCACTGGGCAGGTGTACACAGTCCTACATGCTGGGAGGGTAACTGCCCCTGGTTTACAGGTTAATTCATGGGTGATCGCTGCACAGGTCGCTGTGCTGGGCAGAGTATCTGGTTGAGGTTTATAGATAATGCAATGATGTGGTTTGTGTAGCTCCTTATGCTGGATTGATATTTGTTTCAGGTTTACACGATCCTGCTCTGCTATGGTGCACAGCTCCCCGTGCTGGACAGATATCTAGTCCGGGTTTATATAATAATGCACTGCAGTGGTCTGCATAGCTCACTGCGCTGTACAGATGTATGGTCTGGGTTTATAGATCAATGCCCTGATCTAATCTGTGCAGTGTTCCATGGATTGTGTTGACCAGTGCAATGGATGAATATGCACAGGGTTCCACTCTGGACAGATTGCTGGATTGTATTGATCAGTGCAATGGATGAATCTGGACAGATTGCTGGGTTGTACTGAGCAGTACACTGGCCTGGTCTGCACAGTGTTCCACGGTGAACAGATATCTCCTCTGGGTTTACAGTGTCTGGGCTGGTTCTGTGAGGTGGATTGAGAATGTGATATATCTAACCATTTCAGCTGATCTGGCAATGCCTTTAGTTCCCATTCCTGTGATTGGACCCTCTGCCTCTCACCCCATTAATGTTACAGTGTGCCCAGGCACAGTACATCATGTTGATGGGATGGATAGGGGGAAAGGTGATGGCCAGGTCAAGGAGTTCCCCGGAACGTTCTGTCCCTGACATTCTATAACTGACATTCCCGGAACGTTCTGTCCCTGACATTCTATAACTGACATTCCCTGGAACGTTCTATCCCCAACATTCTATAACTGACATTCACGGAATGTTCTGTCCCCAACATTCTATAACTGACATTCCCCGGAACGTTCTATCCCCAACATTCTTTAACTGACATTCCCCGGAACGTTCTGTCCCTGACATTGTTTGTGAACGGCCGGACGTCAGTGAATTGAACAAACGATAAGCTCCCGAGATCACGTTCCAGGGAGAAGGAGACATTGTTCTGAAGGCCCCTCAGGCAGTTAAAGGGGTGCATATGTTTTCCCTGCATTTCGACTTCTTCATGACACAGGATCAACCACAATTTAGACCAAAATACAGAAATTCCCAAACTCCATTTGTCTTCAGAAAACTGGGAGAGAATCCTTCAGGACAGCAACGTTTCCACCCTCTGTGTTAGGAACTGGGAAGGAGTGACCTGTGTCTGCTCTCGAGTGATCAAGTGTGTGGGAGTGTTCTAGTAACCTTCTGTCCTTATGGATGTGTCTCTGTGTGCTTGGAGAGGGAGGATTTCTTGTGATTTATGTCACATTTTTGTCAGTAATTCAGACCTTCCTATTTGTTATTCCAGCTCCAATTATTTTAATAAATCCCTGAATGCAGGGACATATTTGAAAATCTCACTGGGTCCCCAATCAAACGGGTCCCTTTGCCTCCAGGCTGATGGATAATGGGTTTGTTTTCCTTCCTCACAGTTAACGTAGTGACCATCTACGTACTGCTTTATAAAGATTGTGGATTATCTCAATGTGTCAGACGTTACCTGTGGGCCATGGCAGCGGCGGATCTCCTGGTCATTATCCTCGACCTGATACTGAGACACATTCCCATTATTTATCCAGAACAGTTTTATTTCCTGAAGTACTCTGTCCCTGTGTGTAATATCCACGCCGTCCTGCTTTATGCAGCCACTGACTGCTCTGTCTGGTTCACCGTCACTTTCACCTTTGATCGGTTTGTGGCCATTTGTTGCCAGAAGCTGAAAAGTAAATATTGCAGTGAGAAAACGGCGGCTGTGGTTCTGGGAGCAATGACTGTGCTGAGCTGTTTAAAGGACATATTCTGGTATTTTATGCTCACGGCTCGGTACTTGCTGAGGAACCAGCCCTGGTTTTGTGATGCAACACTCGCTGTTCCATTCTCCAGGGTCTGGGTCACAATCGAGTTCCTCCATCACATTCTAACCCCGTGTGTCCCATTTCTCCTGATTCTCCTGCTCAATGTTCTCACCGTCAGACACATTTTAGTGACCAGCAGAGCCCGCAGGAGACTCCGCGCTCACACCAATGGGGACGCTCAGTCTGACACGGAAATGAGAAACCGAAAAAAATCCATCATTTTACTGTTTGTCATCTCAGCCAATTTCATCCTGTTATGGTCAACGTTCATGCTGTTTTCTATATGGATCCGGATGTCGTATATTGGGTATCAGTCTGTGCATCTCCATCCCTTTGTGCAGGAATTGGGCTTCATGCTGCAGCTCCTCAGTTGCTGCACAAACACCGCGATTTATGCCATGACTCAGACTAAGTTCAGGCAGCAGCTGAAGAATGTGCTGAAATATCCCTTCACCCAAATCCATCCGTCAATCAAATTCCCTCATTAATCACACCATCCGGGATTTTCTCATTTCAGTTCAGTGTGTCAGCGATGGAGCAGCCTGTCGCTGTGGTAACAGACTGAGGGGAGCGCTGGTTTGTCCATCCTTATCCCACAGGGGGGTTACAGGGAAGCAATTCAGTGTTTCTCACAACTCAGGGGCCAGTGAGAAAAGGCACCATCCCACTGACTGTATCCATCACTTCCATTTGTAAACAACAAAAATGTTCATTAAAGCGTGCCGAGGAGCAGAGTGACCGATGTTGTTGTGTGTCTTTGTGTTGGAGAAGCTGAGCTGGAGAGAGACAGACTCAGCCCCAAGTCCTGGTCCTCAGGGAAGGGGAGGGCACTGCGCCCTGAGCTCATTGAGCTGGGTTTAACTCACTCTGTCCACTCGACTCCAAACTGGACTCCCCATTGCTTCTCCCTTACTCTTTCTCATCATTTCTCTCCCTCTCTCTGCACACTCCCTCTTTCACACCACCTCTCCCTTTCACTCTCCCTCGTCCACCCCTCGCTCACACACACACACCCAACCCTGGTTTCTCCACCTGCCTTCACTGAATCCTCTCCCCTCCTCCGCTGCACTCTCTCTCTCCTGCCATCTGTCTCCCTCCCACAATTCCGTCTCTACCCCATTTTTCCCCTCCCCCCACCTCTCTCATCTCTCTATCATCTCACAACCATCCCTCCAACCACATGCGGCCACAGCACCAACCACTTCATCCACCCTGCACCCCCCTCCCCCCACCCTTCCCACCCCCATCCCCCTCCCCAGTCTCTGGATTTGAGGGAGAGGGACGTGTCAGGGAGACAGAGTGTAACAGAGAGAGAGGGAGGGGCAGGGGGGAGAGAGATTTAGTCAGAGAGAAACAGAGGGAGGTGGGGGGAAAGAGAGACTGAGGTAGGGGGATCGAGAGTGAGAGAAGGTGGAGAGAGTGAAGGAGCAGGGAGAGAGAGAGAGAAAGAGAGAGAGGGCAAGGGAGAGATAAGGTGAGGGAGGGAGAGAGAGAGAAATCGGGGAAGACATAATGAGAGAGGGGGACAGAGAGCGGGGGACAGAGAGAGGGGGACAGAGGGAGGGGGACAGAAAGGGGGGACAGAGAGCGGGGACAGAGAAGGGGACGGACAGCAGGGTACAGATTGAGAGGGGACAGAGAGAGGGGGACAGAGGGAGGGGGACAGAGGGTGGGGGAAAGAGCAAGGGGGACAGAGAGGGGAGAAAGAAAGGGTGAACAGAGAGAGGGGGACAGAGGGAGGGGGACAGAGTGAGGGGGACAGAGAGAGGAGGGAGAGGGAGGGGGACAGAGAGAGAGGGGGAACAGAGAGAGGGCAACAGAGAAGGGGGGACAGAGAGCTTGGGGACAGAGAGAGAAGGGGACATAGAGTGGGGGAGATAGAAGGGGTCAGAGTGAGGGGGACAGAGAGACGGGGACAGCGAGAGGGAGCAGAGAGATGGGGGGCACAGAGAGCGGGGCAGATGGAGGACGAGTAGGAGGGAGTCAGAGATGCAGGGTCAGAGAGAGGGGGTCGCAGAGAGGGGGACAGAGAGAGGGGGACAGAGAGAGATGGACAGAAGGGAAGATAGAGGGGGGTCACAGAGAGGGGGTACAGAGAGTGGGGGGATGGAGAGAGGGGGACAGAGGGAGGGGATAGAGGGGGGGACAGAGAGGGAGGGGACAGAGAGAGGGTGGAAAGAAGGGGGGCAGAGAGAGACGCGGACAGAGAGGGAGGGGGCAAAAAGAGAGAGATGGGGAGCGGCGGGGGGACAGAGAGGGAGAGAGAGAGAGGGGCAAGGGAGAGATAAGGTGAGGGAGGGAGAGAGAAAGAAATAGGGGAGGACAATGAGAGAGAAGGACAGAGAGAGGGGACAGAGAGAGTGGGGCAGTGAGCGGGGACAGAGATCGGGGGACGGAGAGGGGCCACAGAGAGAGAGAGAGCGGGGGGACAGAGGGAGGTGACAGAGAGGGGGGACAGAGAGGGAGGACAGAGGGAGGGGAACAGAGAAAAGGGGCAGAGAGTCGGGGACAGAGATGGGGATGGAGAGAGGGGTACAGAGAGGGGGAGATAGAGGGGGTCAGAGAGATAGGGTCAGAGAGAGGGGTACAGAGAGGGGGCGGAGAGAGGGGGACAGAGAGAGGGGGGAGAGAGAGTGGGGGATGGAGAGGGGAGGACAGAAGTGGGGGAGAGGGGGGCACAGAGAGGGAGGGGACAGAGAGGGAGGGAGGAAGAGAGAGAGATGGGTAACAGAGAGGTGATACAGAGGGGAGCACACAGAGGTAAGGGAAAGAGAGAGGGGGACGGGGGGTCAGAAAGAGAGAGGGGAACAGAGAGAGAGGGACAGAGAGAGGGGGGCCAGAGAGGGGGGAGACAGAGAGAGGGGTGCAAAGAGAGCGGTAGGCAGAGAGAGGGGTAGACAGAGAGAGGGGGCAGAGAAGGAGGAGGGACAGAGAGGGAGGGGGACAAAAAGAGGGGGACAGAGAGACGTGAAGACAGAGGGGGGACAGAGAGAGGAGGCAGAGAGAAGGGGGACAGAGAGGGAGGACAGAGAGTTAGGGTGGACAGAGTAGGGGTGACAGAGAGAGGGAACAGAGAGTGGGGGACAGATAGAGGGGGCACAGAGAGGGGGGGCAGAGAGAGAGAGGGACAGAGAGGGGGTACAGAGAGAGGGGGACAGAGAGAGGGGGGTACAGAGAGGGAGGGACAGAAAGAGGGGGACAGAGATGGAGGGACAGAGAGCGGGGGACAGACAGAGGGGGAACAGAGAGAAGGGGCAGAGAGAGGGGGACAGAGAGAGGGGACAGAGAGAGGGGGGACAGAGGTGGTGGGACAGAGATTGGGGGACAGAGGTTGGGGGGACAGAGAGGGGGGAAATAGAAGGGGTCAGAGAGTGGGCAGACAGAGAGTGGGGGCACGGAGAGTGGAGGGACAGAGTGGGGGGACAGAGAGAGGGACAGAGTGAGGGGGACAGAGAGAGACTCAGAGAGGGAGGTGGGACAGAGAGAGGGTCGGAGCAGTGTGGGGGACAGAGAGAGGGGGACAGAGAGAGGGGGTACAGAGAGGGGACACAGATAGAGGGGGCAGAGAGAGAGGGGGGACAGAAAGACAGAGAGAGAGGGGTACAGAGAGGGGACACAGATAGAGGGGGGCAGAGAGAGAGGGGGGACAGAAAGAGAGGGGGACAGAGAGGGGGACAGAGAGAGGAGGGCAGAGTGAGGGGGCAGACAGAGCGAGAGAGGGGATAGAGAAAGAGTGGGGACAGAGAGACGGGGGACAGAGAGAGAGGGAGTGACAGAGAGAGGGGGACAGAGAGAGGGAGGACAAAGAGAGGGGGCAGAGAAGGAGGAGAGAGAGGAGAGACAGAGAGATGGGGACAGAGAGTGGGGGCAGAGAAGTAGTGGGGACAGAGAGGGAGGGGGACAAAGGGGAAGGTGGACAGAGAGAGGGGAAGACAGAGAGAGGGGGACAGAGAGAGAGGGGACAAAGAGGGAGGACAGAGAGTGAGGGTGGACAGAGTGTGGGTGGCAGAGAGAGGGAATAGAGAGTAGGGGACAGACGGGGGTCAGAGAGAGAGAGGACAGAGAGAGAGGGGGTCAGAGAGGGGGAGAGAGAGAGGGGGACAGAGAGGGAGGGACAGAGAGGGAGGAAAGAGAGAGGGGGACAGACAGAGGGGGGACAGAGAGAGGGGGGCAGAGAGAGGGGTCAGAGAGAGAGAGGACAGAGAATGGGGGGACAGAGGGGCCGGGACAGAGAGAGGGGGAACAGAAAGGGTGGCAAAGAATGGGGGGACAGAGAGAGGGGGACAGAGAGAGGGGGAAATAGAAGGGGTCAGAGCTGGGTGGGACAGAGGGGGTGACAGAGAGAGGGGGACAGAGAGGGGGTGAAAGAGACACGGGGACAGAGAGAGGGGGATAGAGAGAGAGGGGTACAGAGGGGCGGGACAGAGAAAGGGGGACAAAGAGAGGGGGTCAGAGAGGGGGATAGAGAGCAGGGGCAGAGAGAGGGGGAGATAGAAGGAGTCAGAGAGTTGGGGGACAGAGAGTGGGGGGACAGAGAAAGGTGGACAGAGAGAGGGGGAATAGAGAGAGTGTCGGAGCAGAGTGGGGAACAGAGAGCGCAGGGTACAGAGAGGGTGGACAGAGAGAGAAGGGGACAGAGAGAGAGGGGACAGAGAGAGGGTCCGAGAGAGGAGAGGCAGAGAGCGCGAGAGAGTGGGCAGTACGGTGGCACAGTGGTTAGCACTGTCGCCTCACAGCGCCTGAGACCCGGGTTCAATTCCCGACTCAGGCGACTGACTGTGTGGAGTTTGCACGTTCTCCCCGTGTCTGCGTGGGTTTCCTCCGGGTGCTCCGGTTTCCTCCCACAGTCCAAAGATGTGCAGGTCAGGTGAATTGGCCATGCTAAATTGCCCGTAGTGTTAGGTAAGGGGTAAATGTAGGGGTATGGGTGGATTGCGCTTCGGCGGGTCAGTGTGGACTTGTTGGGCTGAAGGGCCTGTTTTCACACTGTAGGTAATCTAATCTAATCAATCAGAGGGGATGGGGGGGTGCAGAGAGAGAAAGAAAGGTGACAGAGAGAGAGGGAGTCAGAGAGAGGGAACAGAGAGAGGGGGGACAGAGACAGGGGGACAGAGAAAGTTGGACAGACAGGGGGCACAGAGGGAGAGTGGACAGAGAGGGGTAGGACAGAGAGAGGGGGACAAAGAGAGAGGGGACAGAGAGCGTCGCAGGACAGAAAAAGGGGTGGCAGAGAGAGGGGGACAGAGAGTGTGGGGACATAGGGAGAGCAGGGGCCAAGAAAGGGGGAATAGATACAGGGAACAGAGAGAGAGGGGGGACAGAGAGACGCGGGACAGGGAGAGGGGGGGTGCGGGGTGGGCCAGAGAGAGGTGGGACAGAGAGGAGTGGCAGAGAGAGAGGGACAGAGAGAGTGGACAGAGAGAGGGGGGAACTGAGAGAGGGGGACAGAGAGGGAGGGCGGGAGAGAGGAGGGCAAGAGAGAGCAGGGCAAGAGAGAGAGGGGGGAGTGAGGGGGTAGATGGGGAAGAGAAGGGGAGAAAGATTAGATTAGATTAGATTAGATTACCTACAGTGTGGAAACAGGCCCTTCGGCCCAACAAGTCCACACCGACCTGCCGAAGTGCAACCCACCCATATCCCTACATTTAGCCCTTACCCCACACTACGGGCAATTTAGCATGGCCAATTCACCTGACCTGCACATCTTTGGACTGTGGGAGGAAACTGGAGCACCCGGAGGAAACCCACGCAGACACAGGGAGAATGTGCAAACTCCAAACAGTCAGTCGCCTGAGTCGGGAATTGAACCCAGGTCTCTGACGCTGTGAGACATCAGTGCTAACCACTGTGCCACCGTACTGCCCACAAGATGGGGTGAGAGAGGTGGGAATAGAGACGGGGAGAGAGGGGGAGAGAGGGGGTGGGGGGAGAGAGAGTGGGGGAGAAAGGGGGAAGAGAGAGGTGGTGGGGGGTGCGAGAGGAAGGAGGGGGAGAGAGTGGGGGAGAGAGGGGTGAGGAGAGATATAGGGGAGAGAGATGGGGAGGGGGGAGAGAGAGGCGGAGAGAGAGTGGTGAGAGAGGGGGGTAGAGAGCAGGGGGAGAGAGTGGTGGGTGAGGCAGTGTAGGAGGGAGAGTGGGGAGGAGAGAGGCTGTGGTAAGAGAGCGGGGTAAGAGAGCATGGTAAGAGAGCGGGGAGAGAGAGGGGATGGAGTGGGAGAGGGGGAGAGAGAGGAGATGAGAGGGGGCGATAGAGAGAGAAGGAAAAAAGAGAGGAGCGAGACAGGAGATGGAGAGAGGGGAGTTGGAGAGGGAGAGAGAGAGGGGTGTGGGAAGAGAGGGGAGAGAGAGAGGGTAGAGAAACAGGGGTTAGAGAGAGAAGGGGAGAGATACAGGGGGGTAGAGAGAGAGGGGGAAGAGAGAGAGAGGGGAGAGAGAGAGAAGGAGGTGGGAGAGGGAAGGGGGTGAGAGACAGGGCAGTGAGAGGTGGGAGAGAGTGGGGAGAGAGATTTGGAGGAAAGAGATTTGGGGAGAGAAAGGGGAGAGAGAAATTGGGGAGGGGAGCGGGGGAGAGAGAGGTATGTGAGAGGGTGTAAGAGATTTTGTAGGAGAGGGTTTGAGAGAGGGTGGAGGGGAGAGAGAGGCAGAGATTGGGATGGGGAGAAATGGGGAGAGAAAAAGGAAAGGGGACAGAGAGGGGGAGAGTTGGAAGGGAGGGTGTGAGGGAGGATGGAGAGAGATGGGGAGAGAGTGGGGGCAGAGAGAGGGGTAGAGAGAGCGGTGAGAGAGAGGTGGGTGGAGAGAGAGGGGAAGAAAGAGGAGGAAAGAGAGGGCAGGGTGAAGGGTTGGGAGGGAGAGAAGGAGGGATAGGGTTAGGGTTCGGGTTCAGGTTAGGGTTAGGGTTAATGTTAGGGAGGCCCGCGATAGGGTTAGGGTTAGGGTTGGATTTAGGGTTAGGGTTAGGGTTAGAGTAAGGGTTAAGGTTGGGATAGGGTTAGGTTAACGTTAGCGTTAGGGTTAGGGTTAGGGATATGGACAGATTAGGGTTGGGGTTGGGGTTGGGGTTAGGGTTGGGATTAGGGTTAGGGTGAGGGTTAGGGTTAGGGGTAGGGTTGTGGGGGAGGCCTGCGTGATAGGGTTAGGATTAGGGTTAGGGGGTTAGGGTTAGGGTTAGTGTTTGGGTTAGGGTTAGGTTTAGGTTTAGGGTTAGGGTTGGGATTGAGTTAGGGTTAGGGTTAGGGCTAGAGTTTGGGCTTGGGCTAGGGTTAGGTTTAGGGTTTGTGGAGTGGAGTGTGGTTAGGGTTAGGGTTAGGGTAGGTTAGGGTTAGGGTTAGGGTTAGGGTTAGTGTTAGGGTCAGAAATAGGGTAATGGGCAGGGTTAGGTTTAAGGTCAGGATTAGGGTTATAGGGTTAGGCTTAGGGAAATGGTTAGGTTTAGGGTTAGGGTTAGGGATAGGGTTAGGGTTAGGGTTAGGGTTACGGTAGGGTTAGGGTTAGGATTAGGGTCAGGGTCAGGGTTAGGTTCAGGGTCAGGGTCATGGTCAGGGTCAGGGTTAGGGATAAGGCTAGTTTTATTGTTATAGGGTTAAGGTTAGTGCTAGGGCTCGAGCTAAGGCTTGGTCTAGTGCTCGGGTTAGGGTTAGGGTCAGGGCCGGGCTAAGGGTCAGGGTCAGGGTTAGCGTTAGGGTGAGGGCTAGGTTTTGGGTCAGGGTCAGGTTTAGTGTCAGGGTCAGTGTCAGGGTTTGGTTCAGGGTTAGGTTCAGGGTTAAGGTCAAAGTCAGGTTCAGGGTCAGGGTTAGGGAACTATTAAGTGTCCTTTATAAGTATGTACCTGTCAGGCAGGAAGGAAACGGTCGTGTGAGGGAGCCGCGGTTTAATAAGGAATTGGAATCCCTTGTTAAAGGGAAGAGGGCAGCCTCTGTAAAGATGAGGCGTGAAGGTTCAATTGGGGTGATTGAGAGTTATAAGGTAGCCAGGAAGGATCTAAAGAGAGAGCTAAGAGCAGCAAGGAGGGGACATGAAAAGTCCTTGGTTGGTAGGATTAGGGAAAATCCAAAGGCTTTCTATAGCTATGTCAGGAATAATAGAATGACTCGGATTGGAATAGGTCCAGTCAAGGATACTAGTGGGAGGTTGCGTGTGGAGGCTGAAGAACTTGGGGAGACACTGAATGAATACTTTTCGTCAGTATTCACTCAGGAACAGGACATTGTTGCCGATGTGAATATTGAGTCACAATTAATTAGAATGGATGGTTTTGAGGTATGTAGGGAAGAGGTGTTGGAAATTCTGGAAAAGGTGAAAATAGATGAGTCCCCTGGGCCTGATGGCATTTATCCTAGGATTCTCTGGGAAGCAAGGGAGGAGATTACAGAGCCATTGGCCTTGATTTTTATGTCCTCGTTGTCTACAGGAATAGTGTCAGAAGTCTGGAGGATAGCAAATGTGGTTCCCCTGTTCAAGAAGGGGAGTAGGGATAACCCTCGTAACTATAGGCCAGTGAGTCTTACCTCTGTTGTGGGCAAAGTCTTAGAGAGAATTGTAAGGGATAGGATTTATGAACATTTGGATAGGAATAATGTGATCAAGGATAGTCAGCATGGTTTTGTGAAGGGCAGGTCGTGCCTCACAAACCTTATTGAATTCTTTGAGAAGGTGACTAAGGAGGTGGACGAGGGTAAAGCGGTAGATGTGGTGTATCTGGATTTTAGTAAGGCGTTTGATAAGGTTCCCCATGGTAGGCTAATGCAAAAACTACAGAGTTATGGCATTGAGGGTGCATTAGAGGTTTGGATTAGGAATTGGCTGGCTGGAAGGAGACAGAGGGTAGTAGTTGATGGTAAAGGTTCATCTTGGAGTGCAGTTACCAGCAGTGTTCCGCAAGGATCTGTTTTGGGACCATTGCTGTTTGTCATTTTTATAAATGAC